>NC_133391.1:113268771-113579049 GCF_047511655.1 Castor canadensis
ACTTAAGAGTTTCCAATGGTGAACCTGATCTCTAAACACAATGTATAAATCCGATGGATACAGCATTGAGATAAATTAGCTGATTAACATATTGTTGATTTGTCAGTTGATATACTCTAAGTCAAATCTATTAGAATCTAAAAGATCCCAGATGGAGAGAGAATGGTTCTGACTCCTGAAGCATGAACTGATGAGTTTGTGTGGGGAGGCAGAATTTTTACAGCACAGAGTATAACATGGCAGTACTGTGCCTGAGAGCACAGCCAGCAGCTAGGAGGTCTGCAATGGATACCAGTTTTCCCCTTTACTACCTTGGATAACTTTGGCTAAGTCACTTATGACTCCATAAAATGAAGCTAAATCTTTTTTGCTTGTTTGTTTCAATGTAGTACTGGGGTTTGAACTCAGGGCTTCACACTTGCTAGGCATTTGCACTACCACTTGAGGCACTCTGCCAGCCATGAATTTGCCCTTGAAGGAGTGGGAGTGGGAGTAGGGAGTAGTGCTGGACAGCAACACAGGCGGCTTTAGGTTTCCATTAATACCCCTTACTGCTCTGAGTACAAGTTACCCAGGTATGCTCATCTTATGAAAATTCAATTTATACACTTTTCTATTTGTATATTTAACCTTCAGTAAAAGCATTCATTAACAATGCATGGTTTTTCAGAAGCTGGAGATAAGGGCTGGTGAAGTGGCTCAAGTGGTACAGCGCCTGCTTAGCAAGTGGAAGGGAGGGAGGGTGAGAGGGAAGAAACGAAATTTGGCATGCCTATTTCTTCTGTGCTCTTGATCTTAAGCAACCAAGCAGTCAAGACTGCAAGTGTGAGCCACCAGCACCCAGCTAACCTTCATGTTTTTGTTACTTTTTTAGGCGTTTATACTGTTGAAACAATAAAGTTAACATCTAGGGATCTGTATTACTAGTAATTGACCACCCAAGAAATTCTAATAAAGATGATTTAAAACTAGCTTTGAAAAGCAATGGTCTATTTTGATCTAAGCCAACTATAATTTTCCTTTAAGCTGTGCATATTAAATTAGAAGACTAGTTGGTTAGTAGATTCAGGGTTCAGTCTCTGACATTAGGTATTTCATCTGAGGTTGGTATTGGGCCAAATTCTAAGATGACATTTATTTTTGAAATATTAATTTCATCATTTTACCTTTCTCTGCTCCACAGAAGTGTTTGGGGGAAAGATCAGAATGGTTAAGGGGTCATTTATCCACCAAAATATTGACACAGCATCAGAAATTTTTAAATCTTCATATAAAAAAAGACCCATTAAGTGTATATCATCAATAACTAAGGAACTAATGCAAATTCAGATGGGGACAGTAGTGGGTATCCTTATTTACCTAGCTGCCTTGCTGGTACCTTATCTAATCTTATCAAGCAGTTTCTGACCTACAGAAATAGAAATGAAAAATAAAAGGACATTAATTTGATGTTTTTAGCTTCTAGGAGAAAGGTGATTTTATAGGATTGGAGAGTTTGAGTAATTTTGTGTATTTAAAAGATTAAGAATAAGGGGCAAGGTTAGCTAAAATGTGCCAGGATGAGCTTAAAGGATACATTTAAACCCAATGAGCTGTACTGTGATGCTGAAGAAAGAAAATCTTTAAAATAAGCAAACAAGAGATATGGTCATGTTGGCATTTTTTATATTTAATTAAATATAAATTATTGGTGTCAACTAATTTAGGACATGTATGGAGGGAGTCCTACTACATGGTGAAGTTCAGAAAAACTGAGAATAGAGAGGGTTTCTAATAAAATACAATGTGACCTATAATACTCTCAGCAATCTAGGAATCAAGAGGGAAAATTCCTCAATTTGATAAAGAACATTTACCAAAAATCCTGGGGAAATCCTCAGGAAAAAGGCAAATGTGTCCCTTCTCACCTCTCCTTTTCATCATTGTAATGAAAATCCTAGCTAATGCAGTAAGGCACAAGTAAGTAGACAGATGACAGATGATGTATGGATGGATGGATGGATGGATGGATGGATAGACAGATGTTATGCAGACTGGGAAGAAAATTGGTTTTGTTTGTAAAAAATCAAAAGAAAAATCAATATGAAAACAGTAACTGTTGAAGAAGCCAACATAGCAAGGCTACTATATACAACTCTACTGCTTTCTACTGTGTCAGCAGTGAAACCAACCAGTTTGAAATTAAAAACATAATACTATTACATTACTACCACCATTCCCAAGAGGGGAATGCACTATGTGCATAAGTACTAAATGAAGAAAACTATAAAACTGATGAATGAATTAAAAGAATTACGTAAGTGGAAAGATACTGCTCAATATTGTAGAGAGATGTCAGTTCTATGCAGTCCCAATCAATATTCTGGAAGTTATTTTTTGGGTATTGGCAAGCTCATTCTAAAATTTACATGGAGGAGCAAAAGACCTACATCAACAGTACAGAACAGGGAGCCCAAAAACAGACCAATTTCAATAGGATCATCCAATCTTTGACAAAGGGACAAAGACTGTTTTAAGACTATCTCTTAAACAAATAATGATGAAGCAACTAGGTATGAAGAAAAGAAAGAAGGGAGAAGAAGAAATATCATTATCATCTAGACAGACTTTATCCCCTCACAAAAACTAGAACCTTGGACTTTGCTAAACTTAAAAACCTCTACACGAGGAACAGCGCTGTCTAGAAAATGAGGGCTGGGTATTGGTGGCTCACACCTATAATCCTAGCTACTCAGAAGGCAGAGATTAGGAGGATCGATTTGAAGCCAGCCTCAGCAAATAGTCCGCAAGACCCTATCTTGAAAAAACCCTTTACAAAAAAGGGCTGGTGGAGTGGCTCAAGGTGTAGGCCCTGAGTTCAAGCCCCAGTAGCGGAAAAAAAGAAAAAAATGAGAAGACAAGCCACAGACTGGGAAGAAATATTTGCGAAGGACACATCTCATAAAGGATTATTATCCAAAACACGTGAAGAATTCTGAAAACTCAACAATAAGAAAACCCAACTAAAAACTGAGCAATAGATCTGACCAAATGCTAAGTAAGATAAGCAGACAGCAAATGAGCATATGAAAAACACTCTACATCGTATGTCATTTGGGAATTGTAAACAATGAGACACCATTACAGTTATTAGAACAGCTAAAATTCAAACCCTGATCACAGCCAACAGCTCGAGACAGGATGATAAACAGAGCTCTCATTTATTGCTGGCAGGAATGAAAATTAGTCCAGTTACTTTGAAAGACAGGTTAGTACTTATCCAAATGAGCTCAAACTTCTGTGCATAGAAAACCTGCATGGATAGCCATAGCAGCTTTATTCACAACTGCCAAGGCTTGGAAGCAACCAAGACGCCCCTCGCTAGGTGAGTAGATAAACTGTGTTATATTTACGCAGTGGAATATCATTCATGACTAAAAATAAATAAGTCATCAAGCCACAAAGATACAGAGGAACCTTAAATCCATACTAGTAAGTGATAAGTAAAAGAAGGCCAAACTGAAAGCCTATATACACTAACTCCAACCACACATAGTTAGAGCATTGAAACTGTTCTGTATGGTGCTGTAGTAATAGACTCGTGTTATTATATACTTGTCAAAGCCAGTAGACAATACAACATCAAAAAAGAAACCTAATGTTAACAGTGACCTCTCGGCAGTAATGATGTGACTGACTGCAATACTGGTTTACTGACTGCAACAAATATACCACTCTGCTGGTAGAGGAGGCTGTGTGTGTGTTGGGAGATAAGTGGGTAGAGGCATATAGGAATTCTGTATTCACCACTCAATTCTGCCTAAAAACTGCTCTCACATATATTTATGTAAATAGAATACATAATATATATAACATAGATACAGATATATACATACACACACACATACTAATGCTAGCATCTAGTTATATGATTCTCATTCTCAGATCTCTATCCACTCAGACACATGAAAAGTAAGTTCTATTCCAAGTCTCCAAGAGTCTGAACTTACTAGTTGTACTGTGTGATGGGTTCTATATTCATCTTCGCTCCGACAACGCTGCTGGAATTTTTCACTGTGTTTTGCAATACATATTTCCTATAAATATATAAAACATGTTTTAATACAAGTGAAACTCAGAAAGGTTTATTTGATAAATTTGCAAAGTACCAAGCAAACCACCTGTTGTTTCCCATCTGTACTGTTGAAGAACTATACACCAACCAATCAGGATCTTACAAAACACTCGTATATTAAACCATTAACTTCTATACATTTCCTGATGTCTCTTGTTATTGGGTGGGTGGGTGGGTAGGGAGACAAGGTAGAAGGGGTTATTGTCCTCATACAATCTTGAAGTTCCCTTTTAGTGACAAAGTCTGTGGACAGAAGATTCTACATCTCATTATTCTCTTTAAACAAGTCTGGGCAAGAAAGAACACAACACAATTACTGCCATGTGTGTGTTCTCTTAGCTTTCTCTGATGAAGATCATGATTTTGTCCAGACTGGTTTGAACAATTATCAGGAGACCTGAATCTTTTGGTCATAGTTCTCAGAGCTAAAAGAAACCTTGAAGAGTCAGAAGTTGAAATTACAGAAAAGAAATCATTTAAAGCAATGTGAACTGTAAGCATCATATATAAAATGAAGATTTTGCAATAAATTTTGGCAAATGTGCGTCTTTGTAATCTGAGTGGCAACCTTTTAGCAGTACCATGCTTAATCTTCATTTACCCCCTTCCCTCTTTCTCTCTTTTCTTTCCTCCCTCCCTTTCTTTTTTATAAGTAATAGACAAGTTTATTTTGGCTCAAAGTTCTACTCCAAGGTCAAGGTGGAGGGACCACAGGTAAAGATAATCTTCTCTTTTTCTTCCTCTCTTTTATTAGCATATATTAATCCTACAAAGGGCTTTCACTGTGGTATTTCTATGCATGCATACAATTTTGGTCAAATTTACCCTCTTATTTTATCTCTCCTATCATCACCCCCTAACCTCCATGGGTTTCCCTGTTCTATTTTCATACATTACCCTATGTCTTTCTTGACATAACTATCTATCCTTAGAAGTCTTCTAGGTAAAAAAAAGGTTAACATTAGTTCCCAATATTCTCAAAACTATACCAAAATAATCACTCTTTCAATCAGAGAAAATAATAATCTTTAAAGACAGTAAACTGTATTTTAAAGCAAATGTGTGTATCACATTCTTTACCTGTTCTGGTTCACTCTACTGCCTAACAAGAAATCTGTCTATTGCAGTCAGGAAAACAAAAGTAGTATCATGTAATGCCATGATACAGAGAACACAGTGACACAAGCTTCTAAATCACACAGACCTATGATCAAATCCTACGATCCCTAGTCACTCTAGGGGCTTGTGCGTGGGTGATTTATTCAACTATTAGAAAGAAGCCTTGGTTCCCTTGGTTGTAAAATGAGTATACAAGTCTATGATTCTTACAGAATTATTTTGAGGTCAGAAATGTTTTGAAATTCCCATCTTTTTCATATTTTAGAATGGTGGTATGTCGCATACACCATATATTATTATGTAATTACTTGGGCAGGAGCTGAAGCAATATCCTATAATAAGTAATACTAATTATATTTGCAGTAAAATGTATGAATAGTCAAAGTAAGTGAGATTAAGACTATAACTTCATTTCAGTTCAGGTCTACTTCTGCCACCAAATGAAGTATGAAAATGCTAATTTCAGGCAAGGGATTACTTTATTTGGCTATTGGAAATAAAAAGATAAAATACATACAGAACAATGTTATTTCTATTACTCTTCTTGAAACAATTTTAATCAGTGGCCAACACCACTCTTTCAAGTAGCAAGGCAAAGACCATGATTTCCTTACTGGTAGATCTTTTTGGCCATGTAATCCTACTACAGATGCCAGACAAACCAAGTAGCAGGGAGCCAATGAACCTGAGCACTCTGATATGTAAGCAAGGTATAGGATGTTGTTGTTCAGAGAGGCATGTTTTTATCTTTAAAAAAAAAAAAAAAGCAAAAACAAAAAATCCCCATACATTTCATCATCATCTTTTAAGTGGTTTCATGTCATTCTTCCCTCCCCTCTGAAATCTTACTACCTCAACTGGTGGGCTAGCAGGGCAGGGTGTAAGCATAAATGGACAGATCTTTCAGGGATGAGTTCCCCTACCTCAGACTTAGATTAACATAATAATGAATGAAGCTGGGTGCCAGCGGCTCACACCTGCAATCCTAACTATTTGAGAGGCTGGATTGGTAGATCAAGGGCAGGCCAGACAAGTAGTTTGATAGACTCCACCATCTCCAAAATAACCAGAGTAAAATGGACTGGAGTTGTGGCTAGCTCAAGCAGTAGAGTGCCTGCTTTGCAGTGTGAAGCCCTGAGTTCAAATCCCAGTCCCACAAAAAAAAATAGCATGCAGAATGAAGATGCTGTTAGATTGATGATTGATACATGCTAATACATTCCATAGAGGGAAAAGTTGAGGGGAGAATTTAGTTTGATTCAGACTCTTCATGCCACCAGAGTAATGCTTTGTGTGTCTGGTCACAAGATGACTCCTCTTAATTACTTCCCTGTGTGCAATCAGTTCCTTCCGCCTCCCCTTGGTCTCTACTCTAGACATCTACTGCTCCTCTTAGACCACTGTAATCTACCTCTTACTCCCAGCTCTCTCCCAAACTCAACATAAGGCCCCTATAGTCTCAAATACTAGATGTCACAGAACTCCCTCACCTTATTTTTTTGTCTCCTTTGGCCTCTTGGGAGTGCCTGCTACTGCTGATCACCTCATTCTGTGGAATCATCTTTCTTCATTTCATACTCTCCTGCTTCTTCTGACTCAGACTACGCTTTATCTCAATCTCTCTTTTTTTTTTTGGCGGTACTGGGGTTTAAACTCAGGGCTTCATGCTTGTTAGGCAGGCACTCTACCACTTGAGCCACTCTGCCAGCCCTTCCTCTTTTTTTGTTTGATCTCTTTCTTCTGCAGACTCACAAATGTTCCCCAGGCTTCTTTCCTATGGGCCTCTTCTCACACTACCTGAGACTTGCTAAATTCTTCAGAACATGTGCTCTTTATAATGTCTTGTCACCCTCTCTCCAAGAATGTTGTGCTGAGATTTGCATTCTGAATTATAAAAATATTAAGTAGCATGAAGTTTTTCTTCAAACTACACATCTCCCCTGTTCAACCATCTTCCCCTTTCTCTTCCCTATCAATCACCCCACCACTATCACTGCAAAGAATCACCTCAATACCTTCTTCTGGAATCCTAAGGCCCAACTGTGTCATGGCCATCTCTACCTGGATGTCCCAAACCCTTCAGATGCTAGACTGAAACTTGGCTCATCACCTCAAAAGCAGTATGTGCTCTTCCTCTGGGTTTTTCATCATGACTGGTGGGATCATACACACCCAAACACCCATTCAAAAGCCTAATGGGAAAGCTAATACGGAATAGCTCATCTTCTCTCCTTCAATACAAACCACTAAGACCTACTGCCTTCCTATTTCTGAACAGGGTCACAACTGAACACTTCACAGATTTGCCTACTCCTACCAGCTGTACCACCCCTATCTCTGTTAACATCCCAACTTTACTGAAGTTGAGGATAATGACACCTTCCAACAAGAACTTTTTAGTTCTCCCTATACCTTATTTTCATGTTGCGATACCTTTCTAAAATATTAATCTGTTTATGTTGTCCCTTTGCTTAAGACTTTTCAGTAATTCTCCTCATCTTCAGAACGAAGTGCCCGGGCCTATTAATGTGACATACAAAATTTCCATCACCCTGTCCCTTGCAGCATCACCCTGTCCCTTGCAGCATCTCTCACCATCAACAGTGACCTGACCATGCTGTGTTATTCTTCAGTGCCTTGTGAAAAGCTCTTGTGTTCTGCTTAGAATTATCACCAGCATATCACTTACTTACCAAATTTCTATTCAGTTGTTAAAACCCAGTCCAACTGTCATCTCTCCTAACAAACCTTTCCTCATTCCCTTCTCTTGCTCTTTTGACAGAGTGCTCACTGTACGTGATCACATGGTTTGCCTTTCTCTATGTGACTGGGAGAAGTAGGGGCTGTGCCTTGCTCATCTTTGTATCCCAAGTCTAACAGTGTGCCTAATACACTGTTGAATTAAAATGAATCATACAGGATTTTCAAAACAAAAAGTTTTCAAAAATTTTCAGGTTCAGGTTCACCAACTCCAACTTATCTCTGAAGTAGTGTGTTAAATACTTGAAACTAACATATAAAAACAGTCCTTCTAGCCAGGCACCAGTGATCACGCCTGTAATCCTAGCTACTTGGGAGGCTGAGACAGGGAAGAGCGCAGCTCAAGGTCAGCTCAGGCAAAGACCCCATCTCAACTAACAGCGGGGTGTAGTGGTGTGCAACTGTCATCCCAAGCTATGCAGAAGCTGGTATTGGGAGAATTGTGGTTCCAGACCAGTTTAAGCAAAAAGTGAGACCCTATCTCCAAAATTACCAGAGGAAAAAGGGCTGGATCATGGCTCAAGCAGTAGAGTATCTAGGTTCAAACTCCAGTACTGTCAAATGAACAAAAACAGAAAACAGCACTTCTGATTTTTCATTAAAAATTTGCTCTTCTAAGACCTTTATTTACATTTCATTTTCCCTTAAAGCCTTCTCTATAAACATGGTAAGACTGCTAGAATCAAGACAAGGTTGACCTACTTGGTGCAAGCTGGATCCTACACCATGCTACCATCAGGTCCAGAGTTGAGATAATAGTGGGTTTTAATGACCACTATCACCATGGAAATAAGAAGGGCAAAGAATTATGTGAATTATGTAAAAGCCATAACTCTGAGACTAACATAATAGAAGGTTCTGGAATACTGAAATATTGCAGGAAAATGCTTTTAAGGTACACAAGCTTTTTACTCTAGAAACAGGAGAAGTCTTTTATTTTCTGTGGAATCCCTAAAATATGGTCAAGAACAGGAAGACAGACTCACAGAACATGATACACTTTTGTTAGAATGTTTGAGCTCACAGCAAATCAGTATCACACAGTCATCAGTTTGGTCCAGGTCTTACAGATGGTTCTAGATTCCAAACCCACATTCATAGTGACTAATAACAACCCACGACAGCCACTTGTGGATAGGGAGCAAAACATTTTCTAAGACATAGGAAGAATTACATTTCCACAAACGGAATCACTCCAGATATCAAGAATGACCAAGGATTCTGAAATATGATTTAAGTTAAAACAAACTCCTTGAGACTGAAGTCAGAATCAAGACTTGTAGATTGCCCTAGCCACCTTAATTATGTCATGTGGCACTCTACAGTCCCATGAGACGCTCTAGCAGAGTCGCCCTCATGGTTGCTAGAGGTAAAGAGCACATTCCAACTGACTGTTTAAAAGGGCAATTCTGAGAGGAATATAAATGTTTAATATAATGAACTGTGTACTGAACAGAGGTAATGATTATTTTGTTTTTAAAATGTTCAAGTATTAGGGTCAGAGGTGTGGCTGAAATGGCAGCATGCCTTGCAAGCATGAAACTGTGAGTTCAAACCCCAGTACAGCAAAAATCAAACAAAAAACCCCAAAATTTCAAGCATTAGTGACAAATCACATTAGAATTATTATCTATTAGTCAAGAATCAAGTAATGAATAAAAGCAAGATTTTACTACCTTTTTATTTCTGAGGTAGGCTTTCTTGGCTGAGACACGTCCCCGTCTTGCTTCCAACTGGCGTGCCTTCTGCTGTAGTTTCTGTAGTTCTTCCCTCTGTGCATGCACAGATGCTGCCATCTCTTCCTTCTCCAGCATGGCCTCCATGCTTTCGTAAGTGTCATAGTACACCACTTCATCTCTCTTTTCTGTTACCGAGCAGCAGCAAGGGGTTGTGGTTATAAAGAGCAGCTTCTTTATAAAATGTTGATTAATAGGAAATACACCTTGTAAACTGAATGTGTGCAAAGTGTTTGTTTAGCAGTGTCTAGCACACCATGCTCTATAATTCTAGACTTTACTCTCCTCCCCACTCCATCCCTACAAAATTCAAAATGTTTACAAAATTCAGAGGCTGGGTAACTTTTACAAAATATTTTACAAAGATAACCAAAACCAACACACAGTTGCATCGTATGGACTTTTTTTTACTTCAGAGATGCCTTTGAAATGTTTATGCTTAGACTTAATAAAAAAAAGTCTTAGCAAAAGAAACCTAGCTGGCATTCACTTACATTTTCTCCATGTATGCAATCTGTTGAGGACTCATGTGTGAAATACACATCATACCTGATATAAGTCTTTTGATGCTTTCCAGTTGTGCTGTCAACAGTAACTCTTCACACTTCAAGATTTCGAACTGTACTTCATACAGCTGAAGTTGTAGATCATAGTAATCAGCTTCTAACTGATCCAATCGAGCTATGGCTTCAGTACCACCCTGTAAACTCTGCATCTGCAATGAAAATAAACACTTCTAGGTGGTGAACACAAGAAAAAAAGTCAAGGTATGATTAGACATTAATACTAATCAGCAGTTGCTCTAAGAAAGAAACATAGGCAAGAAATCCAAACTTTTAATCCCAGTGTAGAACAATGGTACAGTATTGCTTAAGCACACAGGCAACACAGAGAGATGCCATCTCAAAATGGAAGGAAGGGGAAAGAAGGGGAAAGGAGGGGAGGGGGGCGGAGAAGAGGAAAGAGAAAGAAACCCACATTCATAAACAAAACTTACACACACACACCAGCAATAATGAAGTCCTACCATTTGGTTTTGGAAGTAGGTAAATAAAAGTAAAAATAAGATTACTGATGTTTATATCACAGCTCATTCATATGTAAGGGTGACAATATAACCTTACTGTCCTGACATGAATATCAATGGTTTGTTTTATCTCAAAAGCAGATAATAAATTATGTAGCTATCCTTTCCATATAAGATATATGAAAAAGACTAGGTCATACACTTAGGTATTTACCACAGAGAGGTAAAAGTTGCTGGCAGAGTGGCTCAAGCAATAAGAACGCCTGCCTAGCAAGTGTGAGGCCCTGAGTTCAAACCCCAGTGCTGCCAAAAAACAAACAAACAAAAACCAGAGAGGTAAAAGTTAATTAATCCATATTTCTGGGACTTTGCTTTGCTCCATGATCAGCTGGGCTTCTGGGATCTGCTGGCTGGAAAGTGAGGTGAGTGTGTATAAGTAGAGTAACATGAATTGCTTTAGATGAAAAACTGCTAAAATCTATAGATAACATAACTATTAAGTAAATGCAGGCAGGGTCTGAGACTGAATCTGAAGTGGGAGTCAGAAGTGTGTGGGCATGGTTCATGAAGTGGATACCTCTTACAATCAGGCTAATTTTTGGCCCTGAAGAGAGAGGAAACTCTTTTGAGAGGCATCTGCAGGAAGCCACTGACAGAAAAGTGTGCTTCAGATTTTGATTCCTAACCCTACTGTTTCCGTGAATTTCCATTCGGCTCTATGAGAAGGCCACTGCAAGAAGCCGCTTGAAAGGAGTCTGTGAGATGTGAGATACACCAGGTTGCTGGTGTGAGACAGTAAGCATTCTGCCAAGAACATTTCTGCCAGAACACAGCACCACTGCTCTGGCAGCTTACAGTTCTCTTAAAGCCCAGGAACCTCTGTCCTGGGCTCTGGCAACATTGCTGAGGAGGCCCTGGCCTCAAGTACCTTCACAGGAAATGACCACCAAAGGCAGAGAGGGGAGGAACAGAAAGGAAAATCAGAGGAATGTCTGTGAGCTCATCTGAGGCCTCATTTGGGCCCAGAATACCAGAGAGATATTCAGGGGTTCTGGGATAGCCATGGGTGGCAAAGACAGTAAACTTGTATTACCGCTAAATGATCCCTTCTGTCTTGTCGATGTTGATGAAAACATGCTAGCACACAAATAAAGTATATTTTAAACAAGAGTCCAGCTTTTTCTTTATAATATGGGTATTTGCACAGATTTACCCAATAATAGAATATTTTTAATACATAATTTCAAACACCTTTAACAAGAATTTTGGTGGAGTGGCTCAAGGTATAGGCCCTGAGTTCAAACCCCAGTAGTACAAAAAAAAAAAAAGGAATTTGATATGAAAAGTAATGGTTAGGTTCTGGTCTAAAAATGAACCAAGTGAAGCTGGGCACTGGTGTAACTCCTGTAACTCCAGCTGCTCAGGAGATAGAGATCAGGAGGACCACAGTTCAAGGCCAGTTTTTGAGACCCTATCTTGAAAATACCAACACAAAAAAGAGCTGGCAGAGTAGTTCAAGTAGTAGAGCGCCTGCCTAGCAAGTGCAAAGCCCTGAGTTCAAAAACCAGTATTGCTCCCTCAAGAAAAAAAAAAAAAAGACCAGGTGAATTAAATATGGTTAAATACTTTACTTAATAATGTTTAATAAGTAAATACTTAACAAATTATCTGACTTGCAAGCTCATGGATGGTATTTTTGCATCAGGAAATATTTTAAAGTGACAAACAGCAAACAACAAAGAGGGCTTAACCATAGTGGCTAGGGAGGCATGTTCACAACATGAAGTCATGCTATTTATGTCCTAAGTTATAAAATAAGAGCCTAGAATAGTATCTGCTTTTACACTTCCAGTCTCACTTAAATTATACATCCCTTTCCATACTGTCTTGGGGGCTCCCGTCCAGCCCTGGAGACCACCTCCAGAATGGATTTTCCTCTGTTACCCACATACATTCTGTGGTAACACAGCATACAAACAGGTAAAATACCTGTTAGAAGACTTTATTTTCTAGGTAAGGAATCAATTTAAGTTAAAAACAGTGAAAATCAATCTCAAATCAGCTCAAGTCCAGGCTATCCATTTGTTTACCATGTTCACAATGCTATGCAGATTTCCCCAAGCACTAAAGCTGTCTCCCCTGTCAAATCCTTTGGCTAAGGAAGAAAGTTAGAAAAACCTCTGCTAACAATACTTTACACTGCCAACTGCCTCGAATGCAGTACTCTGATGGATACCTTAAAATCACCTGAGATGCACAATACTATCAGAACACAGCCACCTTCAAATATCCAAACTGAGAAAGAAAGTATTCTCTTATAAGCTTCATCCCCATTTTCTGGTTCAGTAAGTTCTATCCAAAGCAAGAGTACAAAGGTAAATGGATTCTAAGGACAAAACCAGAGCCCATTAAATCCCAGCTCCTAAGAGAACAACAGGACAGTGGTAGGCCCTGGGAAAAGCTAAAGAGTTGTAGGGTTAGAGTACCCAGGAAGCTAGTAAGAAAGGAATGGCATGAGTCAGAGAAACATGACAGGAGGGGGAGGGGTTGTAAGGCGAGGGAGATGAAATGGTGCTCTGAGGTTTAGAATGCCTTTAAAATGAAGGCAAAATCTGAGTATAAGGCATGAAAAAATGGGTGGGATGAGCATCCTGTTCCAAATCTCTTTGTGACATCTAAAATTTTCCTGTCCTCAGCTGACTAAAGGAAAGGGAACTCAAGACAATGGTGCTACGGAGGCAGAATAGGTGGGTGCCATAATTGGGGCATCTTTGTTATACCATGGGGCAGGACTCTCCGGAGCAAGAAGAAAGCACAAATAAGTTTAAGTGCTAAATGAAAATGTGGCTACTTTACATTTTTACTTAGATCAACTTTACCCTCCTAAACAAAAATACTTTAAACATCACCTCTCCCCATCCCCCTTGCCAAGACCAATCTGGGCACCAGCAGCTCACTCCTGTAATCCTAGAGGAAGAGATCAAGAGGATCACAGTTCCAGGACAGCCCAGGCAAATAGTTCCCAAGACCCCATCTCAAACACAAACAACACAAAAAAAGGACTGGTGGAGTGGCTCAAGTGGTAGAGCACCTGCCTAGCAAGTGTGAGGCCCTGAGTTCAAACTGCAGTACGAGGAGTAAAAAATAAAAGAAAGAAAAAACAAGCCAAACACTTCCCAATGTGACCTGACAGACTCAATTTTCCCAATGTCTACACAGTGCTTTTTTTCTGTAGGTAATATTAGGGAATACCACTCTAAAAATTAAGGAAAAGGAAACAAAGGCAGGTGTATGTACAGGAAATGATGTACCAATTCTGATCCACATATTCATGTAAGTACAACACACACTATTGATTTACAAGAAGTGTAATAATGGTAAGTTTTTATATGTACCTATTTTGACTGACTCTACTATCTTCTGAAACCTGACAGAAAGCAATTTATACAAACGAATGACTGTTTTCACCTACTGTGCTAGAAAATCCCCGACATGACTACGTTTCACTAGTAGAACAGTAACACATCTGCTTCATATATTACCTTTCTAAAATTCTGAAAAACTTGGAATTCTGAAACACATGTGGCTTCAGGGACTTCAGAGAATGGCTTCTGTGCATGTAGCATGAAGGACTGTGCCTAAGAACCAAGTGAGATGATGCATATGAAGCACTGAGGGCAGACTTACATTACACTCACGGAAAACATTCTGAAGTATCTGGAATTTCACTCATCATTTCAATCTTTAAAATGTTTTCATTTTGTCACATTAGGAAAGGTTTTTTTTGTTTTTAAAATAACCTAAAGGGACAAAACACCTGTACACCCAAGTTTAATTCTGCACTATTCACAAAAGTCAGGTTGTTGAGCCTTTGTGCCCATCAATGAATGAACGGATAAAGAAAATGTGGTGAACAATGTAATACACATGGAATTTCATTTAGACATAAAGAAGAATGAAATTATGTCGTTTGTAGGGAAATCGATGTGTCATGTTACATAAAATAACCCAGTCTCACAGATGAGCACCACATGTTTTTCTCATATGTGGATTTGGGGGAAAGGATGTGAATGTAGAAAAGAGGGATTATTAGGGATGTGGGAGGGGAAAGGGGGGAAAGAGGAAAAAAAAGACTAATGGTGTAAATATGATCAAAGAACATTATATGGATGTACAGAAGTGTCACAATAAAACTGCTTACTTTGTACAATTAAAATAATGATCCAATGGGAGTAAATAGGTATGTGAAACTGTATGTTTCACATGAGCAGGGAGAGAGTTAAGGTCAGCTTTCCAAAAGCCAACAGTAGGTGGTATGTTATCAAAAGTTATTTCCCTACCTAAAGAGAGAAAATAATCCTTTTCTAGTCATTTGTAGTTTTTCAAACATTTTTCTCTGCAAATGCCACTTATAAAAGTAAGCCACTGAGCTGGGCATAGTGGTACACACCTGTAATCTCAACACCCAGGAGGCTGAGGCAGGAGATGGCAAATCTGAGGCAACCTGGGCTAATTGAAACCCTGTATTCAAAAAAAGAAAGAAAAGAAAAAGAGTGGCAATCAATCCATTGCTTCCTATATTTGAAAATGGTCTCTAAATGATTAACAGAGGCCATGCATCCATAATCCCAAGTAGAATACGTAGTGCAACTGGTGAAAACCAACCACATGCCAATCAGCATCAGAGACAATTGTTTGAACACAGTTGTAAAAAGACAAAGTGTCCATATATTCATACCTATGGATTCTTCTGTCTTATGCTTTATACTCGTAAGCCATGCATAGGTTCAACAGTTTATAATTCTTTTGATCATCACAACATCTTAGTAGAAGTAGTATGTCCTGTCTACATGTTACAGATGAAGAAACTGAGACACAGAAAGGTTCAAATGATGGCCTATATCATGCTGATAACATATGGTACACCTATATTACCAATCTTTTCATGATTTTTCACTAACATTTTTAACCATGAAAATGCTCAAATATTCCTAAATTCTTTGAAATGATTATGTTATCTTCTCATACCATTTTTCCCACGTAAGCAATCCATACAGTTCATTATTTCCAACTGATACTAAAAAAATAGCTAGGTGTCAGTACATAAGCAGGAAATCTTAAATGAGACTGTGTCATAAATTTTCAAACCAACCAATTTTTATCAGTGAATATATGTAAAATGTAAGTATGTGATAGAATATACAGTAAACACAGGAATTCCTGAACTTATAATTAAAAATCAGAGTTTCTAAAACAACCTGTATTTCAAATTAGGTGATCCTGAGAGAAACCTTTTGCTTTTTAGGGCTTAGTATGGTTTGAATGTATCCCCTAAGGTTTCATGTATTAGAAGTTTGGTGATGATGTTTGGAGGTGGGGCTGAACAGAAGGTGATTATATCATTGAGGACATCACCCCTGGAAGGGATTAATGCTGATCTCATTAATGTCTCATGTCTGTAATCCTAGCTTCTCAAGAGGCAGAGATCAGGAGGATTGAGGTTCAAAGCCAGACCTAGGCAACAGTTTGTGAGCTCTCAAAAAAAAAAAACTTCACCAAAAAGGGCTGGTGGAAAACGCTAAAGTTGATACAGGAAAGAGTAGGAAATACTCTGGAGTTAGTAGGTATAGGTAAGAATTTTCTCAATGGAATCCCAGAAGCACAGCAACTAAGAGATAGCATAAATAAATGGGACTTCATAAAACTAAAAAGCTTCTGCTCATCAAAAGAAATGGTCTCTAAACTGAAGAGAACACCCACAGAGTGGGAGAAAATATTTGCCAGCTACACATCAAAGGACTGATAGCCAGAATATATAGGGAACTTAAAAAACTAAATTCTCCCAAAACTAATGAACCAATAAAGAAATGGGCAAGTGAGATAAACAGAACTTTCTCAAAAGAAGAAATTCAAATGGCCAAAAAAACACATGAAAAAATGTTCACCATCTCTAGCAATAAAGAAAATGCAAATTAAAACCACACTAAGATTCCACTTCACCCCTGTTAGAATAGCCATCATTAGCAACACCACCAACAGGTGTTGGTAAGGATGCGGGGGGGAAAAAGAACCCTCTTACACTGTTGGTGGGAATGTAAACTAGTACAATCACTCTGGAAAAAAAATTGGAGGCTACTTAAAAAGCTAAACATTGATCTACCATTTGATCCAGCAATACCACTCTTGGGGATATACCCAAAAGACTAGGACACAGGTTACTCCAGAGGCACCTGCATACCCGTGTTTATTGCAGCACTATTCACAATAGCCAAGTTATGGAAACAGCCAAGATGCCCCACTACTGACCAATGGATCAAGAAAATGTGGTATCTATACACAATGGAATTTTATGCAGCCATGAAGAAGAACGAAATGTTATCATTCGCTGGTAAATGGATGGAATTGGAGAACATCATTCTGAGTGAGGTTAGCCTGGCACAAAAGACCAAAAATCGTATGTTCTCCCTCATATGTGGACATTAGATCAAGGGCAAACACAACAAGGGGATTGAACTTTGATCACAAGATAAAAGCGAGAGCACACAAGGGAGATATGAGGATAGGTAAGACACCTAAAAAATTAGCTAGCATTTGTTGCCCTCAATGCAGAGAAACTAAAGCAGATACCTTAAAAGCAACTGAGGCCAACAGGAAAAGGGGACCAGGAACTAGAAAAAAGCTTAGATCAAAAAGAATTAACCTAGAAGGTAACACACATGCACAGGAAATCAATGTGAGTCAATGCCCTGTATAGCTATCCTTATCTCAACCAGCAAAAACCCTTGTTCCTTCCTATTATTGCTTATACTCTCTCTACAACAAAATTAGAGATAAGGGCAAAATAGTTTCTGGTGGGTATTGAGGGGGTGGGGGGAGAGAGAGGGGGCGGAGTGGGTGGTAAGGGAGGGGGTGGTGGCAGGGGGGAGAAATGACCCAAGCATTGTATGCAGATATGAATTAAAAAAAAAAGAGGCTGGTGGAGTGGCTCAAAGTGTGGACCCTGACTTTAAACACCAGTACCACAAAAAAAAGAGTATGTTATTACAGAATGAGATACCACCACACACTTGGGCCCTCTGGATGAGGCTACTTCCCCTTCTGTTTATTGTCATGGTGTGACTAAAGGCAACTCTCCAGAGGCCAACCATATGGGGAAGCTTAACTTTTTTTTCTTTCTTTTGGCATTCAAAAAAAAAAAACTTTTTTATAATCATATTATTCTTGTACTGAGGGTACATTGTGACATTTATAAAATGAAGCTTGACCTTGAACTTTCAAGCTCCAAAAATGTGTGCTAAATAAATCTTTTTTTTTTTTAAATATCTTGCTTCAGGTATTTTACTATAGCAATAGGAAATGGATCAATCTGAGGACTTTCTTCAACTATGAAAAGAAAATCAGCCTACTCCATGCCATCTTGAGGGTCTCATTTAGCATTCTTGCTGTTGCTGTTTTGCCATGGCTTTTCAAAGTAATGTAGATATGTCTCCCGCCTCACACACACACACAAGAAGAGAAAAGGAAACTGCAGCAGAAATGCCTCACGGGAACATGAGATGGGCTGAAATCCTTCAAAGAGATTCTGAGTACAAAGTGTGAAACAATTTCCAGGACAAGTTCCAATTCTACCTATTAATAGTGGCAAATAATAAAAATATAAGGGGAAAGCAAAAATCACAACTTAAAATGTATTAACAAAAAGATTTCTTTCTAGATCACAGGTAAGATCCTCATAGATTACCTCATACACTATTTTTCAAGTAACAAAAGATAAGCATAAGTACTTTAAAATGTCATTGATCCAAGTGTGGTAGTGCCCACCTATAATTCCTCCTTTCAAGGTGGAGGCAGAAGTATCACAAGTTCAAGGCTAGCCTGGACTAGGTCACAAAATCCTGTCTCGTCAATCAATCAATCAATCAATGTCATTGAGGATCATTTTGATGTAATTCCTAAACCAGAAATAGTTTTATAAAGCAATACATTTTACATAAAACTACATTAATAAGAGTAGACATGAGTTTGTTCTTCTCTAAGAACTAGAATGTACTATTTTCACAAATATATATTCAATGTTTTAAAACCAATATGGACAACTCACAGAATGGGAGAAAATATTTGCAAATCATATATTGGATGACAGACATGAATTCAGAAAACTAGTAATATGAATGCTTGCAGCACCATTATTTATAATATTTCTAAAAATAGAAACAATCTAAATTGGTCATTTGTGATAAAATACTTCAGGCATCAAGACAAAAATAAGTACCGATGCATTTAACAAACTGGGTGACACTTGAAACATTATTCTAAGTAGGGGAAAAAACTGGCCAAATGGTGATATGCTTGCTGTCTAATTCCATTTATATGAAATGTCCAGAATAGCATAATCTATAGAGCCAGAAAGTAGATTAATGGCTATCTTTAGGTGGGGGGGAAGGGAATTTGGGAGGTAAAATTGGAGAATGAGTGCTAATGGACACCACAGGTTCTGGTTTTGCTTTTTTGTTAATGTACTAAAAACCATTTACTTATACTCTCTAGATGGATAAACTGTACAGTATGTGAATATCTCTAAAATGGTTTTATTTTATTTAACTTTGATGATGATGATAATGATGCCAGGGACAGAAACCTTCTGTATTTTAGGCTACCAAGCTATACCCCCCCAGTCCAAAAGTGATTTTTAAAAACATTTTGGGTTACAAAATACAAGTATAATGATGAATCAAATAATTCTATTTTCCCTAATTCTCGAGGCATCATTGCTTTTTAAAAATAACTAACATAAATTAAACTCCCTAGCTCATTCCACTCGGACCAATAAAAGCGTAATATTTCTTGCCATGCTTGCCAGCCTACTAAAGATGGCTGCAGTGCAATCTAGGCCTGACCGTCACCAATCTCCTTAATTAAGTCCTCAACTTCCTGAGTGCCCTGTATCCCTGAATAGTTTTATAAGCAGTAACTTCACCTTGCCAAAACCTAAGTGTCGGTTTAACTTTTCTCAATGTCATGCTGCCTTCAATTTAGTCCTCTCATTAGTGTACTTAAGGGGCCGAATTCCTGGTATTTTTATTAACTTCTGAGAAATGCCTGGGTTTCTACTGTCAACAATGAAGTCAAGTTTGAAAAGCAGTTTCCCAAATAAGGAATCAGGGATAAGGGTGATCCTAAAATGCATTCTCCACAAATTAGCCAGAGCAATAGTTCCATGCTGAATTTCTTGTTGTTGTGGTTTTGGGGATTTTTGCAGATACTGGGGTTTGAACTCAGGGCCTTGAGTTCTTGCTAGGCAGGTGCTCTACCACTTATGTCATACCCCCAGCTCTTTTTGCTTTAGTTTTCATTTTTCGCATTAGGTATAGTGGTTTTGCCCAGGGTAGCCTTGGACCGCAATCTGCCTATCTTCATTCCCTGCCATGCCATGCTTCTTTTTGTTTGTTTGTTTGTTTTTTAGTTTTAGAGTTTTTGTTTGTTTTGGCAGTACTGTGGTTTGAATTCCAGGCTTTTATCACTTGAACCACACCTCCAGCCCCAGACTTGTGTTTTGATTCAGTCTTGCTAAGTTTTTGTCCAGGGTGGCTTCAAACCACAATCCTTCCATCTTTGCTGATTTTAAGATAAAATGGGAACTTCTTGACATGGCACATGGTACAGCGGCTAGCCCCAAACTGCTTACTTAGCCAATCTCATCTCTTACCTTTCCTTTTGGCCTTTGCTAGGATGCCTGGAACAAGCAAATGTCTTCCTTCACCTATGACTAGGTCAAACTGGTCCACCTTGTATCTGATGAATCTTACAGCTCATTTTCACATTATACTTGTCTTGCCTCACAATACGACCCCTAAACACAATGGCTGCATCTTACTCATGCCTTTTTAAAAAATCAATTGTTTTTTGTGTCAGTGTGGAGATAATTCATTTCTTTATCCCTATCACCCACTGAAACTCTTGGGAAAAATTAGTAGTCAACAGAAGCATTTGAGCTGGACAGAATTCTAAAAGTCAGGAAACAATGGCAAAGGAAAGAGCTAAAAATGGCCCTTATGTTTTGGGCCTGAGCTGCCTTGAAGAACCATGGGTACTTTGTAGAAGACCCTGCTATGGATAAATGAAAAAGCTTGGTTGTATGGTTTGTTGCACTCTACCCCCAGCCCCTGCCACCAAAAAAAGGTGATTTCTCTGGGTGTTGGTGGCTCACACCTATTATCCTAGTTACTCAGGAGGCAGAGATCAAGAGGATTGCGGTTTAAAGCCAGCCCAGTTCGAAAGACCCTATCTCCAAAAACCCCCATTACAAAAAGGACTGGTGGAGTGGCTGAAGGTGTAGGCCCTGAGCTCAAACCCCAGAACCACAAAAAAAAAAAATGTAATCTCGTTTTTAAATGACCTAAAAAATAACATAAAAATAAAATTTAAAAAATAATATATGCTATAATAAACTTAATTACTATAAGGTAGAAAATGGATAAAGAAAAGTGAGGAGAAAACAACCCAAAATTTAAAAACTCAAACACTTTTTGTCTTTGAAATACTGAATTTTAACAATGGTACAAAAGAATAGGTATGCCTAATATGCCATCTAAATCGACTTCTGAGGCTCACCTCTCTCATGCTAGCTTTAACTCCCTCCCCCCTTCAACCATCTGCCCCACTGCCACACTGGGGACTGAACTCAGGGTCTCCTGTTTGCTAGGCAAGTGATATACCACTTGAGCCACACCCCCAGTCCATTAGCTTTAATCTTAAACTATACACTTTCCTCATTTCCAAAAGTATTATACTTCTAGTCCCTAACATTTACTTCTTCTACTTAATATTTATAGAAACTATCAGCAAATGACTAATATAGACAGACAGACAGATACAGACAGATGACAGACAGACAGACAGGTAGATAGGTGCCTTTTCAGTAAAAGCAATGTGTTCTAGCCCAGCTTAATAATTCTAAAACAGACAGCATTTTGAAATAATGGCACAAGAGGTAAACAAAAATAACAGACATCTAACAGTTTCAGTACTTTGAAGCATGACTTGGGCACCAGTGGTATACTAGTGCTGCATTGTACATAATGAGAAATACTAAACTGATGAACAAGACAATGAAAAAAGTGGTTAATAATTTTTAAAACACCATCTTAGAGATGTTTTGAATAAAAAGATCAGCCACACTTGAGGATTTTAAGATTATTCCCAGCTTAAGTGATCTCTCATAGGAACAAAACTTTGAGTTCTTCCTCTCTAGCTTTCTCCATGAAGAGGTCTTAATAAAGCTTGGTCAAGAAAAGTGAACCTCTGTTAACCTTGTTTTGTTCCTAGAGGAAAAAAATAGGGAGCTCCAAAGGTGATGGTATGGACATGATACAATCAATTCTAACACAGCACTACTGCTTTACAATTTCCCTAAGGTTCTCTAGCAGTGAAGCTTGCCATTGGCCTTTCTGTTCAACAGTGTACTACTGCCAACCATCACACAGAGATACTGTGAAGTTCCATATGTGCCCAACTCTTTTATTAGAGGCAATTCAAGTCCTTGCTCTATCGTAAGTGTTTACTTCATGGAGAAAGCACATGATTACCAATTGCTTGTGAAATCAGAAAAACATCAGCTTTGAACAAGGTAAAAATAGCAAGTCTTAAGTATTTTTAAAATATATATTTATGTATACATATGTATGTATTTTTAAAATATATATTTATGTATACATATGTATGTATTTTTTCCTAATGGTTTCAGTTACCTCTTCTTTTAGTGCGTGTTTCCTCTGTTCCAAACAGATCTCTTTTGCTCTCATCATCTGCAAGGTCTCTTTGGAAACTGCATACTGGAGTTTTTCCATACGTTCAGCCGCTGCAGCCCATGATGCTTTACCAAATTTCTTCTGATCTGCTCGCATTCGATCGTACACAGCTATTAATAATTTTTAAAGAGACATTAAATATAAAACAACTTGGTGCTAAAGAATCGGACAATCCTAAGATTGTGCACACTTAAATCCTACCCCCACAATACATTACCTACAACTCCTCTAAAATATAACTCAATGATATCATACATTCTCTGATGCCTTCAATTTACTCTCAGAAATAATGTTCTACAGCTAAAACTTAATTGTCTAATTACTTAAAAAGTTTTAAAATATTTTTAATATATCTAGTGTTGATAACTTTCATCTATAAAAACTTTATTCTGTGAATGTTTATACTTTCTCCTAGGTATGTTGAAACCAGAGCCATGACTATCCAAGATTAAAAACATTCAAATCTGTGTTCCACATCTTATCACTGTGCCCTTCAAAAATACTGTAATAACCTCACATATGAAGAGCCAAATCCTAGATGGTAGCACAGCATTCATCCACAGAAGGTGAAAATGGAATAATCAATTCCCAAAGAAACGCAGCCTTCTCCCTTCCCCTAAGGGAAGTATCTTTGTAGTTTGCCATAACGAAGATAATGCTGGTAATCAAACACCTAACACATTCTTGTTAAAGAAGTATACCACAGATAGCATGGTACCAGGGCCTTATGTGATTAACCCTAACATCCTTATGCCCAACCAAACTTCAATAAGTGTAAGATTCTCATCATAAAATGTAGGCAATTTGATTACTACCAAATGTAATACTGGATATATTCACTGGTGGTTTTTTACATTTTCAGAAGTGATTAATTCTGTATTGCTACTATGTCCTAATCATCTTTTGCAAGAAGAATATAGTTCAGTAACCATTGCCTCAGAATTTGAAGAAATCCTTTATTAAATAGTAATGTATGCAAATGCTTAAAAGGTCTACTTGTACAGTTATAACTAGTCAGTTCTCCCCCATCCCTAGTGCCAATACAAAAATGCAACTAATTTTTAACCATTTCATCTGGTTGCTTCCATACAGGAATATGCTGTTTCTTGACTTACAGCTTTTAAAAATCATCCGCTGAATTTCTATTATGATGGATGAGGAATCTGTTTACTTAGAATCTGCATTTCTAAATAGTTACATCATTATTTTTGGTTTCTCTGAGTTTTGTTGCTGTTGTTGTTTTGATGGTCCTTCAATGCTAATAATAGGAGGTAATGTTCTCAAGTCATAATCTCTTTGAACCTCAATTTTAGAGTCTTTAACAAAAATCTATTCTGTTCACTGAATATCAAATATGACTCTGCCATTTTTTAAATTTCTGCCCATCTCTTAAAACTGTATTAGAATGTTAAAGCAACTGTAAGGGCAGTATCATAGAGTGCATTGTAGGAGAAAAACAGTGCTGGACTTGGAGTTCAGTAGCTAGTTTTCAATTAAAATCCGAGGTCCACCCATATACACCATAAATGGTGTGTATCTTTGTCAAGAAACTCAGCCATTCTTGGGCTCAATTCCCTTAAGTAAAGAAATACAGTAACTAATCCAAGGGCTTAACCGTGGTTTAAATGACGAAAGGATAGGCATATAGATGTCTCTCCCATTTCATACAGCAACATTAACTCAATCAACCCTCTATTTTGTTTCATTTTTCCTTTTTTTATGCACATACTACCATAGCCATCAATATTTATGTTACATTATTTTCAAAGTACTTAGCCATATTTTTATCCATCTGTCCAGAAATCTTAGAGAATAGGTAAATTATGCATTACCAACACATTTTGTATAGACATAAGAAACTTATGTTCTTTAAGTTATTCAGTTCAAAGTTGTTACCAGTTCCAAGTTGTTACCTGCTACATTAGCTACTCAATATTTTATCTTCCAAAATCTTTGGATAAAATATATTCTCCATTTAATTACTGTTTATTTCATGAGGAATTATTTTTAAATAGCCTGGGATTAAGAAGGTATTAGAAACTATTAATATGGAATATTTGGAATACCTCTAGAAAAGCATTATGACTCCCTAAAACAGTTCTCTACCTTTGTCAGCAAGAATAAAAATTCTTGCTAAGATAACCATTTACACTATGAGGCTCACAATACTGCTGCTGCGATATTTCTCCTAGTGTAACCATTATACTACCTTGAAAAGTTTGAGAGGCAATAGTACTGGTATTCACAGAGTAGCAATGTTATATCTATTTTTAAAGCACAAAGATCTAGTACATGAATACTTGTCATAAACAGGCCCATCTGAAGTATTTCTAAAAGCTGAATAGTAATATATCAAAATTAGCTTGCACGTGAGGCTTGTATAGGAAAGAAGTACAAGAGCCTCGCACTTCATGTGGTGGCCCACATCTGTGATCCCAGCTACTTGAGGGGCTGATGCAGGAGGATCATTCAAGTCCAAGCTGGGCGCTGGTGAACTCATGCCTGTAATTCTAATTACTTGAAGGCTGAAATTGAGAGGATCAAAGTTCAAGACCAGCTCAAACTAAAAGTTCCTGAGACCTACTCTCCAAAATAACTAAAGGAAAATGGACTAGAGTGGCTGAAATGGTAGAGCACCTGCTTTTCAAGTGTGAAGCTCTGAGTTCAAACCACAGTCCCATCAGAAAGACTGAGGCCAGCCTGGACTCCATACAGCAAGTTTGAGGCATACCTGGGCAACAGAGGAAGATCCTATCTCAAGAAAGAAAGAGAGAGACTCTGAGAAACACAAGAGATTGTTTTACTATTCTTCTAAAAAAGGAGAAAGTAGAAAATTACCTAAATGGGGACATAAAGGAAGACTATTACTCTCAGAAACTTAAAATTATAGAAAGATCTTCATTCTGTTTCTCTTACATGTGTAAAAAAGGGAAATAAAAAGTCAAACAAAGTCACCATCTTTTATTCAGACTCAAAGGCTTCCTGGCAGGGAAAAAGTCATAAGAACTGAGATAGTAAGAAGTCCAAAATTACTTTGATGAAGCATGTAGAACTCTAGAATGATGAGAAGTTATAAATAAGAGCAATAATCCAAATTGTTTATACAGAATCCAAAATAACAAACTGAATTATATACATTGCGCTTATATAACAATCTGTATGCAGAACGACAAAGACACACAAAGTAGTCAAATACAGCTGAGGTATTACAGAAGTGAGGTTTTTCTCACTAATGTTTTAAGTTTTCTGTAATGGTTATGGTATTTTTAACTATAATACAAAGTTTTTAAGAAGAAAAACAATGGAGAAGAGTGTATCTAAGAAAGCAGACTCTAAAGGAAGTCAGTTATAATATAACTGTTTACAGTACATGTAAGCACCTTCGAAACTGTTTAAAAAGTATTATTAATATAATGTAGCACTATTTTCCCACTGTTTAATTTTCAAAATTATCCTACAGCTCTGAGGTAAATAAATAACCAGGATAGCTGGGTCACCTATAAGTCTAACTTTACAAAAAACTACGAAAGCATTTTCCAGAGGGACTGAATTTTTTCTTTCTCTTTGGCAATGCAGGAAGAGTTCCAGTTACTCTATTATTGACTCATGGCAGTCTCTTCCTGTGCTTATTTGCTACTCTTATCTTCTGGTTAACTGTCTAAGTCCCTGTTCCACCTTTACACTGGATTGTTTTCTTATTGTTTAGCTGACAGTTCTTTATATACCCTAGATACAAGTCTTTTGTCAATATTTCTCTCAAATACTCTTATGTTTTCACCTCTTAACAGTGTCTCGCAGAGTTAAAGATTTAAACTTTAAAGCAATCCATTTTATCAAGTATTTCATTGATAGTCTATGCTCTTTATCACTTTCAGCTTTTATAGTTTTTATCTTTTGTGTCATTTCAAAGAACTCTCTGCCTTACAGAGACTTATGTAACTCTTAGAAACAGATTTTTTTCTTTCATGTTTTCCTCTGGAAGTTTTATTCCATTACATTCTACATTTGAATATATAATCCAATTTTAATTCAAAGGTGTGAGGTTTAGGTAAAAGTTCATTTTCTGCATATAGATGGTCAAATGTTTCAGTATCAGATGTTTCTTCATAACTTGCTTTATCAAAGATTAAATGGCCAGATTTGTGTGTCTACTTCTGTACTCTCTATTCTCTTCCACTGATTTAAAAGAAGGTATATGGATGTACTTGTACCTAAAAAGACTGAAAGGCTAGACCTTAATTTGCTAATAGTGTCTATTCCTGAACTCTTAGGATGAGCAATCCTTATGTACTTTTCTGTGTGATTACTCTGAACATAAAACATTTTCTCTTCAAAATTGCCCAATAAGAGTAACTTTACTGGAAAACTTACCTTTCTGAGCTTTAGCAGTTATTTCAAAATATTTGACAGTAAGATCTTGAATAGATAGTACAGCCATGTGAGCTTTCCGCTGCCAGTCGGCATCTTCTTTTTGTAGACTCTCAATTCTTCGAGGTCCTAGATAGTCATTCTCCATGGAAATCTGCAGAGATAAGGGAAAAATGAGCTCACTTTTTTCCTTTTACTAATTCCACAATATTTGCTCAATATTTATGTGCTGAGCACTGATGTGGTGCTGACAAAAATACTACTTGTTCTAATCTGCTCTAGGAGACACTATTAATTTTAAAGCAAATAAATTTACAGTGATTCTGAACATATGACATACAATTCCATTTCCCATTCCTCCCTTTCTATCATCTTCCATCCTCTCTCCACCTGAACTGGAGAAGGTAAGCAATTTATTTCCTCCCTTACGATAACTGTATTTCAAGTTAAGAATTATTTGTTCAAATAAATATTTAATTAATTTAAGTACATTAAATAAGATATTGAAAACTAAGATTTTAACACTGATAATATACAAAAATCAGGCAATATGTATGCTGAAAAAGACTCTGAATAAATTATTTTTCCCAGTGCTGGGGACTGAACACAGGGCCTCAAGCACTCTACCTCTAAGCTATACTCCCAGCCCTTTTGGATAAAAATAACAAAGAAAAAAACTAGCTATGTATGACAAAAGTCACAAAAACAAAAAAACAAAGGGAAGTTAAAAACAAATGATGGTTAGGAAAATAACAGGTGAATGTTGAAACAAATACCAGCATTCTTCTAAGTACGACCCAACTTATATTTTAACATGGAAGATAAAATCCAGTAAGAATAACAATGGATCATTTTTACTTACAATCCTGCTGTACAATATATTCAGAAAAGACCCTAAAATAATAAAGGACTCTGCAGCATGGCCCAAGCAGAACTACCTAGGGAGTGGGAACCCCTGAGAGAGGAAAGGAAGGGAGGGAAAGGAGGCAAGTGAGGGAAGGGGAGGGAGGGAAGGAGAGGAGAGTGGTACTGGACTATACAGGAAGCTAAGGCAGGAGGATCAGCAGTTCAAGACTAGCCTGAGCTACATTATGATACCCTGTCTCACAAACAAAAATATTCCTTTACTGTCCAAATTTTCTTCATTGAATATACGTATATACATGTGTATATATATATATATATATATCAATCACAATCATAAGCAAGAAGAAAATGATTTTCACTCTTCTTGAGTTCATAAGCCATACCAACTAAACAGGATGAAGACACATTTTCCCAGAGGTTTCCTGTTTCTAGTCAAGCAAACAATGAGCTCATGTTTTCATATATGAAGCTGGTAGAAGGCAAAATGTTGAGTTACCTCTTTTTTCCAACATGCAGGGGAGGGAGGGGAAGTAGAGATATGATCAGGTGGAAAGTGGAATAACACGGACTTCCATTCTGTACTATAACAACAGTGCCAAGCAATGAAAATTAAGCCCAGAATAGCATCTTGGGTTCTTGACAGCAATTTGTCACTTATATGAACTGCATTTTATTTTCTACAAAAGATGATTACTCTGCTTCCCACTTCAGGAGTCAAAGATAGTACACATGGTGCTTCAGAAAGTACAAATGAGTAAAGTACAATCTAATTGGGGGTGGGGCAGAGATATTTGTAATGCAGAAATCTGTTTTCAAATTAGCAGACATGGCTCTATTATTTATTAGCAATCAGATCTTTTGACAAATTACTTATTAAGTCAATTATCCATTCAAAATGGTAACAGGGCCTGGTGTGATGGTACTTAAAAAGGCTGAGGCAGGAGGATTGTAAGATCAAGGCCAGCCTGGGCTCCACAGCAAAATTCTCTCAAAAAAAAAGCAAAAAACAAGACTGAAGGAGTGGCTCAAAGCAACTACCTACTAAGTATGAGGCCCTAAGTTCAAAAACCCCAGTTCAACATCCCCTCCCTGTAAAAAAACCAAAAAAACCTCAATGATGATTGGTGACAGCAGTATATTCAGTCTAGTGGACAAAGAATTACAATAAAATATAAAAAATGTCACAACCAGAGAACACTAGGAATAGGGCTTGGAGATGAAGTGGACAGACCTTCTGAAGGGGATGGTGGTAAGTAGATTCACAGATAGCAAGTAAAATTTTAACTAGGTATTAAAGATAATGACATTTGTCCCTGAGAAAAAAATGATAAAGGTATTTTAGGACAATCAGGGAAAAAAAGTATCAGAGAGAAACAATGTATTTAGTTGTTTAGATCAGGACAGACTTCATTGAAGTTTATAAGTACAGATGTCTTTAAAGGAGGGGGAGGGGATTTTGGCAGATACATATAGAGTACATGAGGAAAGAGGGCCCTAAAAGGCATACTGGGGGTAAGAAGCATCCTAAGCAAAAGCTTCGAGGCAGGTACAGGCACTGCATAATAAGGGATAAAGAGTAGTCCAGTCAAGCAGGAACTTAGGTAAAACAGATAAAAGCAACAGGAGATAAAACTAGAAAAATAGGTTGTGGCCATTTTGAGGTCTTTAAATGTCAGGCTGGGGAGTGTGTACTTAATTTGATAGGCAACAAGGAACCACTGTGGGATTCTAAGAAGTGTATATGTAGACTCGATGTTATGAATGAAGGACCTGTCCTGGAGGACACACTTGCTACAAAATCATCAAGGTTTGCTTTTCTCTTTAAAAAGCGTAACTAGAGAAGCAATATTTACAAGTGTGGGATACAGGAGTTAAACAGTGCTGTGAGTCATGAGGTAACTTCTTACTCAGGACACCAAGGCAGAAATCCTTTGTTAATGATTTGGTTAAGCCTATCTTCTACTCACAATGGGAGTAAGCTGTTACAGCTTCAGACAAGAAACGCTAAATCCTTTATTATCTGAAGCCACCCTGTGCTCCACTGCCTTCACATATTTAAACATACAGAACACGAATCTTTTGGTATGCTTTTCTTCTAAGCTGTTTTTGAGCTCACCTCTCAACCTCACTTCTCAACATCTATCAAGTATGAGGATATACATAAATTCTTGACCAGCATCTCCAAGTCTAATTTCTGCCTTGCAATGCTAGAGTTTGGGATCTGCCAATAGGAGAGGGTGGAGGGGGGAGAGACTTGCTTCTTCCTATCTGCAGCCATTGACTTTGCTGTTCTTTTGAGCATCATCCCCATACCTGCTCCTTCACCCCAGCATTAGCAGCTCCTTCCTGAAGCAGCAACAACAAAATCTAATCTGCAGTTTTTTCAACCCTATCCTCACAGTGCGATTCTACCCCTATTCCAAGTCAAACCAGCACTAGGAATCCTAAAACTCTCCTCCCAATAATCTGGGTATCCCTAAAGATTGCGGGCACTATGGGAGCAATGTCCTTTTCATCAGAGGGCAGCTCCACTGAACCTGACCTCTATGGTTACATTTTAATAATTCTAACCCCTTCCCTTTGTTCCACAGCCCTTCTTACAATGGCTCTTCTCTGAAGTGGCTAACAGTTACTGTCTTAACTTCTTACTCATGGTTCATTTTATACCTAGTTAACAAATCTTTATATTAAATGCCCTCTGTTGAAATAACTAGCTGGATTTTTCTAATCAGATCCCAATAGATATAACTGTGGAATAGAACTTCAATAAACAGAACAAAGAAGGTGTAAGAATCAAAATTCCTAACAAACCATCAAGACAGAGATCATTCTCACTGCATGGTTAAAAACTGCATCCTTGATCAACAGAAAACAGGGAGGAGGAAACCCATAAGTGTGATATTGTGCATTACGGTTTTAGAGGAAGGAAAAAGTTAAAAAAAAATCTATGGTAATTATGTAAAGACAATTTGAACACTGCTGTTAGATTAATATCTTCACTTCACTGTATACATATATTCACAAATACATAGAACACAAACATTCTATGTTTTTTTTTCCCTATGCTGTTTTCAACTGGCTTAAGCTTAGTAGCTGTAAAACTGCAGCCAATTGTTAAGAACCTTGTTTAACAGTTTTATGCACCTAGCCATTAAGCAATGATACTGTTGCGTTCTTTTCCTAACTTGGTAAATTTGAAGATGCACACCATTGGTCAGCAGGATCATGTGCTAAAACAATGACAGCTCTGTTTTGAATTTCAGAACAAGAGAAAAAACAGTGCCTATTTTAACATGGAAAAAAGTGTGTGTAGTTTTAGGTAGCTAGGAGAAAGAAAGTATTTTATAAATACACTTGCTAGGATACTGAGTTTTATGGGGAACTTACTATATTATTTGTTGGGCTACTGAGGTGAGGGAAACCTATCTTACTTTCTTTGGTGAAGCAAATGCCAAGATAAACTTGTGAATATACTTACTAACATAGTAGCACTCACAATGCAAATTTTCTAGGTCCTGGGGTTGCTTGAAGAGCTTCTTAAGATCCCAGGCAAAAGTGTGAAATTAATTATGTGTGTGTGTGTATATATATATATACATATATATGTATATATGTATATATATATATAAATAATATGTAATATGTATCTTTTTCTTTTTTTTTTTTTTTAATGTGAGTATTGTAATCCAAGCTGCTCAAGAGACTAAGGCAGGAGGATCACAAGTTCGAGAGGCCAGCCTGGGCAGTATATTTAAGAAAAAAAAAAGTAAGAGGGCTAAGGATATAGTGGTAGAATGCCTAAGCATGTACAAGGCCTTGGGTTTGATCCCCAGCCATACATACGATAAGGGATTAATTTCCAAAACATATGAAGAACTCGATAAACAAAACCCAATTAAAAATGGAAAAAAGAGCCTGAGCACACAAGAAGACATACAAACAGCCAACAGGGATATGAAAAATGTTCAGTATGAAAAAGACAACAAATGTTGGACCTCTGCACGCTGTTGGTGGGAATGTACATCACTATAGCCATTATGGAAGAGAGCATGGAAATTCTTCAGAAAATTAAAGACAGAACTACCACATGATCTACCCATCTCACTTCTGGACATGTATCCAAAATATGTTCAGACAGCTTCACTCTCATGTCCACTGCAGCACTAGTCACAACAGCGGAGACAGAATCAACCTAAGTGTTCAACAGATGAATAGATAATGAAAATGTGCTCTCCCCCCTTTCTCTCTCTCACACACACACAGAGAGAGAGAGAGAGAACACAGAAAACAGGCTGACAAGATTAAAAAAAAAAAAAAAAAAAGAAACTCTGTCTCTTGTGACAATATGGATAAACCTAGAAGACATTTAGAGGAAAATAAGCCAGACACAGAAAAGACAAATACTGCATAATCTCATTTGTATGTGGAATCTAAAAATCTGAACTCAAAAAGCAGATGGTAAGATAGGAGTTATTAGAGTTGATATGGGGATAAAGAGGTTGGGACCTTGCAAAGATGTTGAAGAAAGCAGTATTTCAGTTAGGAGGAATAGGTTCAAGAGATTTATACAATATGGTAACTATAGTTAACAATGCATTCTTGAAAATCCATAACAGATTTTAAATGTTCTCACCACATAAGTACATGAGATAATGAATAATGTTAACAAGGTCAATTGACACACAATGTATTAACTATAAAAATATGTTGTACATAATAAACATTAATACAATTTTGTCAATCTGAAATTTTAATTTCAAAATAAAAACATTTAAGGTCCTAGAATTTTGATTTTTTTTTTTTTGGTGGCACTGGAGTTTTGAACTCAGGGCTTCATGCTTGGTTTTGTTGTTGTTGTTGTTGTTGTTGTCTTTGTTTTTGGCATACTAGAGTTTTAAACTCAGAGCTTCACACTTGCTAGGCAGATGCTCTAATACTTGAGACACTCTGCCAGCCCTGTTTTTTTTGTGTTGGGTATTTTCAAGATAGGGTCTCTCAAATTATTTGCCAGAGCTGGCTTCGAACTGTCATCCTCCTGTTCTTTGCCTCCCAAGCAGCTAGGAATACAGGCATAAGCCACCAACACCCAACCAGGAATTTTAATTTTAATCAATAGACAATTAAATAGGATCTAACTACTATGGTTTGGTACAGTTTACGTATGTCCTCCAAAGGTTCAATTGCTAGAGGCTTTGCTCCCAGGATAGTGGTACTGGGAGCTGGTGGAACCTTTACGAGGTGGGTTAGTTTGGTTTAGGGTGTGGCTCAGAAGGGATGGTGGGACTCCATTTTCTCACTGTACAAGGGTTTGAACTCAGGGCTTCATGCTTGCTAGGCAGGTACTCTACCACTTGAGCCACACCTCTTCCTCCTCCAGTCTCTCTCTGGCTTTCTGATCTTGTCCTCACACACATGTTCTCACCACTGCATCTACCATGAGGAGATGTAAACAATGGGCACCCTCGGGTGAGCTAAATGAACTTTTTTCCTCCCACTGCTAGGAATTAAACTCAGAGCTTCATGCTTTGCTAGGTAAGTGCTCAAACCACTTTTCTTTATAAAATTAGCTTGCCTCAGGCACTTTATTTTAATAACAGAAAACTGACAAGCCGGCATTTAAACATTATTGAGTTACCTAATCTATTAATATGCTCTACTTCTTCATTTATTTAGGCATCCTGTAATTTCTCTCAAAGTTATTTTTTGTAAGTTTGGTAAAATTTGAGGAAACAGTAGGAAATATTCAATTGCCTACCAATTGTAGAAATTATATATTATTTCTGCTTTCATTATGATAATTACTATAAATTACATGCACTAATTTTTGAATATTAAACAATTTCTTAAATGAATCCCTCTTAATCATAGTATACCATTCTTTTTATAGATCTATAAAAAAGATATACATGGGCTCACTGGATCCCATGTCCTTGCATGATGTTAAGAATTAAAATAATATATTCATAGGGAGATATGTATCTGTATTTTCTTTCTGTAATAGGTTAATTTCAATTTATGAGGATAACTGCTGGTCTCATAAAATGAGGTGGAAGTATTTTCTTATCTTTATTTTCTGAAAGTCTATCTAGGATCAGTATTATTTCTTCCTCAAGTGTGTGAAATCTCCAATGATGTTAATTGAACCTGGAGTTTTCTTTAGGAAAGGTTTTAAATTACAAATTCAATTTTGTTAACAGACACAGGGCTACCAAAATATTTGTCTTCTTGAATCCATTTTGATAACTTACTTTTCTAAGGTGGGCCCAAAAACAAATTTAAAAGTCAAAAATTTTAAAGCTCTGTCCTTAAACCATTGTAACTGCTTTTTTGTTTGTCTGTTTATAGATTTTGGAGATAGCCTCTCATTTATGTAACCCATGCCTCAAACAAGCAATCCTCCTGCCTCAGCTTCCCAAATGTTAGGATTCAGGATTGTGCCACAAAACACCATAAGCATTGTTAACTTTCCTAACAAGTTCTTTCCAAAAGAAATGTTTCCAAAAGTTCTGGTAAAGAAGCCCAGGACTACACAGTATCCAGAACATCACGGGGGGACACAGGGATCTCCTAATGTGTTAAAGAGAACATACTACTTTCCAGCCTGTTCTCAACCCTGGCTACTCAGAAGCATCACCGTTTGACATGTCTTAATGAGATATTGAAGCTGTACCCCAACAGGAGAAAGGACCAAGTATCTGTCTGAGGCCCTCACACTTGCTAGGCAAGTGTTCTACCACTTGAGCCACACCCTCAGTCCAAGCTGCTTTAGAAATTAACGTGCATGACTGGGGAGGAGAGTACAGGTCATGACAACAGGGTCATGAATATGATCGAAGTACATTATATATGTGCATGAAAATGTCACAATGAAACCCATTATTGTACAATTCATAAACACTAATAATAAAGAAAAAAAGAAGCAAGAAAGAAACCACATGCCCTTAGTAATCAATTCAAATAGCACCTAAAGGTAAAAAATGAAAAGTGAAAAACCACTCTTAAGTTTCTTATACATCCCAGGCTGGCAGAGTGGCTCAAGTGGTAGAGTGCCTACCTAGCAAGCATGAGGCCCTGAGCTCAAACCTCAGTGCCACAAAAGAAAAGACAAAACAAAAAAGGAGTTTTCCAGCAATATTTTTAATTTACATATCATTACTTTTTAATGTTTATAGTTTTATTTTTAAAGATTTAAACACATTGCTATCCTTGCTTTTCTCAGTTAATAAAAAATTCTGATGGAGAAGGGTGGATAAAGGAGAATGGTGGAGGGGTAAATAAGTATGATATTATTTGATATACTGCAGGAACTTTTTTAAATGCCATAATGTATTCCAACACAATAAAAAAAAAAAAAACAGGAGAAAAAAATCTTAACCCAGGGCACTGGTGGCTCTCGCCTATAATCCTAACTACTCAGGAGGCAGAGATCAGGAAGATTACAGTTTGAGGCCAGCCCCAGGCAAACAGTTCTTGAGACCCTATCTCAAAAAAAAAAAAACATCACAAACAAGGGCTGATAGAGAGGCTCAAGGTGTTAACAGAGTTCAAACCCCAGTACTGAAAGAAAAAAAAAAAGATGCACAGTCAGCCAGGCTGAAAACTATGAAGTAGGTAGTAAAGGTTACTATTTACCTTGATCTGCTGTCTTCGTAGCATCGCAAGTTCTCTCATGTCTCGGAATGGCTGCAGTAAATACTGATAGAGTTCAGTTGTGGCTTCTGCAAGACTGCTGTAGGCTTCGTCCTCCATCTGATACAAATCCAGAAGCTCCACCATGCTCTCTATATTCTTGTGCTTGTCCAAGAGCTGTGAGCAAGAATGTTTCAGTGTTAAGAAAATCAAATATAATAAGCAATAAATACTGTACTTGCTTTTAACTCTCTTGTTATTTTAGTACCCCGGAACCCTAAAACACAGAAGCAAGAGGGAACTAAAAGGCATTGGTGCTTTTTGCCACTCATCTCCACACTTAAGTATGTAAGCCCTCAAGACCACAGCCTGATTTGCTAGGGAAGAAGGTTCTCCATACTATCTGCCTAGCCTTTACTCTTCAAATTTTTCTACCATCTAGTAATGTTCTCCAATTTTATTAAAACAAACCCCAAAACATTTCATTTCTGATCCACAAAGCAATTTACCTGCTCTTGACAATATTACTTTATAATTTCCCCAAATTTTGTCACTGCTTTCCTCATCAAAATTTGGAACACTTCCTCAGCAACTCTGTTCAATTCAAGTCCATCACCCTCACTTAAGAACAGGGTGGAGAATGAAAAAGCCTCTAATGAAGAACTTAAGGCTGCCAGTAGATGTCTGTGGCTGTCTCCGCATTATGTGGCATTCATGTGTACGTGTCTGTGCATGGATGTGTGTGTATTCATTCACTCGTCAAATGCTCTGCTTCTAATACAGACATATTAGGCACTAACTAGCCTAGACAGAAAGCACACAGAAACACAGTCCTGGTCCCCATGGACCTTATAATTATAGGGAATAAACAGAAACCAATTATTTTTTAAATTTGGAATTGTGATAAATATAAAAGTTTTTAAAAGAATAGAAGCATAGGTCCTATGAGAGAATAAGAAGCAGAGAGGTGTTAAAAGAAAATTCTATTTACGTAATTATTCTTTTTTTTTTTTGGTGGGACTGGGGTTGGAATTTGGGGCCTTGTGCTTGCTAGCTACCACTTGAGCCACTCTTTCCCTAGCTTGTTTTTTAGTTATTTTTCAGGTAGGGTCTCACATTTTGGCCTGGAGCTGAGCTGGCCTGGACCAAAATGTCCTACCTATGCCTTCTACATAGCTGGGACTACAGGTGCAGATCACCACCTTGGCTTATTAATTAAGATGAGGTCACACTTTGTCCAGTTTAGCCTCAAAGTGCTACCCTCTCAATCTGTCTCCTGAGTAGCTGGGATTATAGCTGTGAGCCACCATGCCCAACATACTTATTCTTTTTTGACACAGGGTCTCACCATGTACCCCAGTCTGGCTTCAAACTTGTGACCCTTCTGCCTCAGCCTCCAGAGTGCTGGGATTACAGAGGTGTGCCACCATGCCTGGATCACACACTTATTCTTAGTTTCTGTTTATCTGGCAGCAGTTATCATCTTCCCAAAGCACAAAATTTTTCTATTCTTCCCCATACCCGTAAGTTTCCACAACTATCTTCCCCCCATTTTCTTGCTTTTAGTTAAAATATCATTTTATTCATATAATTATAATGAATTTAGACTTTAGACTCATGTCCTGCCCAGGGTTTTTGGCACAAAGTGCAACAGTATCTAGATATTTAGTTTTCTGCCTACATCACTAATCGTCATTATAAATCAGGTAATCTACATTAAACTGCTTGAATAGCTATCATTTTAAGGCAACTGCAGCTCCAACTCTCACAGCTCCTGTGAAGAATCCCCATTTCTCGTACTGGCTAACTAGTTCTTTCAGACCAACCCTCCTATAACATTAACTATAAACAGGGCAAAATGCCAAAAATTAACAGGAAGCACTACAGAATGACCAAAGTAGGTAAAAACTGAGGGGGCTTGGAAGCAGGGAATGCCCCAGGTGAATTTTTCTATTCATACGTTTTCCTCTGATATAGACCCCAGTAGGTACCAAAAGAAGAGAGAGGTGCAGCTAAGCCTCAGAATCCTGTAGTCTTAGTGTTTAAAGACTCACAGGAAAGCGTTCAAGGAGGAGAACAAGAGGGACAATGCTAAAAGGAGAAAGCCTGAAAGAAACTTCAACTTTGTATTTGTATTTCTACTCAAATCTCTGGCTGATGAGTGAACTATCGACGCATGTGACAGGGTCTAAGCAGTTCAGTACTTTATAGATTTAAAAATTTGTATTTCAGCCACAACCTTCTGCAAAGAAGACAGTCTGCAGTTTGAATCCAATCAAGTTAACTAATAATCAAAGCAAAAAGTAAAAATCAGTATTCTCTAGAACATAACTATAAGTATTACTTCTAAATTCCAGGATGCAATAGAAAACAACTCAGTACTCAAAGCACAACTGATGGAGAGCAGGCACAAGATGAAGCAGGCTTAGATTAGCGGATGATTTCAGAGCAGCTAGTCAGTGACACTAATGAACGTGAAATACACTCATAAAGAACAGACTTGTGGAGTGGCACAAGCAGAGGAGTGCCTGCCTAGCAAGCCTGAGGTCCTGAGCTCAAACTCCACACCACCAAAAAAAAAAAAAAGGCATAGACCTTTTTTTTTTGTTGTTTTGTCTGTTTTATGAGCCAGGGACTCTCTAAAACCCAGGTTGACCTCAAATTCAGTCTCCTGCCTCAGCATCTCAAAAGCCAAGATTACAAACATGAACCCATGGAGACTGGGTGGGGGGTGGAGTCTTAGGAACTATTTGCATAGCCTCCCAAGTAGCTATGATTATAGGCGTGAGCCACTAGCATCCAGCCTATGCTTTCTTTTTTTTAAAATACTCTATTCTTTCTTTACTTCCCAAAGGTATTCTGATTTACAAATCAAAAGGGAAAGTCAATGATCTCCTTTGCCATAATACCCAAAACTACTTAACTTTTGTAAAAGATGAGGTAAGACCCAGGCTCCAGTGGCTCACGCCTGTAATCCTATATACTCAGCAGGCAGAGATCAGGAGGACTGAGGTTCAAAGCCAGCCCTGGGTACAAAAAAAAAAAAGAAAAGAAAAAGAGCAGAGTGGCTCAAGGTGTAGACCCTGAGTTCAAGCCCCAGTAATGCCAAAAGGAAAAAAAAAAACAAAGAAACAATAGTGAAGTAAGGATGAAGGGGATTAAGAAAGCCAGGGGAAGAATTAATGTATCATACAAATGAGTTTTAGGGCTAGGGTATGGCTCTAGTGGTAGAGCACCTACCTAGCAAACATTAGGATCTGAATTCAAACCCCAGTACTCCCAAAAAAAAGAAAAATTGACAAATGAGTATAACAAATCATAAACTGTCCTTTTACAGATTTTAAAGTAATAATTCTCTCCTTGAAAGAAAAAGTACTTTCATAGAAGCCCTTTTCCTTTTTTTTCTTCGAAATGGAATACTTTAAGATGATGACTTTCTACCCAAATTTTCAGGGACAGCGAAACTGTAAAAAGAATGACCAAAAAAAACACCATTGTAGCAACATCCCCCCAATAATTAAGTTCCCCCAATTATTCACAAGTAAGTCATTTACAAGTGACCAAATGCCACAATTCAAAACTGAAAAAACCCCTAAGACACTAGGCTTCTTTGAGCTCTTCTTTCGGGGCACACTTTTTTCTTTTGGTGACAGTGGGCATCGAAGTCAGGGCCTCCCACTTGCCAGGCAAGCACTGTACCACCCAAGAATGCTGCAAGCTCCTCAGGAACATGAAGTAAATGCAGTACAACAATTTAGATGCCATTTTCTGCCAAAACAAAACGTCAAGTTATTCTATGCTTAGTCATTAAATCACAGTAAGCTACACAAATACATGCAGTAACTAGGCAGAGAATCAGTTGTTTTCAAACACTTGTTATTTCCCATGCCTTTCATCCTCCAACAGGGTAATACTTTAGAAACCTATTATGCAGCAACTAAACTCTACTCTTCAGAGAAGCCCAGGACTTCTCATCTAACACTGCTAATTTATTAATCTGTCTTTGCTATAATGTTTCATGTTTTCCCAGCTCTAGATTACTCCAGAAGCAATTATAACTTCTACTGATCCATGTACTTTAATCTAAGTATCTGAGAATAATCTTAAAATAAATGAAATGCATTTAAAACTGCATTTCAGAAGATACAACTTACTAAACAGACTTTAGTCTAAATCATTTCCTGCGATTCATAATGAAAGAATTCAACAGGGGGCTGGGGGTGTGGCTCAGTGGTAAAATGCACAACAAGCATGAGGCCCTGCTTTTAATCCCCAGGAACACAATAAAAAGCAAAAATAACAGGAGAAAGAAAAATCACTAATTACATAATTCAATTTTCTATTTTGGTAAGCAAATTCCAATAAAATCCAGGAAATTAACAAACTGAGCAGCAGACATTCACAGGTTATGAACTGTTAAAATGTACAAGAAATCATAATTAATGCACACAAAAGAATATAGAAATTATAGTGTAAACTGGATTTCCAGGACTGAGAATGTTAAGAAAAACTGCCTGAAATTAAAATGTGTAAGATGCATGTAAATGAGGAAACTGGGGGTTTGCTAAATTTGAGAGGATTCACTGAATATCACTAAGAGTGCAGATGGACGTGAATGTGAATGTAACATCCGGCAAAGAAGTTTAGAAGGGCTCAAGAGCAGCCAGCACAGCAAAAACACAATCCAGCAGAAAGGACAGATGGACAGCAGGGACTGGAAAGTAAAATTCTGGATTATTTCTGCTTCAAAATCTGACATCTCTTGTGCAATTTTAGAAAATCATTTTGTTAAATTGAATTACAGAGACATTAAGTAGAATTTTAAAATGCATTAGTTAATTAGCCTAGTAAGAAAAACAGATACTGCCTTTCCTTTTTTCATGTTTTCCTAGCAGATACCTTTTTTATTAGTTCCTAATCTTAATACTGGTAAGAATCAGCTCTTAACCTAGAAGGTGTCAACTACCTTGTATCTGAAGCAAAACTGCCTCAAGCAAAAATGTCTCTACTGTAGACTCACAACTTTCATCGGGCTCTGAAAGGAGTCCATTAATAACATAAAGAAAAAAAATGTTTTCAGTTGAGCTTATAAAACTAGTGAGTGGAATAGTGGGCATTTACCTGAGGCTGGGAATGGGAAGAGATTGCTTAATGGGTACAAAGGCACAGTCAGAAGGAAAAAGTGTTAGTGTTGTATTACACAGAGGGTGACTTCAGTTAACAATATTGTATAGTAAATCCAACTAGGAAAGAAAATTTTGAATGCTTGTTTGGCAGTATTGGGGTTTGAAGTCAGGGCCTCGCACATGTGAGGCAGGCACTCCACAACTTAAGCCATGTCTCCAACCTGTATTTTGAATGTCTGTATCACAAAGAAATGATAAATGTGTGAGATGATAAATAACCCAGGGTAGATCAATATATAATGCATAAATTACTAGAACTTCACAGTATACCCCAGTCTACTATCTACTATATGTCTCTAAAAAAAATTTTTTTTCAAGACTCCCTAAAAAAAAAATCACATCAAGAGAGAAAACTGTCAAGTGATCCTATGCTGCTTACTCCCTTCAATCACAGTTGGTGCTAGGGCCATCTCTTTGAGCTCAGAATTATAAAACTGATACTATTTGTTTTAGCTTTCTGTCACTGTGACAAAATTCCTGAGAAAATTAACTTTTTTTTTTTTTTTTTGTGGTACTGGAGTTTGAACTCAGGGCCTCAAGCTTGGTAGGCAGGTGCTCTATTCTACCACTTGAGCCACTCCGCCAGCTGAAATTTAACTTTTTTAAAATAGGAAAGATCCATCAGAGATTTCAGACTGTGGTTGACTGGGACACTTGTTTTGGGGCCTATAGCAAGACAGACTTAAATCAAGGTGGGTGTGTGGGGGAGCAAAGCTGCTCAGCTCTTGGTGTCCAGGAAGCAAAGAAGGGGCTGGGATCCCAAATATCCCCTTCAAGGATATGCTCCAATGACCTGAATGCCTTCCATTAGGTCCCACCTCCTAAAGTTCTACCACCCGCCAATAGCATGTGGTGACCAAGCATTTACCATATGGGCCTTTGAAATACATTTAAGATCAAACCACAGCACTATACTGGAAGATCTTGGAGTAATTTGTAAATTTCTAATATGAAATTTCAGCAACAATCTCTTGCACATAGATTAACAACATTTTTTCTCCAATGTGATGTATTGATTGCCTCTATGCAGGTGTTCTACCACTTGAGCCTCACCCCCTTTCTTTTTTCCTTAATAATAGATGCTTAAGAAAGAATATACAGGTATGGGGGATTTAGCTCAATGGAAAAGTGCCTACCTGGCAAGCCCTGAGTTCAGTCCCCAGCAACGAAGAGGGGGAAAAAAGCAATATACTCCCGAAGTAAAGAGACTAAGGCAGGAAATATATATGTATATTTAAAAAAAAAAACAGCCAGATATCAGTGACTCAAGCCTGTAATCCTAGCTACCTGGGAGGCTGAAATGAGAATCTCAGTTCAAGGCCAGCCCAGGCAAATAGTTCCTAAGACCCTCACCTCCAAGATAACCAAAGCAAAATGGACTGGAGGTATGGCTCAAACAGTAGAGCTCCTGCTTGCAAAAAAGTAGGCCTGAATTCAAACCACAGTCCCATTAAAAAAAAGAAAAAGAGAGAAAGAGAGAAAGTCTGGGCATGGTGGTACATATCTGCAATCCCAGCACTGGGAAGGCTGAACGCTGAAGCAAGATTTCAAGTTTCACACCAATGTGGGCCACATAGTGAGGGCCTGTCTCAAAAGAGCAGCAATATCATGGCTGAGGGCACAGTTCAGTGATATAGAGCTTGCCTGACATGTACAAGGCCCTAAGTTTGATCCCTAGCACTGCAAAAACTTTAACAAGAAAAGTAACATACAAATCTTTACATTATATGTTCACCACTAAATTATTATTAAAACATGCAGTAATTATGTGCTTGTAAAAAGACACAAGGAACCTATCCCAGCAATAAAAGTGGACCTGTGGCCCTTGGAACTCCCTTTGTTTCCCTGACTTACAAACAAGGACTAACACCACACATTTCCATATTTAAAGAACAGTGCCTGGTCTCTGTTCTTGTTTTATAAAACTACTGAATCATTTGTTTCTGTGTAATTATTTGTTAATATTGTTAATGAAATCTAATTTTATTTGAGGTTTTTTTATTTGAGGTGTTTTGGGGCAGCACTGGAGTTTGAACTCCGGGTCTCCTGCTTGCTAGGAAGTACACTACTGCTTTAGTCACTCCACGAGCCCTGTGAAATCTAATTTTAGAAAGTATAAGGGCTATTGACAGTAATGACCCAAAATGATATTTAGGTTCTTCACTTTGTAAACAAGTAGTGTAAATTTGACTGCATTTTTACTAAGTAAACACATAACCTTCCATTAAGAGGTAAAAACATGTTCATATATAAATGTAATGCAGAAACCAACTTTAAATCAGATCAAAGAATATGTACTGAGCACATACTCCATACACTGGGAGAGAAAAGGCATCTAAAAATAACAGCAAAATCTTTGTTTCTTAAAGGCTTACCATTTTAAAGAAGAGGTGGGGTTCAAAAGAGAACAACCTGTGGTGATGCTTGTAACCCTAGCACTCAGGAAGAGGAGGCAGTAGGATCTGTGGTTTTGAGGACAGCCTGAGTTACAAAGCAAGGTCCTGCCTCATCTAAAAAAAAGAAAAAGAAAAAGAAAAAAAAAGCTCTGACATAAGGCCTCTCTGGTTTCTGGTTTTCTAATAGAAATTCCCAATTTCTCACATGAATCAGAAATGACTTTCTGTAAGAAGGAAGGCACTTGAAATGGCCCCAGAAAAAAAGGAAGAACTACACAACCAACAATAGGACAGTATTAGGGGGTGGCATCCTGTACAATAGAGCAAAAATAAGAATATATGGTGAGTTCAGCAAATAGTGGATAAAAGAGCTTGAACAGAATCAAAGAGTTCATGTAAAGAACAGACCAAGATTAAGACTGGCATACCAACAAGGTTTAGTGACCCTGAAAGCGAGAAATCTGAACTCTGTCTACAGGACAAAATACAGTGAAAATGAGTCATGGAATGACTCAGTTTGCTGCTCATGTGTATTTGTTAACACTGGAAAGGTGAATAAGAAAGAAGGTATGTAAAGTAGTACTTTAAAACAGTATGCTACACTGCAAGGATGACACTGGAGGAGAAAGGTAAACCAGTCCAGGGTGGAAGTACTGAAAGATGGGACTGGGTAGAGAAGCAACAAGGAGAGCAGTAACATGGAAATCAGGGAAAGTTATTCCAGTTGTTTAGGTGGTTGTTTTGTTTTTTGATTTTTCCCTTTTCTAGTACTGGGGACTGAACTCAAGGTCTTGAACTTGCTATGCAAGTGCTCTGCCATGAGTCACACCCAGTCCTTTTTCTTGCTTTTCAGTTCTAAAATTTGTAATGAACATTTCTGGATCAGTATGCATTTAAAAATCAATATGCACACATAACTACTTCTTTCCCGCACGCTGGGGAAAAAGCCTAATGTAAAAGCAATCAAATGCCCTAATAATCTATGGCTTCTAGGAACCATAAGCAACGAGTTGAAAGAAACAAATAATCTGGTAATTGATAGGATCAGAGTAATTCTAGGAAAACTGTATATTCAGACAAAGGCTCCTGCTCCACTCAAGAGCCACATACCAAATCAGGAATGACAGCAGAGGATGTGCTCCGGGTAACGGACCAAACAGAAAGAAAGCAGGACATCCAGGTGCAAGGGAAGGTTGGAAATATAGGACTAGAGCTCTAGGATGGAGGATGACCACAGAAAGGAGAGTGAAATTTCACTTAAGAAGTATCTTAGGGCTGGTGGAGTGGCTCAAGTGGTAGTGTCTGCCTAGCAAGCATATGGCCCTGAGTTCAAACCTCAGTACCACAAAAAAAAAAAAAGAATGAAATATCTTAAAGAAGGGTGCCAGTGGTTCATGCCTGCAATTCTACCTACTAAGGAGGGAGAGATCAGGAGGATCATGGTTCAAAGCCAGCCCAGGCAAAAGTTCGAGACCATCTCGAAAAACACCCATCACAAAAAAGGGCTGGCAGAATGGCTCAAGCAGTAAGAGCGCCTGCCTAGCAAACATGAGGTTGTGGGTTCACACCCCAGGACCCCATCAAAAAAAAAAAAGGAAGTATCTTATGACTTTAGGGACACCCACACAAATGTGCAGCTATCAAATATCTTTTTTTTTTTTTTTTTGGCAACACTGGAGTTTGAACTCAGGGCCTCATGCTTGCTAGCAGGTACTCTAGCACCTGAGCTACTCTGCCAGCTCCAAACACCACTTTTTAAGACAACCTATTTATTTGTTACACAGGAAAATAATAAAAATCAACAACTTAGGCTGGGTAGCTCAAGTCCTAGAGCTCTGGCCTTGCATACAGGAGTGAGTTTGAATCCCAAGACCACCTCAAATTTTGAGTTGTCCCAAACAGTGTATACACATAATGAACAAATACAAAAACAATTTTAAAAAAAGTTATTTCTTTTTCCAAGATATGAAAATATACTTTGTCCTAAAGATATTGCAGTATATCCAGGCCTGTTGTACTATTCTACTCATTAAGCCAGAAAGAAGCTGAGTATCATCACCGGGAAAAAACACACACACACACACACACACACACACACACACACACACACACACACACACACTAACAGAGCTGTTCTTTGGTAGATTGGGATAATGAGGCTCTTACACTTGACACATACTCTTCTATAATGAGTTCATATTTCAAAAAGTGAACATTAGAAAACTGGTTCAGTTAGATAACTTATCTATATACTGTATTTATACATATAATTTAGGGATGAGATGAAGCAAAATCTGTATTAACCATCTGTCAGTATTATACCCCAAAGTACTGAACCTTTCCTATAATAAAAACACAAAATCTAATAGCATACCTCTATAATAAAAAAGCATAATATAGAACATTAAAATCATGTGCCACATAGCATTTCAATCAACTACAGACCGAATATGTGAGGGCAATCTCATGGGATTATGTTGCTGAAATTTTCTTTTGCCTCAGAACGTCACACCATCATAAAGTTACAGTACAAGACACTATTCACACGGTTCTGATGACAGTGGTGTGAAGAAACCAACTGCACTGCCAGTTGTATTAAAGTATAGCACATACAACTAACTGTGTATATTCTTCTAATGATAATAAACTGTTATTGGTTTACATATTGCTATACTATACCTTTAATCTTTAGAATGTACTCCTACTTATTAAAAAAAAAAAAGGTAACCCTCCCCCCAAAAAAAGCCTACCCACTTGGTAGGCTGAGGCAGGAAGACTGCGAGTCTGAGGCTAGCCTATGTTACACGGTGAGCCCTTGTCTCAAATAGCAAACAAACAAAAATCCTTGACTGTGAAATAGCCTCACACAAGTCTCAAACAGGTATTTCAGGAGAAGGTACTGTTTAAAAGAACTTGATAGCTCGATGTGTGTTCTTGCCTCTGAATCAGACTGGAACACAGTGCTGATGCTCTTGACTCTCTACAGGCCTAGGCTAATGTGTTACTTATCACACACGGCCATGGGTTAGTTCTCAACCAGCACAGAGTATTTAAACTCAAAATTAAAAACCCTAGGGCTAAGGGTATATAACTCAGAGGTATAGAACTTGCCTAGCATGCAAGAGGCCTGGGATTTGAATCTTAATGACAAAAAAAAAAAAAAAAAAAAAAAGCCTTAAAAATAGAAAAAAGCTGAAATTCAACTTTTATACACCTGTTTCAAAAAAACTAAAAACATTAAATGACTTGCTGAACATGAAAAAGAAAGTATATAATAAAAAGATATAAAGAAAACATTTTGTACAGCTATATAATGTGTTCGTGTTTTAAGAGAAAGGTTCTTAACAAATGAAAAGTTTGAAAAACTTAAAAGATTCAGGGCACTATGGCTCATCCCTGTAATCCCAGCACTCAGGAAGCTAAAGCAGGAGGATAGAAAGTTACAGGCCAGCCTGGGTTACATAGCAAGACTGTGTCAAAAAAAAAAAAAACTTAAAAGTAAAAAAGCTACAGTAAGCTAATCTTGATTATTGAAATTTTTTTGTGAAATTTAGTATACTCTAAGTGTACAGTGTTCATCAAGTTTAGCACAGTGGACAGGGCTATCCTGAACCTCACACTCACTCACTACTCACCGACCTGCCCACAGCAACTCCCAGTCCTGCAAGTTCCACTCACGCCAAGTGCCTAACATGGAAATACCATTTTTTTATCTTTTATGCTGTCTTTTACAGTACCTACCACCATGTTACCTCCACCTACAGTACTCCAAACAGTAATGAACTGTGCAGATTTATAGTCTAGAAACCGTGCCATGTAGCCTCGGTGTACAGAAGGCCATACAGCAGGTTTGTGTAAGTATACTCTGATGGTCAAGCAAAACAAAATTTCCAAAGAAACTGACTCATCAAAAAAAAAAAAAAAAAAACAATCTCAGGGCTGGTAGAGTGCTTCAAGTGGTAGAGCACCTGCCTAGCAAGCCTGAGGCCCTGAGTTCAAGTCCCAGTACCATTAAAAAAAATCTCTTCAGAAGGGTAGATAAAGAATGATGGATGGAATGAATTCAACTATGATATACTGTAAGAACTTCTGTAAATGTCACAATGTACCCCAGTGGAACAATAATAGAGATGAATTTTTAAAAATCTCTTCATGAGAAGTAAAATTTTTAGACCCTCTGAGAAGCATAATGAAGCTGAGTGTGGAAGCCCATGTCTGTAATCCCAGCACTTGGGAGGAACAAGAGTTCAAGGCCAGCCTGAGCCACCCAGGGAGACCCTGCCTCAAAAAAACAAGAAAAAGAAAAAAGAAAGGTAGAGAGGAAAATCACTTACAGGCAGTTTCTCAATTATCAAACATGTTGTACTCAAAAGCCACAGAGAAGGTGGGCACTGGTGGTTCACGCCTGTAATCCTAGTTACTCAGAGGGCAGAGATCAGGAGGCTTGAGGTTCCTGATCTCTTGATCTCTTGAGGTTCCTAAAGCCAGCCCAGGCAAATAGTTTGCAAGATCCTATTTTGAAAAACCCTTCACAAAAAAGGGCTGGTGGAGTAGTGCTAGGAATCAAACCCAGGGCCTCACTCGTGCTATGCCCATCCTCTACCACTGAACCAGCCCCAACAACTATTTATTGAATAAATTATGATGGCAACTTAAAGGTAATTTAAGGGCTTCAAGAGGTCAACACTATTTCTGCAACAGTTATTTCAACTGGATTATCTGCAAATTGTGATCAGGTTGTCTGGGATGCTTACAATCAAAAGAAACAGAATATAGAGAAAATAGAGAAGAGTCAACAAGGAAATTGACCTTAAAAAGTACTGGTAGCAAGGCATGGTAATGCACACCTTAGTCCCAGCTACCTGGGAGGCTGAGGCAGGAGGAACATTTGAGCCAAGGATTTTAAAGTCAACCTACATTGTAAGAACTTTTGTAACTGCCAGGCAGCAGTGGCTCCCGCCTGTGATCCTAGCTAATCAGGAGGCAGAGATCAGGAGGATCATGGTTCAAAGCCAGCCAGGCACATAGTCTATGAGACCCTACCTGGAAAAACCCATCACAAAAAAGGCCCTGAGTTCAATCCCCAGTACCACATACACACACAAAAATCTACTGTAATGCCACAATGTACTCCCACTCGGCACAACAACAACAAAAAAATTTTTAGCTCCAAAAACAAAATAAATAAATGAAGTCAGCTTAGGCAACATAGTGAGACTGTCTCAAAAACAGACAGAAAAGCCTAAACAAACAATAAAGGAGCTGGGGATGAAGCTCAATGGTAGAGAACTTGCTTAGTATGTGTGAGGCCCTGACACCGGAGGGAAAAAACAAAACACCTGAAATCACAATTATAAACGACTGTATCAAAAGGCTCACTCACCATTTCCCATCCAGCCAACCATAACAACATGCGTAAGCACCATGAAGGGGCTTGGGAACCGTGGAGTATGACCAACCTTTCACTCTTTTCTTCTTGTAATGACATTGTCACTGTTTGAAAATATCTCACCTAGAGGTTAGCCTGGCCCAAAAGACCAAAAATCGTATGTTCCCCCTCATATGCGGACATTAGATCAAGGGGATTGGACTTTGAGCACATGATAAAGCAAGAGCACACAAGGAAGGGGTGAGGATAGGTAAGACACCCAAAAAACTAGAATAGCATTTGTTGCCCTCAACACAGAGAAACTAAAGCAGATACTTTAAAGCAACTGAGGCCAATAGGAGAAGGGGACCAGGAACTAGAGAAAAGGTTAGATCAAAAAGAATTAACCTAGAAGGTAACAGACACGCACAGGAAATTAATGCGAGTCAATACCTGTATAGCCATCCTTATCTCAACTAGCAAAAACCCTTGGTCCTTCCTATTATTGCTTATACTCTCTCTACAACAAAATTAGACATAAGGGCAAAATAGTTTCTGCTAGGTATGGTGGGGGGGGAAGGGGGAGAAATGACACAAACATTGTATGCACTATGAATAAAATAAAAATTTAAAAAAGGAGAAAATATCTCACCTACATGGCACCAGCTTCCATTATTACCAACCTGGTTTTTAGTAGAAACAGGTTAGGGTTGGAGGAACCCAGCAGTCAGTCATTGAGTTGCCTTAGAAATCAGCCGATGAATTAAAGAATTATCAGGACAGCAGCTGTTATTTATGGTGGGTTTCTATGTGGCAGGCATGAGGTAGGTGCATTCTGTTTCTTACTAACATGATGATGTAGGGATAACTATCATGTCACTTTAGAAATCAAGAACCAGAGGCTGAGACTCGTTAACTTTTTAGTTTCCAGTTAAGTCAGTGGAAAACAGAAAGCGTAAGCCTGACCCACCCCCAGAATAACTCAAGCTCTTAACCCCCAGATGGCCTCTACTCATGACCAGTCTTTCCCCCGCCCCCCAATACTTTTGTTAGAACTTTGTACTGGCTAGACAGGTGCTCTACCACTTGAGTCACACCTCCAGTCATGGTCAGTCTTTTCACCAATCTTTTGAACCAAAGTAAACAAAATATTTTATGGGAAAGAGGTAAACTAGAGTAGCTGAAGAATAGTGCAGTTAAACAAGATGAAAAAAGAATAAAATCCTAACTTCATTTTGGAATTTCTTCCAGTTTCAATTTCTAAACTTACAAACATAATGACACTTCAAATAGGAAAAACTGTACCTGTACCCAACTCATTTAACACAATTTCCAACAAGATAAATAAAATGGCCTTACTTAATTAGCTTCAGGTCTCACAAAGCCAAAGGAGAGAGTAAGATGGCAAGAGTCAACTCCAAGGAACCCCAGAGAGCAGAGACTTTATAACATTCTGTTTACGGAAGCTTGCCGAGGCACCTAGGGAGCTGGCACATAATTTCCTTTTCATAGAATAATGAATGTTATTCATTCCCAGGAAAATTTAAAGTTTAAATATTGCTATTGTAATGTTAATTTATGCTTTCTCTTAATCCTTCATTAACCTTACTTGTCATAACCTTTTCATTTAGCAACCCCTATACCAAAATTCATTTAACTAGCAGAAAAGGAGGCAGGTAGGATTTCCAAACTAAAAATAAAGTTAGCATCCCTATTCTCCCTACTCTTCTGGTCTATTCAGAAAATTTTAGCCAGTTAGGAAGATAATTTTTCTAGTACAGTTATAAAGGGAAGAACAGTATAAGAGTAACTAAATTCAATGTTATGGACTAATGATTCAGAATGGGAATAAAAGTGATAGGAGGATGGAAGAGTCTGATTTTAGGAAGTGGTAGAGAATATACCAAATTTTCTTGTTCTACTATTGGGGGGGGGCACTATTAGGAAATGTTATTGTGAGAAAAATAAATTTTCTTTCAAATAAGATGCATCTATGAAAACTTTTAAGGAGAATTATCAGTCAATCTAAGGCAACTTACTTCTGGACCAGGTTAATATAGAATTTAGAATATTTAAATATCAATGTAAAATGTGACCATCCTGTAGTTTTAGAGAAAGATTTTTATAAATGAGTCATTGACTCAGAGCTTTATGTATTATACAGGAGGCACAAATTTAAATTAGGCTACACTGGAATTAGAAAGTTCTCTAAGTCTAGACAAAATAGACTAGTCTTCAGCAGGGCACTATTACTGCTTTTGTCTAGTGGTGAGATACTTACCATATATATTTCAATTTGACAACAATTATTTGTTACATTTATCCTTAAAATCATTCTCTTCTGTGAAACGTCCAGTCCATTAAGCCTGTTTTTATTCATAGTCTATTTTACAAAACCTCACTACAGGCTGGCAGAACGGCTCAAGTGGTAGAGTGTCTATTAGCAATCATGAGGCCCTGAGTTTAAAAAAACCTTCACTACAGCCTGCAAGGTCTACTGTATCCAATTAGACCCATACATAACTTAAAATTAAAGGACAAGCATAAAAAAAGCAATTCCCCACATTTAAGAAAAGTCCTGAGCCAAGGGTGTAGTTCAGAGGTAGAGCCTCTGCCCAGAGCTCAAGAGGCCCTGAGTTAGATCTCCAGCACCTTAAAAAAACAAAACAACAACCCTCTAACCCCTTAGCTGTGTGAAGAAGAAGAATGAAGAATACTGACTAGATTGATACATACTAGCTTAGATTAGGAATTTTGTCACAACAATGCAGTGACTAACAATCTTCAAAGCCTGTATCTCTTACCCTTGCAAATTAATTTTTCTCCTTTCAATAACTATGAGGGAACTGAGCAGAAACAAGAGCCATAGGAAACTTCCCACTAGGAAAAAAAAAAAAAACAGGCAGGCATACATTTAACATTTAACCATCAACAGATGGCAAGTCCCACTACCAATAGTATTTTATAGTCAACAAAAGGTCAAATAAAGCAGCAATGGAGAACAGTAACAAACTGATTTAAGTTATACGCAAGGATTTGGGAAATAAAGGCAGCTAATTTAAATATAGCAGTTGCTATGTCTGACAGCTCAATCCTCCCATGAACCTTATCCCTTCTAATACATACACATACACACACACACAAACTTGTAATCACATTACTGAGTTGTTTGTCCAAGTTGGTCTTGCTTTATTTAGCAAAGATGAAACATGCCCAGATTTCTTATCTGAAATATCTAATGGACTAGCCATCATGTGATATTAAACAGCAATAGAGAAACACCACATAAATTAATTATCAGAAAGGCTGCTGTCCTGCCACAAGCATCCATGTTTTCACTTTACTAAAATGCTAACCCAGAAGCATAGATTCATCTTTTTCCCTGTATTTATCTTTTTTAAGAGATATGAAAAATGGCAAAAGTTCATTTAGACACAGAAATGAAAGAAATGGTTAACATCAAAATATTTTAACATCATCCAGCTTTCAAATCTGGATGAATCACACACACACACACACACACACACACACAAAGAATCCCACAAAATTCACTTAGTGTCCTTATTCCTTAATTATGCTTACTGTAACAGCAATCTGTAGTATTTTCAGCAGAGAATATGATTAGACAAGGCATCAAACTACACCAGGTTCCAAAAGGCTGCAACCCCTTATGTCTTCACCATGTAATATCCTGTCTTCCAATGCCTCCAGCCAAGAACTGGCAGAAAGACAGCTCTAAGCACTGCAAGCACATTATGCCTTCTCTGAGCCTGCTTCTCCTATTTACCTATACCTAATCCTGAGTCATGTCTTCCTGGCCCAATGAAAGACAGCATCCTAATCCTCTTACTACACTGTCATTTCTCTAACATATTAAGTTTTTCAGGAAAATTAGGAAAGCCATAATTGGAAGGGACGGTAAGCAGCCTTCTGTTAAACAACCTCCAAATTCAGGAGTCGTTTCTCGCTGAGACTTGAGGTACTGGGGCTTGAACTCAAGGTCTTGTGCTTGCTAGGCTCTACCACTTGAGCCTTTCGGCCAGACCTTTTTTGTGATGGGTACTGTCGAGATAGGGTCTTGCCTGGGGCTGGCTTCAACTGCATTCTTTCTGACCTCTGTCTGCTGAGTATCCAGGATTGCAGGCTTGAGCCACAGGCACCAAGCGGATGAGGCATTTTAAAACATAATAAAACTGACTGAGGGTTGGGGTATAACCCAGTGGTAGAATGCCTGCCTCAAATATGCAAAGACTCAAGAAGAATTCCAGTACCACACAAAAAGATCAGGAGAAGTTTGGGCACACTAACATAAACCATCTTTGCATCCATTTCTTCTAAAACACAATATGCAGAATGTCCCACTAATGAATTTGAAATAAAATGAGTTACCTTCAATTAAAAGTCATTACTAAACTGGGTAGCTTTTTGAGTACACGGCCTTGCACAAGCTAGGCAAGTGTTCTACCACTAAGCTATACCCCCAGCCCTACTAGAATTTTAAAATGTACTAGCATGACATCTAATGTCTTCAGGGAGCGAACATAGTAGGCCTTTGAATTAAGAAACCAAACAAGTGTCAAGATATGGCAGCAAAGGCACAAGTTTGGGTCAAGACAAATTGGTGTGAATCTGAATTTGGTCACTCCTAAACAGCTTAATTTAGGCCTAATCCACGTAGCCTCTTTAAGTCTTAGCTTCTTCAATACGATAGACGTCCAATACCCATTTGGGCTGGGCTTGGCGGTAGAGTGCTTGCCTAGTGTGCAAAAGGCCCTGTGCTCAATCCCCAGTGCCTAGAGGGGGCGGGGAAGACATTTATTTCAGAGATAGTGGAAAGGGTAAAAAGAAAAGGTACGTAAAGGACCCAATACCTAAGTGGTGCCAATAAATAAAAGTTACAATCTCTGAAAAAGCTGAGTGAAGAGCTCTGGAGAATCTTCCAGGAGCTACTTTCATAAGTGCCAGGTATCTGCTAGGAGCTTTATCATATAGTCTCATTTTATGTGTAAACTACCCTTTGGGCATTTTCCCAGTTCCCACTTTCCTGGGTTTTTTGTTTTTTGGTGGTACTGGAGTTCAAACTCAGGTAGGCAGGCGCTCTACCACCTGAACCACTCTGCCAGCCCAGGTCTTTCTGATTCAAACACTTAGGTAAGCTGTTTGTGTGCCTTTTTGAAAGCATGCTGCCCTCAAACAGTGGTTTCAACTGGAAAATTAAAATTTAACACATTTTTGTAAAAATAAATTCCAAAGTAGATACTGTTTTTTTTAATCTTAAGCCTTCCACCATAACTGAGGTTTACTATCTAAAGCACCACAATTAATAACTTCAGTAGTAGCTGTGATTATACAGAAACCATTATTTACAAACTCCAGTTCATCAAAGTAAGCCAAATAATGGGCCACCCATGCACACAGTGTAATACAAACCACAGCTCTAACCAACAACCAAGGCCTAACCGCTGAACTGGTCAGAGGCCTTGGTAGCACTTGCATTCACTCAGAGATTGAATACAGGTCCCAAAGTAAACTCCTGGAAAAGTCCGAGACAAACCTGCCAGTAACAAATTCACATTTTATTTGGATTGAGGCTTTAAGTAGTATATAATCTAACAACTCTTCTGTCATCTAAAAATGTTTATTAGTATTGTGTAAGTTGGGAATCCTCCCAAACTAGTAATTTCCAGTCGGATGACCAAAGTTCTGAATCAGTAACAAAAATCTTATGCAGAAAACAAAGACATGGGAGTTTTACAGATCCCACATTAAACCTTAAGGGTATTCCAAAAATTAAACTCCAATACAGGAGTTTAACTGTAATCTTACAAAGCAGATAATTCATTGGTTTTTTGTTCTTGATTTTGTTTTTTGAGACAGGGTTTCACTGTGCTGCCCTGGTGAGTCTTGAAATCCTGAGTCCAGTGATACTACTGCCTCCACCTACAGCATACCAGATTACAGGTGTGAACCACCACATCTAGCTACAATAGTGGTGGGTTGTTTTATTTTGTTTTGTGGTACTGGGGATTGAACCCAAGGCCACATGAATGCCAGGCAAACACTAAACCACTGAGCTACATCCCCAGCCCTATGACAGTGGCTTTAAAGTTCTTTTCTGAAGATCTTTAAAAGTTTGATAAAAAAGCTGGATACCAGTGACTCACACCTGTAATGCTAGCTACTTGGGAGCAAAGATCAGGAGAATCAAGGTTCGAGGCCAGCCCAAACAAATAGTTCTTAAGACCCTATCTCAAAATACCCAACACACATACACACACAGGGCTGGTGGAGTGGCTCATGTGATAGAGTGCCTGTCTACCAAGTGTAAGACCCTGAGTTCAAACCTCCACACTGTCAAAAAAAGTTTGATAAAGGCCTTTCTCCAAAAATCTGCACATGTCTACAGATATAAAATTCTGCATGTTAATTAAGGTAACTTAGTAAAGCCCTTCCATAGCCCTTCTTAAGGATGGAGAATTTACCAGCCCCAGATAAAGAACTCTCATTTTAAAACTTATTAATAAGTCAGGACTGGTGTTATACACACACCTGTAATCAAGGTGAAGAGATTGAGGCAGGAGGATAGAGTTCAAGGCCAACCTGAGCTACACAGCAAGCTCTCATCTCAAAGAAAAAAAAAAAATTTTCTAACATTTTAAAAAGATTTTCTCCTACTTCTTAAAGCCCTTGAAGAAGTTACACTTACCAATTTATAAAAATTGTACCTACACACAACTTTACATTACAAGGGTACATCTTCCATGATATTTAAATTCTTGTAAAAGAAACATCTAGTGTCCTTTATCCACTAATATTAAGATGTTGAGGGACTAGAGGATGTAACTCAGTGGTAGTGTGACCAAGGCCCTCAGTTCAATCCCCAGACAGGGAGGAGGTGGGTGCGGGGGAGAGGAGAAAGAGACAGAGAACCAGAACAAGAAAGAGAAGGAACAAGAGCAAAGAAGAGAATTCCAAGATATTGTCAAGGCCAGTGACCTTGAGAAGTTTACAATATAGTTGCATAGTTTTAATTAAAAAAAAAAAACAAAAAACAAAAAAAAATTCAACAATTTACTGACCACTTTGAACAAAAATAGGTGTGGTTTTTATAGATAGGAAAAGTTAAACTACAGGAAAAAAGGACCAAAACGTGTTTGATCTATAACATATACCTAGCTTGAAATCCATCATCATCAATTCCAGAAGTTAAGAGAACTTGAGACATGGAATGAAAGAAAACACTGAATTAGGTACCATTAATAAACTCCATAGAATACAACCATAATTTCATAGAATACAACCATAATTTCTGTGAATAGTTTACCTAAAAAAAAAAATCTCTCTCACAGACACAGACACACACACACACACACACACACACACACACACACACACGTACGTATATGTGGGCAGCGGCAACACATGTCTGTAATTCCAGCACTTGGGAGGTTCTAGAGTTCAAGGCCAGCCATCTCAGAAAAGAAACAGCATATGGCTCAGTGGCAGAGCACTTTGCCTAACATGCCCAAGGTCCTGGGCTCCATCCCCAGCACCACCAAAAGTGAGTCTCGCCATTTCTCAACATATTTATCAGCTAGTGCAAGGCAGGGTATGGATTATGAGCTAACTTATTTGCTGTCCTCAAGAGCAATTTTCTAATACTGTTCAACTACATGAAAAACACAAAATTTACACATTTTGAGTTGTTTCCCAAAACATAAAATACTCTCCAAAAGGTTGATTTGGGGGCTGAGGGTGTAGCAGAGCACCCACCTAGCAAGAACAAGGCACTGAGTTCAAACTCCAGTATGAAAGTTTAATAATTTTTTTCTCTATTAGAGGATAAAACATGTGGCCAACAGAATTTTAATGAAGAAAATATATTCTTTTTAAGATGTCATCCTCATAGTTAATGAGTCCTGGAATAGTAACAGTGTTTATGGAAGCTCATTTTTGACCCTTGAGTTCATTTTTTATTTAGGTATTTGTGCACGCATACTGTACTGGGGTTTGAATTCAGAGCTTTGCAGGCTGGGGGAATGGCTCAAGGGGCAGAGTACTTGCTAAGCAAGTGCAAGGCCATGAGTTCAAACCCCAGTACCACCACCAAAAAAAAAGCAGGTGCTCTGCCACTTGGCCACACCTCCAGCCCCCACTTGAATTTAAAAAACAGGGACAGCCACTTTACCTGAGTATCATTTATGTTGAAATCAGTCAGGTCTACTTATTTAGGAGTGAAAAAAATTGTAGTTTATAAAAAACTATTATACATACATATTTATGTAACTGAGTAAGAGAAAGAAGCATTAACTTTGTTCCAGTACTTTAAACAAAATACGCGTTACTATTAACGAAACACTAAAAAATATACGTGATTTGTCACTTCCTTCCAAAAAGACTGCAGAGCGAAATGACAGAGGGAATGAAAACAGATCCCTGGAACTCCAGAATCAGGTCATAGTGCCTGCACAACGTTTAGCACAATGTAAACCAACCTGAAGGAGTGAAAACTCTGGATACAGGAAGTTGTGAAAGTACTGCCTTGTAAGTAACAAAAGAAGGGTTTCTCCAAATACTCAAGTCTAGCAAAGAAAAATGTCTACTATCCTGTGAAACCGCCAGCGGCTCCAACTTCCTGGCCTAAGAGCAACATTCAAGTATTACATGTATGTAGGATTTATGTAGACAGATCATCACACTGTCAGGAATAAAATCACTGTTACTAGTATTTCCCCACCCCAAGTCCATCCTGAATTTGTACTAATCCTAAAAATAGTAAACTGCTTTGAGAAACTACCTGTACTGTCCATCAGGAGAAACTAGTTCTAAATACTTCAGTAACACTCCTTCAGCAGAAGCTGCTAAGTAGGCATGACTAAGTTATAAGCACTGCAGAGCTCCACAAGTAAGAGCCATCCAGGCATTTCCCCTCATTATTTCCTGTTATTTGAAGGATTAAATGGTTTGAAAAGCCCGTTGCACTCTTTTTAGTGTCCCAACAAGTACAAAAGCATAAAGAGATTCCTACCCAGGACTTTTTTCTCTCTAAAACAGACTTGAGATAATCCGGATATATATTTTCATCCCATTGTCAATTGTTGGGCTGTGGTTTGTTTGTTTGTGGCGAGGGGAGTCCTGGGGTTTGAACTCAGGGCCTCACACTTGCTAGGCAGGTGCTCTACCACCCGAGCCACTCCACTAGCCCTGTCTTGTGTGTTTCGAGATAGGGTCTCTTAAACTATTTGACTGGGCTGGCCTCAAACCGAGATCCTCCTGATCTCTGCCTCTTGTATAGCTATGACTAAAAACGTGAGCCACCAGCTCCTGGCAGTTGGTTCTTTTTCATTTGGACAAGTCACTATTTAAAAATGAATTTAAGGCTGAGGGTGTAGCTCAGTGGTAGAGCACAAGTCACTATTTAAAAATGAATTTAGGGCTGAGGGTGTAGCTCAGTGGTAGAGCACAGGTCTAGCATGCTCACTGCCCAGGACTCCATTCCCAGCACTCAAAATAAATACGAATGTGCCCACGATACCAAAGCTGTGGCAGAAGGAAAACAGAAGCAGATCAACTTTGCTCCATGACGGCAGGAAGAGTTGGTTTATCTGTGCAGTTATTGCTGGAACAAGCTTTAGGAGCAGGAATGAGCCTAAGTTTACAAGACACCCTTTTTCCTGATTGGCTTTAATATCATTACCAGCCCCGAGTAGTAAACCGAGTGCGCTTACTCTACAGAATCCCTTTGAAAAATGGGGGAGGGAAATCTACGGACTTCTCAAAGGTCCTTTCACAAGGCCTTTTATGTTAAGGCACCCCGGAAAGGCGTGAAGGGGGAAGCAGCCCAAGAAGCCCGGTCCCTTTCCTTTCGCCCCCAGGAGCACCCCCACAGCGCTGGCGCAGCCAAGTAGGTCCTCACCTCCTGGATGCGCTTCCGGGCGCGCTGCAGCACTTCCTCGTAGCCCTTCTGCCGCAGCTCGCTCAGGCTCTCGTAATACTCCTCAGGATCATCGGTCTCGGTGAAGAGCACCTGGGAAAGGATTTTCCAGCCGCAGGTGTCCAGGCCGTGGCCCAGGTAGACCTGGAGCTGGTAACACAGCGTGTCGATCTCCTGCTCAGTCATCTCGGGGGCGCCCCCGAACAGCACGGTCCACATGCCGGAGGGCTCTTCGGGGAACACCGGCAGGCAAGGCTCCAGCTGCGAGTTCACGGAGCACAGCTGCTGGTGCACGGCGCGCAGATCCTGGAAGGAGAAGAGCCCGGCCCAGCTGCACTCCTCGGCCGGGGACTCCAGCTCGGCGGCGGGCGGTGGCTGCTCTTCGTCCTCCCGCACCATTTCCAGCACCTCGATCTCCTCGGAGACCGCTCCGGACGAGCTCACGACCCGCACGGAGGACATCGGGGCCTCCCTGGGCGCCGGCGGGGCGGGTGCCACCGCCTCTCTCCGCACCGGGCTGGGTTTGGTCCGCGCGGGGCTTTGGAGAGGACTCTCCGCCCCTTTGCCGGCCGGGCTCCGCACCGGCGGGTCCCCGCGAGGACTGCGCGCGATGCGCGGAGAGCCACCCTCCGCCCAGGCCGGGCTCCTCCGGGGCCCAGGACTCCTGGCCAGCGCCGCGGGGCCACCGATCTCGGGCCGGCCTCTGCCCGCCGGGCTGCCGGGGCCGCGGGTCCCGTCGGATGCGGGTGCGCCGGTCTCGGCGCCCCCTCGTGCCCCCACCGGTTCCCGGGAGCCGCTCCTCTGCCTCTGCGCTGTCCGGTTGTGGCAGGTTATGGCAAACTTGCCCTCAATTTCGTTCCAGGCCACAATGAAGACGAACTTGTGCTTCTCGTGCTCATCAAACACATGGGGCCGCACGGCCACCCAGTCCGACTCGAGTGTCTCCTCCAGCGCAAACGACATGGTGGCTCGGGCGCCGGGCCGCGGGGAGGGCCCCGGGCCAGCCCGCCCCAGGTCTCTGCGGCTGGCTTCGCCGCGCCCCCTGCTCACCCTCGCCGGGCGCCTTCAGCCATCTTAGCGCCGGCCCACCGGCCGGCTCCCTGCGCTCGCTCGTCCTGTCCCTTGCCCTCGGACCGCCGAGCTTCTTTGTGGCGCGGCTCCCGGGAAAGACAATACGCGTCTCCGGAGCAGGTAGTTCACATGGTCACGTGCGGCCGGATCTGTTTACAAGCCCCGCGCTGCCGCAGCGCCGGGCCGAGGGCCGCCCCGCCGCCCCCTGCGCGAGGCCGCGGGACTGTGTCTGTGGCTCTCGGGAGGCGAGGCGCCGGGGCCGGGGCGGCGCGGAGTACGGCTTCGCCGCTCGCGGGGCCGAGCCCTCCGCCCCTGCTCTTCCTCCTCCCCACCGCGCCGAGCCGGCCTGACCCACCGACGCGTCTCCTAAAGTCTGCGCTTCAGCATCGCCACAATGTTGCCATTCGGCTGCTGACGTCAGCGGCTCCACGAGGGACGTAAACACGGGCACGTGCCGCACGCTAGTGACGCGACGGCGCGCTCCCCGCGTGCGCGCGCACCGTCCCGCTCCGCCCCTTCGCGTCGCCCCCGACGCCACACGCGAGCGGCTTTGCTCCCGACTCTCCTTGCTGCTCAGCCTCCTCCTAAACAAGGCCTGGAGCTCTGGCAGGCCCGCCGCAGGCTCCCAGGGTATTGAGAGTGGCAGGTGTGTCCTGCGGCACAGGTGGTCTCGGACCCCCGGCGAAAGAGGAACAAAGGCAGAGAAACTGAGACGTTTCGAAGTCCAGGCATTCAAAGGGACCCTCTTGGTGTAGATTTGCCTCCATTGGTCCTGGGGGAATCGCCATAAGTCCTGTGTTTAGAAACAACTATCATGCCACAACACGGGAACGCCAAACTTTTTTGGGCTCCCCCCGAACTGTTGGGTTCTCCCCTAACATCCGTGAGACAAAATTAAGATATGAAAGGGAAATACCATAAGACAACTCAGGAGAACTCTCTAAAAAATGAAATTTCAGTCATGTCCTAGAAGTATGAACATTTATGTGTCGGTTCACTAGTGTCTTATTGATTCAGGTGTCATGATTGTGTACTATTCTGTGAACCTTGTTTGTAGGTCACTGGGCTTCTGTCCCTTTTGAAGTTGTATTAAATTATCAGAGTTCCCAGAACGTACATGCAAAGAACTACCAACTTAAACTTTGATGAAATATATTCTTAAAATTGCCTAGTAGGTTTAATAATTCAGTTTATATTATGGACATTTTCTTTCTTACTCATGTCCAAGTCACAGGTCAGGTGCTCTGCACCACAGCAAAGCACAATGGCAATTTTTCTTTTACTTTTAGAATTACTTACTTTTATCCATATTTGTAAAATGTGTGTGAAACCATTTGAATTACTGTTGCATTGTCAGCTACACTTTTCCCTGAAAAAAAATAGGGAAAAGTTTTAGCACTGTCACTTGGCTGAACATCTTAGATCCATAGATCTGCTTTGACACCTCATGTCTCCCCTCTCCCCCAAAAAAGGTACTTTGAGTAGGATGAGCAGAAAGGATAAAGGACTTTGGTCTTTAACTGTTTTACCCTTCTTTATATGAAACCAATCTTGCAACTGTGAGCTTGTGTCGACTTTCAAATGCAAATCAAAGACATAACTTTTAAAATACTGGAAAATATTGAATAATAAGGGATGGGAGGGAAGGTAATACAGGGGGTTAACTGACCAAAGTACAGTGTATTCACAACTGAGATACTCTGAGAAATCCCTCTGAACACTGACTTTGGAATTAAGAATGGACAGATCCATAAAAATGAAGGAGGGTGAAATTGTAGCTGTGCTTTGTATTCATATGCAACATGGAACAATGAAATCTTTTGCAGTTGTTTTAGATAGGGTGGAGAGGGAGAGAGATGGTAGGAACAAACGTAACCATTGCTCTATGTAAGGCTATTCAGAAATATGACAATCCCCTCTGTACAGTTAATGTATGCTACTAAAAATGAGAGAAAAAATACAGGAAGAAGTCTAGGCATGTAGCTCTAGTGGCAGCGCTCAGCTAGCATGCATGAGGCCCTGGGTTCAAAAATAATAAGCCAGATGCCAGTGACCTGCATCTGTTTCCCTAGCTACTCAGGAGGCAGAGATCAGAAGGATCAGGGTTCAAAGCCAGCCCAGGCAAATAGTTCCAGAGACCCCCATCTTGGAAAAACCCATCACGAAAACAGAGCTGGTGGAGTGGTTCAAGGCATAGGCCCTGAGTTCAACCCCCAGTACAACAAAAATAAATAAATATAATGAAATGAAGTACTGGAAGAAAAAGAGAAAACCTACTGCAAATCAAAATCATCAACTGAGCCAGACAAAAGCACATTATAGAAAACTTTCCCTTTTCTGTGAAAAAGTCACTGCTAAAAGTTTTTCTGATAAAATTACTGACATGATCACTAGCTCTCTTTGTTCAATACTTTACACGTAAGTAAGAATCCAGAGAATACATGCTAAAATGTTTTTAACAAATTTTATGTACATATATATTAAAAGTATAGTATGTATACACAGATACAAAATGGCATCTTATCCCAGGAGGGCCAGTGAAGAGTTGTTCATGGTTACACAGGTGTCAAGTGTTTTCCCCCAACACTCTAGTCACTATGTTTTGTCCAAAGAGAAGTTTCAATGTTTCTTGTTTCCTCTATCTTAGTAATTGTTATCCTAGAAATGAAAAAAAAACAAACCAAAATTCCCATGACAGATTACTGTAATACTCTACAGTTCTTTATTTAGGTCTGTATCCGATTGTCAAGCAAGATATCTAAATGTATAAATTACTCCCTGGGAATAAGTAAAGCTACAGAAAAACCACAAACACACCATCCCAGCTTTGAAAGGGCTTGAAAACTATTATCTGTTTACGTTTTTTAAACTATTGAGGATTGTTGAATAATCTGGGAAATGCTTTCGTTAGACCTTTTAATAAAACTGTGATTGTTTTATAGCGACTTTCAATTACATGGCAGTGTCCTGCACATGTTCATTTTTATCCTCACAATAACAATGTAATGTAGGTGTGAAAGGAATAAATATCTTTAATTTTATATGTGTGAAAAAACAGTTCTGGTTAGTCAGGTGCTACATCCTAGAGTTAGAAGCAGTGTTCAGGGGCCAATCTCCAAATCCACTGCCATCTCAGTTGAATTCTCCCAGTCCCTGAAAAGAAGTTAGAAATGCAGCAGTTTTGGGGAGGGGATAACATTTGTGAAAGTGGCAGAAGCAGGATTGAACAGGCTAACTCTACAGGCAAAGATTGCCCCTTTAAAGGGGTTCCCCTTTAGCTGGTGAAGTGGCTTAAGCAGTAAGAGCTCCTGCCTAGCAACCATAAGGCCCTGAGTTCAAACCCCAGTGCCACCAAAAAGACGGGGAGGGGGGCTCTCTCCATTTAGTGAAAGTAGTTAGGCCTTGCTCCATTGTTGGCTAGGGACCAGCCTGAGAAAAATGTAGGATGAAAACCTGAAGCTGACTCCGAAGACCCAAATAGCTGGAGACTCAATTTATCACACTCCTTCCAGCTGAGTGAGCCCTTTCTTGAAAGAGGATTTGATTGACACATCACATCTGCCACAGTTTACCTTGTGGGCCACTTGGATTCACTCCATAAAAACGCAGGAGCAGCAGCTCCAGCTCCTCCAGGGCAGTGGTAGGCCTCTCTTCCCGAAGGGAAGTTGAGAAGAGAAAGGTTTGCAGGGTGAATCACAGCCATGGTAATAGTTGATATTTTGGCCACAACTGGTACTCAATGACTTCCTTCCTCTGCTCTCCATACCAAAGTGGCCACCTGCTGCCCTCAGTTGCTCACCTGGTGGTGTGTCCCAAACGCTAATTCCTGTGAGGTCTGATTCTTGCTAATGTTATCCATGTGTAGTCTCCATTGCTCTATCTGTCACAATTAGTCAAGGTTATATCATGGAGCACCCAAGTGGATCTCTTGAATTTCCACACACATTCTTCCCTATTCCCATCATGTGATAGCAATCCTGCCCCCGATTGATCAGGGTCAATTAGGTCAAGATGGTGGCTTTGAATTTTCCTGGCTAGAGAGCCCAAAGTGTCCAAGGGAAGCTGCAGCCTGTAGTTCACAGAGACCCTAATTATGTCCCCTGGCATTGGGATCAGAACCACTAATCCTGAAGAATTTAGAGCTCTGGGTGCCCCCTTGGGAGTTATCTTGAAAGTACAGTAAGGCCACTCCTGCTTCTTCCTGTTGGTTCTCAGACTCATGTATTATATTCTACCAGACACGATGTCTCATAAGGTATGTAATTCAATATCTGTACCATGTCCTGGAGGATGGTACGCCCATCCTTTCAGGGTATTGCCTCTGAGCTACTGCATACTGCCAATACTCCATTTAGCCAGTAGCCTCTAGAGGAGGCAGTAGTGTAATTATATGACCAGAGGATCTACAAAATGGGTTCTATGGTAAGATACTATGTCATTTCAAGTCTATAGATTGAGCAGTCTGTAAGTGGCTTGATGGTGGTGCTGGCTGAAGCCTTCAGGCAGGGATAGCACATCCTTGCTTTCTATTCCCATGAGAAAAAACACTGACCCCCTCCAAGAGGAAAGAAAAGGATTCCATGTAATAGTCCATATGCTACCAAGTGACTGGTTGGCCTCCTCAAGGAATGCCATCCTGGGGACTCAGCTTCAATGTCTGTTGCTGGCAGCTTGAACCTTCAGATCAGCAGTCACAAGAAAAGCCTTGGTAAGTGGTAACCCATGTTTTTCAGCCTATGCACAGCATCCGTGTCTGGCACTGTAGCCCATGTCATCTGCTTACCATGCCAGTGAACATCAACTGGTCAAGTTATTTTGGTGCCCATGCCATGTAGATACTTTGTGATGGGCATTACATATGATTTTTAAAGAATCTTCATACCTTGTGTCCACACTTATATGTCCATGTACCTGTCTCCTCCCTAGACCTCCTTGTCTCTGATATTTTCTCTTTACAGGCTCCTAACCATTCAACACTGACCATGAATTCATATACACTTTGATTCTGTGTCACTTCTTTCCCACAAAGTGGATGGCCATGTGTACATCCTGAAATCTTCCCACCTGTCCACTGGGAAGATTTGTCTTTCACACAGTGTCTCATGACTGTCTTTCCAGTCATCTCTGAATAAGGCTATAATGAGGACAGCATTTTACATCTTCATCCACATATGGAATCATAATAAACCAAGTTAGGAGATTTTCCTCCCCTCTCAGCTAGTTGAATAGGAGTACCGTAGGGCCATGGTGGGCTGGTGGAATGGCTCAAGCAGTAGAGTGCCTGTCTACTGTAGAGGTCCTGAGTTCAAACTCCAGTACTGAAAAAAAAAATCTGGCCTAAAGATTACTGCTGCTATGTAGTAGATGGTACTATAGATGTCATGGAGTTCTGGACTCACTGCCCATGTCTCATGCTTATGTCATCTTCTCCTATTCATGTTTAATCCCAGATGTACCATTTCCATCTTATGATGGATGCTACTGAGCTACTTTATAACTTGTTCCCAACTCAGTCCAGACTCATGGTCCCTTGGTCTCCCAAGGTCAAGTGTTCCAACTATATCCAGGCCCATTAGCATTTTTTTTTTTTACAAAAGTTTTGTTAACTCTCTGCTGTAGATGCTCTCTATAACCCAGGAGCCTGGGTTGCGATTCTTCTACTGGGACTTGCCCTAAACTTCACACCATGATTTTTCATACTCCTGACATCTTGAAGAACACAAAGTGTACTGGGATCATTTGTCCCAAACATCTGGACTGCATGCCCAGCAGCCAGGATCTGCTGCAGAGCTGTTCTATTCTGGGTCGCTGATATATTTGATAGGTTGGAACAATTTTCCTAGCTATAAACTGTATTACCTCCAAAGCCCATAAGGCCTAATAGTCTTTGTGTTTCCTTCATTGATTCCTATAGTAGGGTGCATGATGCTGCAATCTGTCTTTTACTTTTAAGGGAATGTCTTGGAATACACCTTACCATAGAATGAGTTCCTGCATTGGCAAGTACCTAAATTTTTGTAGTTTTTCTCCCTTCCTCTGGAGCACATGTGACTTATCAAGGACACCAGCATGTTAGCTCCCTATAACTTATCCTGCTAGCCCAGCATGATGTCATCAATATAATGAATCAATGTGATGTTCTGTGATATATCCAGATGGTCCAGATGTCTTCAGGCTACATTATAACAGATGGTTAGAGAGTGGACATGACCCTAAGGCAAACTGGTTCTGATCTTTCCTGGCTGAGATCGAAAAGAACACATTTGCCAAATCAAGGGCTTCATGTTTCATACCAGAGTCTATATTATCTGTACTAGCAAAGAGACCACATCTGGCTAAACAGCTGTGTTCAGAGCTATTTTGTGTTTTAGCTAGCAATAGTCTCTAGGAGCCATCTGGTTTCTGCAAAGGCCCAGACTAGCAAATGAAACAGAGATATGATAAGGAAACCACGCCTAGCTCTTTAAGAGCAGCTCCTTTCTGCCATCACTCTCCAGTGTTGTACTATTTTTTATTCACTTGCCTAGTGAGTGGGAAGCAGGCAGTTTTGGAGATTTTGGCGTGGCTCTCCCTACTATGATCACTTTCTAACAGGTCCAATGTGTGTGCTACTCCAACTGCCACAAATGTCCATCCCAAATACACATTTGGGGACTGGGGAAATGAGTACCACACGATTCTTCAGACTCTTAGCTCCTGTATGCCTTCACTCTAACACAGAAACCATGATGAAGCTTCAGGTCATTGGGGATCAGTGTCAAGTTTGACCCTGTCTCTAGTAGTCCATGCAGACAGAACCCCAGTGAATAGTTAGTCAATAGCTAGAGATCCCTTCAGAGAAGTGCTTGGAAATCACTATGTATTACAGGATTCTTCACAATGAGATCCAGTCATCATTTTGGTCAATGGGCACCAGGCCTGAAAACTGAACACTTGTTCAGGTCCAGAAGCTCTCTTTCTCTCTGTTTCTCTCTCTCTTTTTTTTTTTTTTTTTGTGGTAGTGTTGGGAATCAAACCTATGTCTCCAAGAATGCTAGGCAAGCACTCTACTACTGAGCCACACCTCGGGCCATTGACTATGTTCTATTAACAGAGTCGTAAGCATGGACAGCAGCTTCTCACGTTGATGGCCTCTATTGCAGAGGGCTCTTCAACCTCCTTGCTATTGAAAAACCAAGTTCTTGAGCACTTGTTCTGCCATTAACCCTCATCTGCAGAGGAGAACCACACCGAACTTCACCATGATGCTGGGGCCCCCAACCAGCACATATCCAATGCCCTTGGTGAATGGTGAGTCCTGTGAGCCTTCCTGGGGAATACTCTCATTATTCTGGCCCTCCAGAGTATCCCTATTCTGGCATTCTCATTTCCTGAGCCTTTTTCTCCCTTACTGATTCATCTTCAATGGAAAGTCAATCATTTGCATTCAGTATCCATGAAGACCGTTATTCTTTGTTCTTTTTTCTTTCTTTCTTTCTTTTTTCTTTTGTGTGTGTGTGTGTTTGTGTATGTGCTGGGCTAATCTCTACCACTGAAATATCTGCAGCCCTTTCGCAGGCTTCTAGAAGTAGCCCTAGCAGCAAAATTTCACCTAGAATTCCAGCTTGGATTTCAAATTCCATTGTTCTGAGAGAGTGACTCCTTAGGTTATAAGCAATGCTCATTACCCCTAGCTTTTCATTTTCAATCTATAAGTGATAATGCAAGTTCATAGCAACCGTCCAATCCTAATCCCTTATTCCCCTTATATTTAAAAAGTATTCTTTGGGTTGGTAGAGTGTCTCAAGTGGTAGAGTGCCTGACAAGCATGAGGCCCTGAGTTCAAACCCCAGTACCACCAAAAAAAAAAAAGGAGATCCATTTCGAAAGTATTCATTTGCATTCCCAGCACTTGTGTGGCAGAGGCAAGAGAACTAACAGTTTGAGACCAGCCTGGACTACATAGAGAATTCAAGGCCAGCCTGAGCTACATAATAAGACCCTGTGTCAAAAAGCAAAACAAGAACAACGAAATTCATATAAAGAATTTTATCTATAGTGCAAACAGAGGGTTATTTGGTTCTCCAGAAGGTCCTGGGCCCCAGTAGGATTGTCCACTTTATAATTCTAGCTCCATTTCTCCTCAGGCTCTGAAGGGTGTGTTCATGGGCGCTGATCAGAGCCATCAACCCTCCAACTGCAGTTAAATCCTTGGTGTTGGTCTGTGTGGGCTTTGTGGACATTTGCTTCCTGGTTTTGGTGGAGCCCTGAAAGCAGCTGGATTCAGAATGTGAGGTTGCTGTCTCCGCAAGGCAGAGGCGAGAGACAGATCCCTTTGTATTTGATCACTACCATCTTTTTTTTTTTTCCTTCAAGACTGGGGTTTGAACTCAGGGCTTCTCACTTGCAAAGAAGGCGCTCTACTCCTTGAGTCACTCCTCCAGGCCATTTTGCTCTGGTTGTTTTAAAGATGGGGTCTCAGAAACTATTTGTCCTGGAGGGCCTCAAACTGAGATCCTTCCAATCTCAGCCTCCCAAGTAGCTAGGATTACAGGCATGCGCCACCGGTGCCCAGTGATTACTACCATCTTGCCCTGATCCTGCTCACTCTGACCTCTGAGTTTAGATTTGCAGCATTTTCTTGTATCCCCCATTCTGACCTTGGTACCTAGTGTCAGTACTTGAAACGGCTATGAGCCAGAAGACAACCAGGTCATGGCTCCTTAGTTGGTTCCCATAATTGATAAGCTTCTCGGTGTAAACTCTCATCTGGTCCACGTGCACCCAAAACACATGGATGTGTTCATGTTGCAGTAGTCCTGTGAGCAAATTCCACAAAAGGTGAATGTGGTTCTCAGGACCATGGTCATGTGGTGAAATACTTGGCTATGGGAGTGGCAGCAGTGGCTGACAGCTGCATGTTTCAACTTCTCTCCCTTGCTTTTTTTTTTTTTTTGGCAGCACTAGGGTTTGAACTCAGAGCTTCAAACTTGCTAGGAAGGAGCTCTTCCTGCTTGAGCCACTCCACCAGCCCTCTCCTTGCAATTTTTTATTGTTTGTTTTTTAATCAGGGTCTCATTATGTAGCCCAGGCTGGCCTTGAACTCTCAATCTTCTTATCTCAGCCTACTGAGTGCTGATGACAAGAATGCACCACCACTCCTGGCATTCCCTTACATTTTTAAATGCTTAAATAATAGCACAGTCAGTACATTCCTGTCCACTGGAACATTGTCCCAACTCATCACCAACAAACATTTTAGAAATGAGCCCTTTCGCCAGGGGCTCTTGGTGCTCTACCCATCGCTCAGAATGGGGTGCTCATTGCTAGTCAGGTGAAGAATGATATGATCCCCAAATCCTCCTCACTCCCTGCTATCAGGGATTACTTCCAGTACCAACTGTGCCAGCTGGGCATCCAGGAAGCAGGCTCTAAGAGGGAGTGAGGGGTGTAATGGTTTCTAGGTAGGAATATTTGCAACAGAAAAATGAAGGCAGGGTTGAGCAGGGGAGTCAGCTTCCTGTAGTGCAGACCTCACGAGGCCTCTGCCAACCAGTGGGGAGCCCTGATCCAAGCTGGTTGGATATGGGTAGGCCCTGGTATAATGACCTTGCTCAGTCATTACATGGAACCACTTCAAGAAGAATGTGACCTTGGCAACCATTGTCACAATCGATCACATACCAAGGTCATTCAAGAAGTATGTGAGTTCAGTTCATAAACTGAGGTGAGTTGATACTTATAATCCAGGAAGTTGAGTGAGGAGGGTCTGGATTTTGAGGGCAGCCTGGGTTATATACCAAGACCCCATCTTAATTAATTAAAATGAAAGATGAGATGAATCCTGAAGATAGTGGAGGTGGGAGGAGGGTTGATAGCTCATCACACTGGATGCCTTTGGGTAGTAAGTTTCTCCTTTTTTAAGGGGCATTTTACTGGTGGTGTACACATCAGCCATGACTACCCATTATAGTCCTCTACATTGTATCAATTGTGGCCAATATTCCAACTCCCAAGTAGTGAGACAAAGGGAGAAAAGAGAGAAGGAAAGACGTGCCCTGCAGTGATGCTGGAGGGCACTGGCAAGGTCATTCAACTTGTATTGTCCCTCCAGAAGGATGCAAGAAAAATCACATCCAGTGAAGTGAATGGAATAGGAAATGAAGGGACAATGTGTCTGCCTGCCTTCTTCCCATTTCTCATTTCCCCAAAGTCAAGTTTCACACCATAGAATGCTTATACTTCTAAGTTGCTACATCCAGCCCTTCAGGAAGCCAGAATTCTGTGTCCTGCAGTGCAGAATCTCAACCAAGACTGGATATGGAAGGTGACTTGCACAGAGAGCTTCACCAAATGGGGCCTACAGCCACTGCACTCTGCAAAGGCAATAACAAATGGGTTGATCTGGAGTGCAAACAGTGCCCACAGAAAGAAAGGCAGCTGGGGAGAGCTAGAAGACAGATAGGGTTGACATCTAACAAATATTTAAAGGTTGATAGTACCTATGAGTAGTAGCATGCTTAATTAAGGACTTTACTATTTCTTTAAAGCTTTAAAAAAATCTGTTATTACAAAAACAACATGCATTCAGTAAAGATATATTTAAAACTACAGATAAACCAAAGCAACAGTTTTTTTTTTTCTTTCAGTAGTGCTGGGGTTTGAACTCAGGGCCTCATACTTGCTAGGCAGGTGCTCTATCACTTGAGCCACTCCAACAGGCAAAACAAGATTTTTTTTAAGCAAGGATTTATTTTAGTATGACAGGATATTTTAGTATGATGGGAGGGGGAGAAAATGCCCTACTTCCCATGCAGGAAATGGATGTAAAGATTCCCAAAACAAGATCTTTTTTTTTGTGGTACTAGGGCTTGAACTCACGGCCTACACCTTGAGCCACACTCCACCAGTCCTTTTTTGTGATGTTTTTTTTCAAGATAGGGTCTCGAGACTATTTGCCTGGGCTGGCTCCAAACCATGATCCTCCTGATCTCTGCCTCCTGAGTAGCTAGAATTACAGCATGAGTCACTGGTACCCAGCTCACCCAAAACAAGAAATTTTAAATGCTACCAACAGATAACACTTTTTAACACTTTAGTATAAGTCAGGTGTGGTGGTTCTATGCCTATAATCACAGCACGCCAGAGGCTGAGCAAGAGAATCTCAAGTTCAAAGTCAGCCTGGGCTGCATAGTAAGATCCTGTCTCAAAAACAAACAAACAAAAGCAAAATTTCCATTGTACATTTGCGCAATAATTTATCTTATCCTCTCAGAACAACATTTACTTGTGTATGTGTGTGTTTGTGTGTACAGGTGGTACTGAAGATCAAGCCCAGGCCAGGACAACAGCTAAATTGCTATCACTTAGACCATGTAGTTGAAACTTTGAGCACATCCTTAATTATCTCCCTTTTTCTTCTTCATGTCCTAGCTAGGGAATCCTTTAAACTCATATACTTAAACATCATGTTAGTTAAGACCCTCCAAGACACAGATAGCAAGTAGGAATAGATGTGCAAGAGGTGTTGAGGGAGGACACCTGTGATGGAGAAGGAAGCCAGAGCAGAAGGAGAGCTGGAGGATGTGTTGCCGGTCTGATGTGTGCAGGGAAGAAGGGGGTCTCAGAAGAAAGCATCATGGAGTACAGTGTGGTCTAATGACCTTTGGTGACCAGTGGAGAACCCTGCATTCACAGCCACCTGTCTGCCTGCTTAGCATCCCTGCCTCCTCAGCCATTGGCTTGGAGCAGCTCGTGGAACCATGGGAAGGGTAGTGGATTCCAAATGCGGCAGCCTGTGCCATCTGCTGACTTTGCTCAGGGAACTAGAGGTATATCCTCATGGCTGCCATGAACACCATCGGTGCTTTGCAGAGCTTCATACTAGTTATTCACCAACTCCTGACACTTGAGGACACAAAGAGGAGTATGAATGTGGTGCTCACATCCTCATCGACTCCAGTTTCAGTGAATTACTGTGCTTGATTTTTCAGAAATTAGACATCAATTTTCAGAATTTCCCAAAGCAGATGTTCAGGCCAGAACTTCATTATTTTATTTGAAATGATTTTTCAGATTCTAAGCTGAATTCTAAGCTAAATACCAAATGGACTTTGGGTTCTTTCTCATTGCATAGAAAATGTTGGTACTCACTTTACTGAGTGATGCAGGAAGTCTGGATCTGATTGTTTAGTAACTTAAAGTCTAGAATCTGAAACAATTTATTGCATTTCTAAACAATGTTTCTGAGAGAATAACATACAATCTCTAAGTACATATTTTCCCTTGCCTGCTTCTCGTTACACTCCTTATTATTTATTCAATTTATTTTAGTTTTTGAAAGGGTCTCACTATGCAGTCCAGGCTGCCCTCAGACTCATGCTCCTCCTGCCTCAGCCTCCCAAGTGCTATCACGCCCCAACAACCCCTAACTTTATTTATATGCATGGTTTTGTATTAGTTTTCTGTGGTTGCTGTAACAAATCACCACAAACTCAATGACTTAAAACACAAAGTATTCCTGGTCTTGAAAAGTGTGAACATTTAAAAAGCCCCACAAATTAATTTTCTCAATGTTCTGGAGGTCAGAAGGCTGAAACGAAGCCCAATGAACTAAGGCTAAGGCCAAGGAGCCTGTGTTTCTCCTGGAGGTTCTCACGCAGAATCTACTTCCGTGTCCTTTCTAGGTTCTAGGTTTTGCCCCTGTATCAGGGCTTGTGGCCTCTTTGCTCCATCTTCTAAGCCAGATATAGTGGGTCAAATCATTTTCTCAGCACATCAGCTTATTTTCTCAGGTACTGATCATGTTTCAGTTGTATATTTCCCTCACTCTTCGACTTCTGTCTCCCTCTTCTTTTTTATTCTATTCTATTTTTGGTGATACAGGGGTTTGAACTCAAGGCCTCACGCTTGCTAGACAGGTGGTCTACCACTTGAGCCAATCCATCAGCCCTCCATCTTCCATTTTTAAGGAAATGGTGATTACATTGGGCTCACCTACAGAATTGAGGATGCTCTATTTAAGGTCAGGTGATTAGCAACTTTTTTCCCCATGGTTCTGGGGATTGAATCTAGGGTCTTGTGTATGCTAGGCAGAGACTCTACCACTGAGCTACACCCCCAGCCCTGATTAGCAATCTGAGTGCTGTCTTCACTCTTCCCACTCCATCTGCGTTGCTTGTAACTTCTAACTTCCTGTATATTCACAGGTTTCAGAGATTGGCACTCGCACATCTTAAGGGGGATAGTGGTCATTATTCTGCCTGTCACAGGTCTCATAGCAACCTCTCCAGTGCAATGTTGTGGTTTTTCTTTTTCCCCCTGTGATGCAAGGGATTAAATCCAGGGCCTTGAACATGCTGAAGGGCGGACTGCAGGAGGTCCACATAGTGCCGAAAGGTGTCATTAGCCAGGGGGAGTAATGCTCCTTTTCCTTCCCAAGAAACAACTGCTGGCACCAGGGAGACATTTTTCCTTCAACATCTGTCCATATCAAAATCTCCACTTCCAGGCAATAAAAAAAGCTATAAAACCCAATTTCCAACCTTACCCAGGGGACCTGCTGCATGACTTTATGCAGCCTTTCCTTTCTCTTCTCTGCAAATAAAACCTTTTTGACCTTTGCTGCTTGAGTCCACCTTTGATTTCACCTAAGAGCAGAACAAAGACCCTAACCACCCGAGTTCCCCTGTGTATCATCTTGGCAACCAGGAAGCGACAGCACTTCTTCATTTGAGGTCAGTACATATTGTGCCAAACTGAAGGGGACTGCCTAGGAAGTGGCCGTTATTGTTTGGCACTCTGATGGAGTGTGTATCAATGCTAGGACTCTATTTCTGAGCTCTACGTCTAGCTCCCTCAATTTTTATTTTTTTGGCAGCAGTAGGTGCTGCACTCAGGGTCACATATTTGATAGGCAGGTACTCTATCTCTTGATCCACTCCCCATCCATTTGGGCTCTGGTCTTTTGGTGGGGAGGGGACACTGGGGTTTGAACTCAGGGCCCTGTGCTTTGCTAGGCAGGCACTCTACTGGTTGAGCTGCTCCACTAGCCTTTTTTTGTGTTGGGTATTTGTGAGATAGGGTTTTTTTGAACTCTTTGTCTGGGAGTGGCTTCGAACCTCGATCCTCTTGATCTCTGCCTCCCAAATAGCTGGAATTACAGGTATGAACCACTGGTGCCCATCTGGCTCTGGTCATTTTTGAGATATGTTCTTGCTTTGTGCTCTGGCTGGCCCATTTATGCTTCCTGGGTAGCTGGGATGACAGGTGCATGCCACAACACTCAGTTTTTATTGGCTGAGATGGGAATCTTGTGAACTTTTTGCTCAGGCTGGTCTCAAACCTCAATGTTCCTGATCTCTGCCTCCCAACTAGCTGAGATTACAGGTGTGAGCCACTGTACTAGGCCTAGCCCCACAATTTTTAAATAAACAACATAGTGTCCTAAGGACTGAAGTTATTACTCAGTGGTAGAGCACTTGCCTGCCATGCTCACGACCCTGGGGTTTGATCTCTAGCACTGCAAAAATAATAATCATATTTTATAGTATTTATGGGCCTATATTTATGTCATAAAAATATTTTATTTGGCAAAAAATCAAATCCAAGGTCTTGTGCATGCTAGGCAAGTGCCTAACTACTGAGCTATAATCCCCAGCCCTCTGTATGTATTTTTAAATGCAAAGGCAGGACACACACCAAGATGCAAACAGTGTTCCCTCTATATAGAAAGGGAAATAACTAAGATTGGGGAGCGAGACAAAGGGGATTTCCAGATATTCATACTGTCTGCATTTGGGCATTGAGCACACGATATTTGTTGTTACTCTTTATTATTCTCTGTATATTTGAGATCATTCATATTTTTAAAGAAATTAAATCTTTCATTTGGAATGGTCTTTCCCTCTGGCTATAATGAAAGTAACCCCATAAATCTATCCCAACACTTGGTTAGCATGGAAAGAAGAAGGCTGGAGCTGTGGCTCAAGTGATAAAACACTTGCCTTGCAAAAATAAAGCTTAGTTCAAACCCAAGCATGACCAAGAAAAATGAAAGGAAGGGGATGTGCTTTGTAAGTATGCCATTGTCTTTTTCTCTGGTATACCCTTATCCAGTTTTTTTTTCCAAATTCAATCATTGATTGAAAAAGACTCTCCTGATGCTTATACTCCCAGTTATTTTTGTAGGTTTTAAACTACGTTGCTTCTGTGGGAGAAGCACTGGGGTACTCAGGCACAGGAATTTCAAGAACTCAGAATGGTAGTTAATTTTGCTACAGCTACACCCTAGATTGCCCCCCTAATTAAAAAAATAACAGCCATGCTAGGGGCATGGCTTAAGTAGTAAAGCACTTGCCTGATATGCATGAGGCCCTGGGTTCAATCCCCAGTAACAAAAAAAGATCAGCCATGCATGGTGGTACACGTCTATAATCCCAGCACCCAGGAGGGTGAGAAGGAGGATCAGGAGTTCAAAGCCAGCACAGGCTACATATCAAGACCCTGTCTCCTTTCTCAATGAAACCCCAGCAGCACAGCAACTAAGAGATAGCATAGATAAATGGGACCTCATAAAACTAAAAAGCTTCTGTTCATCAAAAGAAATGGTCTCTAAACTGAAGAGAACACCCACAGAGTGGGAGAAAATATTTGCCAATTATACATCAGACAAAGGACTGATAACCAGAATATACAGGGAACTTAAAAAACTAAATTCTCCCAAAACTAATGAACCAATAAAGAAATGGGCATGTGAACTAAACAGAACTTTCTCAAAAGAAGAAATTCAAATGGCCAGAAAACACATGAAAAAATGCTCACCATCTCTAGCAATAAAGGAAATGCAAATTAAAACCACGCTAAGATTCCACCTCACCCCTGTTAGAATAGCCATCATCAGCAACACCACCAACAACAGGTGTTGGCGAGGATGCGGGGAAAAAGGAACCCTCTTACACTGTTGGTGGGGATGTAGACTAGTACAACCACTCTGGAAAAAAATTTGGAGGCTACTTAAAAAGCTGGACATCGATCTACCATTTGATCCAGCAATACCACTCTTGGGGATATACCCAAAAGACTGTTACTCCAGAGGCACCTGCACATCCATGTTTATTGCGGCACTATTCACAATAGCCAAGTTATGGAAACAGCCAAGATGCCCCAGCACTGACGAATGGATTAAGAAAATGTGGTATGTATACACAATGGAATTTTATGCAGCCATGAAGAAGAACGAAATGTTATCATTCGCTGGTAAATGGATGGAATTGGAGAACATCATTCTGAGTGAGGTTAGCCTGGCCCAAAAGACCAAAAATCGTATGTTCTCCCTCATATGTGGACATTAGATCAAGGGCAAACACAACAAGGGAATTGGACTATGAGCACATGATAAAAGCGAGAGCACACAAGGGAGGGGTGAGGATAGGTAAGACACCTAAAAAACTAGCTAGCATTTGTTGCCCTTAATGCAGAGAAACTAAAGCAGATACCTTAAAGCAACTGAGGCCAATAGGAAAAGGGGACCAGGAACTAGAGAAAAGGTTAGATCAAAAAGAATTAACCTAGAAGGTAACACACACGCACAGGAAATCAATGTGAGTCAATGTCCTGTATAGCTATCCTTATCTCAACCAGCAAAACCCCTTGTTCCTTCCTATTATTGCTTATACTCTCTCTACAACAAAATTAGAGATAAGGGCAAAATAGTTTCTGCTGGGTATTGAGGGGGGGAGCGGGAGGGGGTGGCGTGGGTGGTAAGGGAGGGGGTGGGGGCAGGGGGGAGAAATGAACCAAGCCTTGTATGCACATATGAATAATAAAAGAAAAAAAAAAAAGAAAATCTGAAATATAACACAAATACTATCACAGACATTGGTAAACAGGTAAATATAAACAAATGCTATGTATCTAAGAACATAATAATAATAATAATGCTTCTTTGGGGAAAATAAAAACAGACTTAAAATACTGGAAAAAAGAAAAAAAAGACCCTGTCTCTAAAAGAGAAAGATGGGGCCCATGCTGATAGAAGACAAGATACAGTACTTCTTGGTCAGGGTTTTATCCTAAGATCCTGTGCAGATACAAAAATCTGTGTAGGGCTGGCAGAGTGGCTCAAGTGGTTGAGCACCTGTCTAGCAAGTGTGAGGCCCTGAGTTCAAATCCCAGAACTGCAAAAAAAGTCTGTGTATGCTCATGACATAATTTGCATTAACCTATGAATACTTTAAATCATCTCTAGATTACCGATAATACCTAATGCAATATAAATGTTATATAAATAGTATTGTTTAAGGAATTACGACAAGAAAAAATCTTCATGCTCAGTATAGTTAAAAATGTTTTTACTATTTTTATTAGCATACATCAATAATAGAAGGGTTTCTTTGTGATAACATCATAGATGAATACAGTACACTTTGAACTGTATAGATGCAATTTTAAAAAATTTTCCAATTGAAATTGGTCTAATCCACAGAGACAAAGGGCCACTGCCTTCTGAGCTTCTCTTCCACCCCTAGAATGGTGGAAAACTGGTTTTGGATGGCATCAGAACTCAACCTATAAAAGGAGAACAGTATGGCTGCAGTACAAGTTGGTCAGGGGCCAACAGTTTCTGATCAATTGGCCCCAGTGACAGACATTATCCTCCTCTGATGCCAGAAATGACCAGTAATGCTCCCACCTTCCATTCCTGTGTTTTGTCATGCTGTCACAGAGGGCCATTTTGTATAGATATGTACTGTTTGTCCTACAAAATCACAAAATATTCAATATACTCAGTTTTCCTAACTGCCGGATGAATAGCCATTTATAGCTCTAGTTTTACTGCTAATATTGTAAACTATCCAACCTATTATGTAACACATTTTATATTTTTATTACCTGCCAAGAATAACATTTCAGTTCAGGAGCCATGTCTATGACTAGTCAAGATGGTGAAGCAAGAAGAGTTTTCTGGGGTAGTCTTTGTTTTGTTTTGTTTCTTTTTTTGAGGTACTTGGGTTTGAACTTGGGCCTACACCTTAAGCCACTCCACCAGCCCTTCTTTTGTGAAGGGTTTTTTAAGACGGGGTCTTGAAAACTTTTTCCCTGGGCTGGCTTCAAACTGTGATCCTCCTGATCTCTGCTTCCTTGCCTCCTGAGTAACTAGGATCATTCTGACTCTTCTCTGTCTCCCATCTCAGCCCCCCTTTTTTTCGTTACTGGATCAGCTGTTGTGTTCTACTCTGTTTTGCAAAAGAAAGCAGCTTTTGTGAGAGCTGGTGGTAATCGGTTTTTGCCAGAATTTCTCAAAATGTGATGTGGTGGCCAGCCTCCAAGATGACCCCCTGTGATCCCCATTATTTAACGTTCTTGTCTAGTTCCTCCCATATTACATAAAGGTTGGTCTATGTGACCAACAGAATATGGCCAAAGGAATAGCGTGTCTCATCCAAGGTTAGGTTACTGAAGACAGGATTTCCATCATAGATCTCAATTTCTCACTCTCTCTCATCGCTATCACTCTGTCTCTATCTACAGTCACCTAAACTGGAGGAAATACGTGATCATGTTGTGAGTAGCCCTTTGGAGAGGTTCACATGCAGAGCCTGGAATCTCTGGGCAACAAGCATGAACTCGAAACTGGAAGTCAGATTCTTTAGCCAGTTGAGCCTTGAGATAAATTTAGCCTCTGGGAACAGTTTAAACACAACCTCATGACAGACCCTGAGGCAGTACTATCTAGCTAAGCTGCTCTAAAATTCTTTTTTTTCTTTTGTTATTCATATGTGCATACAAGGCTTGGGTCATTTCTCCTCCCTGCCCCCACCCCCTCCCTTACCACCCACTGCACACCCTCCCTCTCCCCCTCACCCCCTCAATACCCAGCAGATACTATTTTGCCCTTATTTCTTGACCTTCAGGAAACGTGCAAGATAGCAAATATGTGTCCTTTAAAGTTGCTAAATTTGAGTAATTTGTTATGCAGCAATAGATGCTTAATACCTATAATCTGTATCAGAATTCTCTGGAGAGCTTAACATATAATTCCTTCCTCATATCTGAATGAAACACATCTTTGAAGGAAGAGCTAGAAACCTATATTTTAAACAAACTTCTGGCGTGATACTTTTTTTTTTGAGACAGGGACTCCATATGTAGCACAGGTTGGTCTGGAACTTGTGTGATCCTCTTATTTCAAGCATCTGTCACCACTCCTGACTGGGGTGATTCTTACGTACTCTTAAATTTGAGAACTACTGGACAACAGAGCAAGACCCTGTCTTAAAAAAACAAAACAAAACAAAAATTGAGAACTCCTGACATGACTTTAATTCATTAGCATTACTTCTTCCAAATGTATTTGCATTTTCATTTTAGTTCCTAAGATTTAAAGGAACAAGTAGTAACAATTTAAAGGAACAAGTGGTTAAGCTTAGGGTTTAACCACTAAGCTTACAGATTCTTGATGCTTTTGAGTTCAAGACATTATTTCAAATATTTTAACTTTTTTTCTTTTTGGCAGTACTGAGGTTTGAACTCAAAGCCTCACACTTGTTAGGCAGGAGCTTTACCACTTGAGCCACTCTACCAGCCCCAAGTTTTGTAACTCTTGACTGTATGTTTGAAGTAGTTAAAAGACTGAATGAACAGGCTGGGGATGTAGCTCTGGTAGAATGCCTGCCTAGCATGCACAAGGCTCTGGATTCTATTCCCAGTACCAAAAATAAATAAAAACAAAAAAACCCTGAATGAACACTAAGCAAGGCAGAAATAATTACAACCCAGTCACTCCAATTACAGACTCATCCATGAAACACACCACTCCCTTGGTTGCCCTTCAGAAATGTACTTCTCTATATGTAGTCACTCACAAACTCAAGAGGCCAAATTTATCCACGTTCCAGAGAGATTATGCCCAGCTCTGTGCTAGACATGGTATTCAGTCTCACCCTTATTTTCACATTCTTCTATATGCTATATCCTATGCCTGACCCAACGCAATGTCCCATTGGTAAAAGATTCGAACTGGTAGGTGAGAACCAAATTCTTTCTTTCTTTATTATCTATGTTATATATAATAAACTATATATTATATATGTTATAATATATTATACATAATAAAATATATATTATATACGTTATATTATATATTATATATATATATATATAGGTGGACTGAGGTTTTAATTCAGGGCTTTGCACTTGCAAAGCAGGTGCTCTACTGCTTGAGCCACACCTATGGTCCATATTTCTCTGGTTATTTTGGAGATGGGGGGCATCTTTTGAACTATTTGTTGAGCTGGCCTTGAACCATGATCCTCCCAATCTCAGTCTTCCAAGTAGCTAGGATGACATGTGTGAGCCACCAGTGCTAGCATGCCCAAACTCTTGATTACTCAGCACGAGAAGTGGTTACTATATTAGTCAGAGTTCTGACACAAGAACATTTGCACAGCTCTGTTAGCACACTTAAGGCAAGGGGTGGGCTGGGTTCCCGGAACTAGAGACAGAGAGTGGACTATGTGGATAGGGTCACCTTAAAGAAGCTGAAGTCTTTAATGTGGAGGAGACATCCAGCCTCTAGGAAGGTAGCAGAAAAATAATACCTTCACATCCAATCTCCAGGCAGTGCTGTCCATTACTCAAGCCCAACAGGAAGGCAGAAGGCAAGGGTCCATTGAAGCACTTCATAGACATCAGCCTATGGGAGGATGGGTGAAAGTGGATCCAGAAGAAGGATGAGGGGAAATAGGAGGTATCTGGCACAGTCATCCACATGTGCATAAAGTTAGCCTGAATTTTTTTTAGTTCTAAAATGTACTGCTTTGAGGCAGGGGGTGTGGCTCAGTGGGAGAGGGTTTACCTAGCACCATGAGGCCCTGAGTTCCATACCCAGCCCACAGATAAATAAATAAAATAAACTACTTCAAACTCAGTGAGATACAGCTTATTTAACAATGTTGAGTTGGGGGAATGCTTGTTTGTTTGATTTGTTCAAATCTTTATGATCGCAGCCTGGTGTCAGGCTCATACCTATAATCCTAGCTACTCAGGAAGCAGAGATTGGGAGGATCACAGTTCAAAACCAATCTGGGCAGATAGTTTGAGAAACACTATATCAAAAATACCCAACACAAACAGGGCTGGTGGAATGGCTCAAGTAGTAGAGCACCTGCCTAGCAAGTATGAGGCCTTGAGTCCAAACCTCAGTGTCACCATTATGATCACAAACATGGGAGTCACATCCTCTTCTAGAATTTGTTTCTGAGGCAAGTCTTAGTATTTTTATTCTATTTTACTGTGGCTTTTCTCTTCTTGGTGGTTTTAACTAAAAAGTATGTAGAGGAAACAGGTTACCAGAAGCTGTATATGTGAACAGGTGACAAAGTTGGAGGAAATGAAGGTGTTCTAGACATATAGTACAGTGTTGGTTGGGGAAGAGTCAGAAGTAAAAGTGAGACCTCTATAATAAGTGGCCTTTGAGCATACAGACTTATGGCAGGTGGAAGAAAATAAATGAATGTTTTGGAACACAAAAAATGAATGGTGGATTTACTTGCCCAGTCTTCACATTTACTAAGCGTGGTCAGGGATGGTTTCCCACCTGGGGAGGTATATAGGGCCTTTGAGGGTGGACATTGAGTATTGTTTATTTTTATAGACACAACTCCCTGGAATGTGGTATGTGTGGAGAGGAGGGACCTCTGGGAAGTTAGAATAATAGACTCTGGGATTGGCCAGGGATCTCCCGCTATTACAAGATTCTACTTTACAATACTCCCACCTTATAACTTCCAGTCATGGCAAGGTGGCCCATGTTGATGGTGGTCAGTGCTTCTTCCTTTGGCATCTTTTTCACATGTTGCCTACTTTGTAAAATCATCATATTATTGTTGTACTGGGGGTACAATGTGACATTTATACCTACTTAATCATTATAAAGCATCCTTTCTTATGGGCAGAGATACATTTTTACAACTTCTTCCCACTGGTTCTGTAGAGGAAAAAAGGTTATATTTTCCCTCACCCACTGCAAAGTTTAATGGTGAAGCATCTATAACAAGAGACTGCTTAACAAAAGAAAAACCTATGCAAATTTACTTATTACCAGTTTTATGCAACATGGGAGCCTTCAGAAATGAAGACCCAAAGAAGCAGGGAACACCATGTATTCAAGCTTAGGTTTGATGAAGAGTGGGTCACCATACAGAGGTGCGATTGCACAAAGCGTCTGTGATCTAACAACAATGAGCCAGGGAGAACTTAGCAAGCCTGTTTGTTCAGATTCTTCTTGGCGTCTCTGTGTCTTTGAGGATAAGCATGATCCTCTCCTGCCAGGATAGGGAGCGCACTTCTGGAATGAAGGTTTTATGACCTGCTTCAGGGGAGAAGGAAAATGGGTGGGAAGGCCTGAAAGACCTTTCTGCTTTTGCTGCTCTCCAAGTGCCAAAGTACCTTATTTGGGAGATGGTGTGTCCTGAACCCACCAGTTTTCTTTCTACCATTAGGAAAGGCAGATAGTAGACTATTCCCTCTTCTGTATGAAAAGTTTTCTGAACATTGTCCTTCTTCTTCCAGCTTTCTTTTATCTTGGTGAAATAATTAATGATGATAATAAAGAGATGTGTACAACATTTTTTGGCCCACTAGGAACTGGGCACTGGATGATGTTTTGTATGAACTATTGTTAATCTTTATAAAAACATTATGAGATCAGTTTTTTGCCTTTCTTGTTTTGGTGGTGGTACTGGGATTTGAACTCAGGGCCTCATACTTGAGCTGTATCCCCAGTCCTGTTTTGCTTTGGTTACTTTTCAGATAGGGTCTCATGCTTTTTGCTGGGACTGGCCTCAGAGGGTGATCCTCTTACCTATGCCTGCTGCATAGATGGAATTACAGACATACATCATCACCTCACCTGGCTCTTTGTTAAGATAGGATCTCCCTAACTTTTTCCCTGGGGCTGGCCTAGAACCCAATCCTTCCAATCTCTACCTCCCTCACCCCCCACAGTAGCTAGGTTTACAGATGTACACGACCACACTTGACTGTGATCAGTATTTTCATTGTATGGAGGAGTAAGATCACAGAACTTGTATGTGGCTGAGCTGAAATGTGGAAAGCAGATGTGTGAGTCCAAGCTCCATATTCTTTCCCATCTCAGTTCCTTCCTTTCTCAGACATGGTCAACATCCTAGTCACTCTCTGAATTTGTGTTTCCCAGCATGCTGTTTTTCAAAATCTGGTCAAGCAAGATAATCATCTTTGTTATGACAGAAGAAAATACACTTGGAAAACAGTCTTCAAAATAGAATGAAGGGAGTTTCCTCGGAAAGACCGAGCAGGAACGGAGCGCAGCGGAGCGCAGTCTTCCGAGCATCAGCTCTGGCATCCGCCCGGGTGTCAGAGTTCACCACACTTAAGTGTCTTCTCATCGTAGCAGCGGTATTGCAGCATGTTGTGCTCTGAAATGCCCATTGTGACAAATGAGTCAGACTACAGATTTTTAAACTAGTCTCAAGAAAATGTAGTAATTGAAAAAAAATAGAATGAAGGAATTCTGTACTTCAGGATTTCCTAGATCCTTAGTCTGCAAAGTGCATCAGGCTTTTGGAGGAGGAAGACAGTGTGTTGGTATTCAAGTGGTCTTGTCATTCTTTTGGGGGGAGAAGATTTGCAGACTTAGGCTTACCAGTATTCACTTTGGTGCACACTGCTCTTGATATATTTTTCTTCATTATTATTGTTCTAGTACACTAAACAGAACATGATATCTTTCAGGTTATTAACCAGTTAAAAAAAAAACAACTAACCAAAATCCCTATTATAAGATACAGCTTCAGCAATGGGTGGTAGATTGTTTACCAAGCATGCACAAGCCCAGGCTTTGATTCCCCACCACACACACACACACACACACACACACACACACACACACACGTACACACGCAGCCACATCGTATTGTTTAAGATGAGTGTGGTGGTACAATTTGTAATCCTAGCATTTAGGAAGCTGAGGCAGGAAGATCTCAAGTTCAAGGCTAGCCTGGGCTACATAGTGAGACCTGTCTCAAAAAAATTAGTTTTTGAAGCATCATATTTGTGAACAATAGTTATAGAAAGAAGACCTTACACTTTGGGGAGATACAGTCCATCTTACAGAACTAATGTCTACAAAGCTCGCTTGGGAAAATCTAGCTTGGTATCTGGCTTACAGAGCTCCCAGCCTTAGAGGTGCAAAGGAAGGTCACATTCTGGCAGGCTGGGATCTCTATGACACATTTTTTTTTTTTTTTTTTTTTTTTGTGGTACTGGTGTTTGGTATCAGGGCCTACACCTTGAGCCCTTTTATGTGAAGGGTTTTTCAAGATAGGATCTTGTGAACTGTTTTCCTGGGCTGGCTTCAAATCAAATCACTGTCCTCCTGATCTCTGCCTTTTGAGTAGCTAAGATTACAAGCATGAGCCACTGGTGCCCAGCTCTGTGATGTTTTTGAGTCCTTGAAAAGAGAGGAATTCATCCAAATCTGTAAGTGCTGCAGATGAAGTCTGGTGATGAGTTCTTGGCTTGGCTTGGCTTCCCAGCCTTGAAAGGCTTTTACAAATCTACTCTCAGGGCAGGAAATGTAGGCTAGTGGTAGGGACTGTGTGTTAGGATGTGCGGGGCCTTGGGTTTCCATCCCCAGCAATGGGAAAAAACAAAACAAAACAAAAAAGCCAAAGCTTACTCTCAGATTTCTTCTTCTCCTTTTTTTTTTTTTTTCGATATCTTTTTTTCTTTATTCATTTATTCATATGTGCATACATTGTTTGGGTCATTTCTCCTCCCTGCCCCTCCCCTACCCCCTTTGCTTCCAGGCAGAAGCTGTTCTGCCCTTTTCTCCAATTTTGTTGAAGAGTAGACATAAGCAATATTAAGAAAGACATAGTGTTTTTGCTAGTTAACTCTCAGATTTCTTACGAAAATTTCCAGCAAAGCAAACTGAATAAAGCCCATAATGGCAAATCCCATTCTTGTTATTCCTGTGTCAGTGAGCAAGACAAATCTAACAAGACTGGGCCTGGTGTAGACTCAAGAGTGATCTTGCTGGCAGAGACAACTTAGTCTTGGGCCTGGCAGATTTGTTTCCATCTCCTGTGAGACCGGAGGCCTCTGTGAAAAAGAACCCCACCAGATCCTCAGTCAGGTTAAGAAGCATCCAAGCTTGGTCCCCCACTTTGTATGTATTGGAGCAGGAGAAGAATAAACCTGTAGTCTCAAACAAACTGTGTCTAACAAGCTCAGTGAGTGTGGACTGCAGCAACCAAACAAAGAAGGCACAGATTTCTAGACAACAAAGCCTCTAAGAATGACACCTTCCTGCAGTCACCCACCCAATCTTCCACTTAACCACGAAATACTGCTCCTTTTAGTGCATGGGATCACCTTGACTTATTGCAGTTTAATCAATGGAGATGAATACATCTCTGATAATAAGACATGTCACTTTGTAACCAAGGCTTTGCACATGCTAGATAAGCACTTTACTGCTTGAGTCACACTCCTTGCCCTTTTGTTGGTATTTTGTGTTTGAGATAAGGTCTTGCTAACTGTCCTCGTTGGCCTCAAACTTACAATCCTCCTGCCCCTGCTTCCTCAGTAGCTGGGATTATAGGTGTGTACCAACACATTGGCATTATTTTTTCTTTTTTTGCGATAGTGTCTGACTATGTAGGCCAGGCTCGCCTCAAACTTGACATCCTCCTGCCTCTGCCTCTCAAATACTGAGATGACAGGCATACGCCACCATGCTCAGCACGTGCTGAAATTTATAACGAGGATATGGGAGATAAACAATTGGATGTTTTTGTTTTTCGGTGGTACTGGGGTTTGAACTCAGGGCCTTGGGCTCACTAGGCAAGCATTCTACCACTTAAGCTATACTTCTACCTTAATTCAAATTTTTTTAAAAAGAATACTCTCACAGATTTCTCTTTGATCAAAAAGGGATGACTATTAAAAACTCTGGCTGTAGCTGGGCTCACACCTATAATCCTAGCTACTCAGGAGGCAGCAATCAGGAGGATAGAGGTTCAAAGTTAGCCCCGGGCAAATAGTTCTAGGGTTGGGAGCATCCATCACAAAAAGGGCTGGCTCCAGCAGTAAGAGCACCTTCCTGGTAACCTGAAGTCTGCCATAAAAAACAACTACAAAAAAACCCACTCTGGGCACGGTGGTGACACATGTCTGTAATCCCAGTACTCTGGAGGTTGAGGCAAGAAGACGGTGAATTCAAAGCCCGCTTGGGTTACATAGTGAGACCCCATCTCAAAAACAACAACACAAACAACAAAAATAAAAACAACTTTGTGTTTCATACAGCACCATTGTGAGTTATCAGGACATGGTCCTATTAGTAGTCTTGGAGCTCTACTGCATCTCTTTGCTAACCACAGGGGACTGATGACTGTGGAAGCCATCTCCACGCATGTTGCCTGTCCATAAATTGGGCTGGATCCCATCGGCTTTCATTCATTGCCAGTGTCAGCAAGTCAGTTCTTCTCTGTTTCCTTGTTATCTAGCCACCATCCTCCAAGCTAATGTTTTGAGTTTCTCCCTCTCCTTTCTGACTTAGCATCACCAGGAACTTAATTCTACTAGGAATGAATTCCACTGGGAACGAATTACATTGGGAACTAATTCCATGGATTCTGTGCAGATCCTCGGGAGTCCCCGGTCACCTTATAGCTGGCCTTTCCTAGGATCTGAAGAAGCACTGAGCGTTAAAGCCCAACAACTTAGTAAGCACTTCAAGGTATCCATCACTGCAGCAGTGTGCCCATGGCCCTGGCTTCTCTGTGAACTGGCCACTGAGTGGGCCACCAAAGGAATGTGGCAAAATGCTCTGGTCATGTCTGCTCTGTAGACAGCATTACCAAGAACTTCTCCCACCTTTGCTCTAAAGAACACAACCGGTATTGAGTTCAATTTTCATCTATCTACCTTTTAGATTTTATTACAACCTTTTAGATTACTAGTCTCTATTTAATTTTAATTTATTTTTGGTGCTGGGGAAAACCATCAGAAACCTGTTACTCAGGAGCCTGTGACACACAGTACCTGAAATAGCCTTTTCTTGGGTCTCTGAGATAGTCCTTTGTTCTTCTAGGGGAGTGAGTGCTACTGTGAATTTTGTCTCATTGCTCAGGTATTTTTTTTAGGGTGCTGAATCGAACCCAGGGCCTAGCACATGCTAGTCAAGCAAATGCTCTATCACTGAGCCATGGCCTCAGTTCTTTATTTTAAACATCCCTTTTAAAAAGAGCTCTAGCCCTAGGATAACAGATCCTTTCCACCTCCTCTCCCTGGTGATCCTACTGACTTCGCAGAAACAACACCCTCCAGAGTCACCAGGAAACTATTTCTTAGACCCTGTTACACCCAACTTAGATTTATGACCCTGAGTTTTCAGTGACAAATGATACCTTTCATCTTGAACCAAACGGAGACTGACAATGTTGAATTGTACTTAGGCCTGGAAAACAGGTTGAAGCTAAGAAATCTCGAGTTTCATTAATCTCAAATGAAAATATTTTCAGATGTCTTTTTAAAAAAAGAAAGAAAGAGGGCTGAACATGTGGCTCAAGTGGTAGAGAGCTTGCTTAAGGTCCTGAGTTCAAACTTAGACACGGTCAAAAAAAAAAAGAAAGAGAAAAAAGAAGGAAGGAAGGAAGGAGGGAAGAAGGTGGGCTGGGGATGTAGCTTAGTGGCGGAGCATTTGCCTAGCACTTAAGAAGGTCTGGGTTCAATCCCTAGCACTGAAAATAAAAAGTTAAGAAAAAAGGAAGAAATTCCCTTATTTTTCTACCGTCCTTCTTATAATTCACATGGAGCTCGTGGATGTCCCTCTGGGTTACCGAGGACAAGGCCAAGACACTGACCTTCCAGATTTCTATCCTCTCTTTAATAAATGACTAGCTGAATCTCTTTGCTCGTGGAATCCATATTGGAAGAAAATGCTTGTCGATCAAACTTTGGTTATGATACTTGCCTTCCTTCAGACCCTAAATGTGCCTCTGAGACACATACAGCCCCTCCTTAAGCACCCCTCCTGAAAATAAGTTGACCTCAGGGAAAGCATTCTCTAACCTGCTGTCTATTTATGCCCTCTCTACCCTTTCATTCCACACCCCCACACCCCCACACATGGCTCTCTCTACTTTTCCTTTTTGTTTTCAGAGACAGGGTCTTACTAGGCTGGCCTCAAACTCATGATCCCCCTACCTCAGCCTCCCAAGTGCTGGGATTACTAGTATGTGCCACCACTCCCAGCTCCAAATGTGCTTCTTTCTAGTTTTGTTTGTTCTTCCTAAAAGGAAATCCCTTTATGGCTAGCCTTTGAAATATTTGTGAGTCTTACTATTAGAGTTCTTCCTTTTGCCATAGTGTATTTCCTACCCTCCATTTGCATTTGGAATAGTCTCCACCTAAATCAGATTTGTTTTTCATTTGCCACGCACAACTATTTTATTCCCTTGAAAGCAGTGAATTAGGACTGGAGGTGTGGCTCAAGTGGTAGAGTGCCCACTTTGCAAGCATGAAGCCCTAGGTCAAACACTTTCCCTTCCCCCCTAAAAAATAAAAATAAATAAGATTTAAAAAAGCAGCAAAATAATCTTGTCTTTTGATAGAAGTAAGAATGTTTTCTTTCTGCTACGCCTAGGTAATCTTAAGATTTGAGAAAAATTAAAAAGTGATTCAAAGCTGGGAACTGTGGGGTCCCAATTGTCTCGGCACTGGGGAGGCTGAGGTGGAGGGATCACTTGGGCCCAGGAGTTCAAGACCAGTCTGGGCAACATGGAGAGACTGTCCCAAGAGCAAAACAAAACTCAGGAAAATAAAATTAGTTCCCTTCCTTTCCCCCCACCCCCCTCTTGAATTGCAGGCAGTAACTCCAGATAACCTGTCAGGGTTTTGTTTTTTTTTTTTTTTTTTTTTTTTTTGTCTAACATCTCTTCCACTTCTTCCCACTTGGCCAGTATGGTATAGGAAAGTGGAGAAAAATCTGCCATCTTGGTTTTAGTCATTACATACTTGGGTAGATTATTTACCCTCCCAGTGCCTTAGGGCCTCCATCTGAAAACTGGAAATAATAATATCCCTCCCAGGGAACTCTGAAGGCTTGTCACACCCTACAGCTGTAAGCACTTTGTGTGATTAACTTTTTATTTTTATTTTTTTTTTTCATTTTTCTTTTATTATTCATATGTGCATACAAGGCTTGGTTTATTTCTCCCCCCTGCCCCCACCCCCTCCCTTACCACCCACTCCACCCCCTCCCGCTCCCCCCTCAATACCCAGCAGAAACTATTTTGCCCTTGTCTCTAATTTTGTTGTAGAGAGAGTATAAGCAATAATAGGAAGGAACAAGGGGTTTTGCTGGTTGAGATAAGGATAGCTATACAGGGCATTGACTCACATTGATTTCCTGTGCATGGGTGTTACCTTCTAGGTTAATTCTTTTTAATCTAACCTTTTCTCTAGTTCCTGGTCCCCTTTTCCTATTGGCCTCAGTTGCTTTAAGGTATCTGCTTTAGTTTCTCTGCGTTAAGGGCAACAAATGCTAGCTAGTTTTTTAGGTGTCTTACCTATCCTCACCCCTCCCTTGTGTGCTCTCGCTTTTATCATGTGCTCATAGTCCAATCCCCTTGTGTTTGCCCTTGATCTAATGTCCACATATGAGGGAGAACATACGATTTTTGGTCTTTTGAGCCAGGCTAACCTCACTCAGAATGATGTTCTCCAATTCCATCCATTTACCAGCGAATGATAACATTTCGTTCTTCTTCATGGCTGCATAAAATTCCATTGTGTATAGATACCACATTTTCTTAATCCATTCGTCAGTGCTGGGGCATCTTGGCTGTTTCCATAACTTGGCTATTGTGAATAGTGCCGCAATAAACATGGATGTGCAGGTGCCTCTGGAGTAACAGTCTTTTGGGTATATCCCCAAGAGTGGTATTGCTGGATCAAATGGTAGATCGATGTCCAGCTTTTTAAGTAGCCTCCAAATTTTTTTCCAGAGTGGTTGTACTAGTCTACATTCCCACCAACAGTGTAAGAGGGTTCCTTTTTCCCCGCATCCTCGCCAACACCTGTTGTTGGTGGTGTTGCTGATGATGGCTATTCTAACAGGGGTGAGGTGGAATCTTAGTGTGGTTTTAATTTGCATTTCCTTTATTGCTAGAGATGGTGAGCATTTTTTCATGTGTTTTCTGGCCATTTGAATTTCTTCTTTTGAGAAAGTTCTGTTTAGTTCACATGCCCATTTCTTTATTGGTTCATTAGTTTTGGGAGAATTTAGTTTTTTAAGTTCCCTGTATATTCTGGTTATCAGTCCTTTGTCTGATGTATAATTGGCAAATATTTTCTCCCACTCTGTGGGTGTTCTCTTCAGTTTAGAGACCATTTCTTTTGATGAACAGAAGCTTTTTAGTTTTATGAGGTCCCATTTATCTATGCTATCTCTTACTTGCTGTGCTGCTGGGGTTTCATTGAGAAAGTTCTTACCTATACCTACTAACTCCAGAGTATTTCCTACTTTTTCTTGTATCAACTTAAGAGTTTGTGGTCTGATATTAAGATCCTTGATCCATTTTGAGTTAATCTTGGTATAGGGTGATATACATGGATCTAGTTTCAGTTTTTTGCAGACTGCTAACCAGTTTTCCCAGCAGTTTTTGTTGAAGAGGCTGCTATTTCTCCATCAGATATTTTTAGCTCCTTTGTCAAAGATAAGTTGCTTATAGTTGTGTGGCTTCATATCTGGATCCTCTATTCTGTTCCACTGGTCTTCTTGTCTGTTTTTGTGCCAGTACCATGCTGTTTTTATTATTATTGCTTTGTAATATAGTTTGAAGTCAGGTATTGTGATACCTCCTGCATTGTTCTTTTGACTGAGTATTGCCTTGGCTATTCGTGGCCTCTTGTGTTTCCATATAAATTTAACAGTAGATTTTTCAATCTCTTTGATGAATGTCATTGGAATTTTGATGGGAATTGCATTAAACATGTAGATTACTTTTGGGAGTATAGACATTTTTACTATGTTGATTCTACCAATCCATGAGCATGGGAGATCTCTCCACTTTCTATAGTCTTCCTCAATCTCTTTCTTCAGAAGTGTATAGTTTTCCTTGTAGAGGTCTTTCACATCTTTTGTTAGGTTTACACCTAGGTATTTGATTTTTTTTGAGGCTATTGTAAATGGAATTGTTTTCATACATTCTTTTTCCGTTTGCTCATTGTTAGTGTATAGAAATGCTAATGATTTTTCTATGTTGATTTTATATCCTGCTACCTTGCTATAGCTATTGATGATGTCTAGAAGCTTCTGAGTAGAGTTTTTTGGGTCTTTAAGGTATAGGATCATGTCGTCTGCAAATAGGGATATTTTGACAGTTTCTTTACCTATTTGTATTCCTTTTATTCCTTCTTCTTGCCTAATTGCTCTGGCTAGGAATTCCAGTACTATGTTGAATAGTAGTGGAGATAGTGGGCATCCTTGTCTGGTTCCTGATTTTAGAGGGAATGGTTTTAATTTTTCTCCGTTAAGTATAATGCTGGCTGTAGGTTTGTCATATATAGCTTTTATAATGTTGAGGAACTTTCCTTCTATTCCTAGTTTTCTTAGAGCTTTTATCATGAAATGATGTTGGATCTTATCAAAGGCTTTTTCTGCATCTATTGAGATGATCAAGTGGTTTTTGTCTTTGCTTCTGTTAATGTGATTAACTTTTTAACCCTCACTACAATCCTATGAGGTCAGAACTCTTCTTAGTCCCACTTTATGGAAAGGAACCTGTAGCTGAGTGACTTGTCCAAATTTGTCCTATTGATACTCCCTTAATCACATCACTATACTTAGACAAGTTGATATGGTGACAGGATTAAATGAGATAACCATGCAAAATCCTTAGGCTGGTGTTGATGGTGCTAAATATTATCTGAGCCTGTGACCCTGGGAAACTGTGTGGTTAAAGAAATGCCCCTCTCTTTGTATTCTGATATTGGTTATTTCAATGGACCACCCATCCCCATCTGACTTAGATAAGACTCACCAGGCCCCTCCTGTTTGCCCAGGACAAGGTCAGACATGGACCCTTCAGAGCCCCATCCTCTTTCAGATATGACCTAGAGCTAGCTTACAACCCCCTTTTCACAGCCGCTTCTGAAAACAGCATTGGAATAGCAATGAAAGCAGACTAAATGTGCACCAACATGGACTAATCAAATAAATTATAGTCCAACATGAGATGGAACTCAGGCAAATTTTATTTTTACTTACTTGTTTTTCTTCTTTATTTTATTATTTTTGTGGTACTGGGGCTTGAACTCAGGGCCTTCACCTTGAGCCACTCTTCCAGCCCTATTTTTGTGAAGGGTTTTTCAAGATAGGGTCTTGAAAATTATTTGTCTGGGCTGGCTTTGAACCGAGACCCCCTGATCTCTGCCTTCTGAGTGGCTAGGATTACAGGTGTGAGTCACCAGCACCCATCTCTTTTTTACCTTTTTTTTTTGAGACAGAGTTTCACTATGTAGCCCAGGTGTGCCTCAAACTTACTATTCTCCTGCCTCTGCTTTCAAGTACTGGGATTATGGAAGTGTAGCACCATACCTGGCTGCAACTAAAAATGAAGTAGTGATCTGATGTAGGCAGGTAGAAAGGAAGCAACAACACAAAGGAGCCAGACTGCAGATGGAGCACCATATCAGGATACATTTTGCCAAACATCCTGCTTCACCATTGCCCTGGAGTAACAGTTGACTATGGTTGAAACTACTTCTTGGTACGGTGGCCAGCAGTCACCAAACATGACCCCAACAGGGACTTTCCCAACTCTAGAGGTTAGCCAGAGGCTTCATTTACATCTGATTATAATTGTAGTTTCATGCATGTACCTCCTCTCGAATCACCTTCTTGGCTTGGAGGATACCTTATGGGGTAAGCCACTCCGCATTCCCCAGTTCTTGGAAATGCCCTCCCCAAAATTTCTTGGAACACTCCACAGTTATGCACACGTCATCAGTTTAATCACTATGTTTAAGATCTGAGAGCTTGGCGCTCTTGACTACTTAGTTAAGCTGCCTGCCCTCAGTTTCCTCTCCCTATGTGGAGGAAAGGAAATTCCTTTTGTGTTTTGTGTTTAATAACCAGTTAATTTGGCAAGAAAATGACTATAATATTTTCTGAACTCTAATCAATGTTTGATCTTGCAGAAAGAAGATCTTGCAGATATGGCTAGATTTGTAAGGCCTTGTGCTATAGTTTGGATCTTGAATGTCCCTGAAGGGCCCTTGTGGTAAAGGATTAGTCTCCAGCTCAGGTGCTGTTGGGAGGTGGTGAAAACCTTTAAAATGTGGACCACAGTAGAAATTTTTAGGTCACCTGGGGGCGCTGGGAGTATACCCTCAAAGAGAATTGTGGGACAGCAACAATCTCTTCTCTTTCATCTCTGGCCACGAAGAGAACAGGCCTCCTCCACCATACCCTCCTCCCATGACAATTTGTGACACTGTAGGTTCAAAGGATTGGGTTAACTGGTGATTGACTGAAACCTCAAAATCTGTGAAGTCACATCTGTAATCCCAGCCCTCAGAAAGTGGAGGCAGGAAGATGGAGATTTTTAAGGCCAGTTTGGGCTACATAGCAAGACTCTATCTCAAAAAAACAAACAAAAAGGCCAGCCAGGTGCCAGTAGCTCACGCCTGAAATCTTAGGTAACCAGGAGGCAGAGATCATGAGGATCTCAGTTTGAAGCTAGCGAGGCAAAATAGTTTATGTGACCCTATCTTGAAAAAAACCCATCACAAACAAGGGCTAGGGGAGTGGCTCAAGGTGTAGGCCCTGAGTTCAAACCCCAGTACCACAAAAAAAAAAAAAAAAAAGCAAGCAAGAAAAAGAAGAATCCTGTGAGTTAAATTTAAACCTTTCCTCTTTTTAAGATGATTTATCTCAAGTATTTGTTACAGTAACTTGGAAAGCTGACTAACACACTTTGGCAATAGGCTTCAGGCAAACACAAGGATATTTTACCCCTCCCGAGCAGGTAGTGATTGTCTGTCTGTCAGTCCCTTCTCCCAGTCTTCAGCATTTGCACAGTCATGCTTTGGCAGGGATGTGACTGAACGTGCCATGGGCTGTGCCCCAGTAGAGGGACCATGACCTCTTACTCTCCTGTTTCATGCAGCAAACATGGGAGTATCTCCTAGATGTGCCTTGGTCCAAAGCAGCCTGAGCATCACAACAGCTGCCCATAACCTGGAGATGTTGTTGCCAACACTGTGAAATTGAGTATAGGGTATTTCCTCATATCTGAGAAATGCCATTTCCTGCTGTGTAGAAAAAAACAACTCAGACTCAGTTTCTCCTGCTGTACATTCACACAGAGATCACTTTTTTGACCTCAAAGATGTAGGGATTTCTTCCCACCAGCAAGCAAGCACTGCTGCTGCAGCAAACACTAGCAGGATGTCTTCTAAGTCGACTCAGTTGTCATACTGCCTGGAGACAGTGTCAGACCTAAAGGTCTCCATCCCCAAGACTGCCTCCCAACACACCTCAGTTGCCAATTGCAAACTCTGTGCTTCTAATCAACTGGATATAAATGCAGGTTCCCACAACCTCCTTCCTGGGTTCAGTTTGCTAGAGGGGTTCCCAGAACTCGGGGAAACAGCTTTATTTCTTTATTAGAATGGACATTATGAAGGACACAGATGAAGAGGTGCACAGGGAGAAGTCTGAGGGAAGAGGCATGCCTGCGCCAGGAGCACCACCTTGTTCTGCTATCCAGCAGTTCTCTAAACCCTGTCCTCCTGGGCTTCAATGGGAGCTCACTACCCTGGTGTAATTTATCAAGTCATTGGGTCACTTGTGATCAATTTAACCTTCAGTCCGTCTCTCCTCCTCAGAGATTGGGGGCTGGGATGAAAACTTTAATCCTGCCTTGGTCTTTAGGGTGACCAGCCCCCATCCTGAAGCTATCCAGGGGCTGCCAGCCACCAAGTCAACTCATTCACTTACCAAAGTGCTTAACTCTACCAGAAAAAGACACTGTCTGCTTCAGAGATTCAAGGGGTTTAGGGGATTTATGCCAAGAAATAGGGTCAAAGACTAAATGTGTTTTCACAACATCACTCCTGAAAACCAGGTTGACCTGGCTACTCATTGGACAATTCTTACTGTTGGTCTTTGGAGGGTTTGATAAATATCCCTAACTTTTTTGCTTTTTTGGGGATGGGGAAGGGTTTGAGATAGGATCTTACTAAACAGCCCTGGCTAGTTTCACACTTGTGATCCTCCTGCCTCAGCTTCTGAAGTGCTAGAATTACAGGAGTATGTCAACACCATGCAAGGCCGGGGTCCATTAACTCTTCCAGTCTTTAAATAACCCTCTTTTGACACCCTTTCAAAATTCAAGGGAACCAAAAAAGAAAAAAAAGAAGGTGGTGAGATTGAATAACAATCTCAAGGGTTATGAAACAGGACTATGTTTTATCTACTCTGTTCTATAATTATGCTTCTTTAATGAGGTAGGCCACAGTTTTGTTTTTGGCAGTACTGGGGTCTGAACTCATGGCCTTGCACTTGCTAGGCTGCCTTTCTACCACCTGAGCCCTTTTTGCTTTATTTTTCAAATAAGCTCTTGTGTTTATACCTGGGATGGCCTGGACCTTGATCCTCCTATTTATGCCTCCCGTTTGGCTGGTGTGCACCACCACAGCTTATTGATTGAGATGGGGTCTCTTGAACGCTTTTGTCCCAGCTGGCCTCAAACCGTAATCCTCCTGATTTCCGCTCCCTGAGTACCTGGGATTATAGGTATAAGCCATTTCACCCAGCCCAAGGGAGGTTTTGTGTGTGTGTGTGTGGTACTGGGGCTTGAACTCATGGCCTTTACCTTGAGCCATTCCACCAGCCCTATTTTTGTGAGGGGGTTTTTCGAGATAGGGTCTGGCTTCAAACCAAGATCGTCCTAATCTCTGCCTCCTAAGTGGGTAAGACTACAGGCATGAGCCACCAGCACCCAGCAGGAGCGTACTTTTTAATGACCAGAATGCAAGCTCTTTTATCAATGCAAACAGCACAGGTATGACTCTGTATGTCTAAGATAAAGTTTTAATGTATGTATTATAGGAAGTCTATACAATTGTTCCTACTATCTAATGTCCACCATAAAGAATGACTCGAGTGTTGTTGACTGCTTTCCCTGGACATTCACCAGAATTTAAATAACTTCTGCAGCAGGTCAAGATTACACAGGTGGCTAACTGTCCATTCTGCAACTAACTCACTCTGACAGGCAGTCAGGAAATGGTGTTGCTCAGAATCAAATGGCCCTTGGGAGTATGATGGGACTTTTTCCATGGCCGAGTGGCAAAACAGAAGCTTCCTGCTCTGAACAATGACTGGGTCAAGCTTATCTCTACCAGGCTCTGCCTAAGCAGATGCAGAGAGCTAGGAAGACAGACAAGTGTCCTGCAACTCTGCAGGTAAGTGCATTTCTTCTGGAATCTCACCCCATTACTAGAACAAAGGCAAAGGTGTTTCTTGAGGGAATTTTGGCTTCGGCCCATGTATTCTGGGGCATACCTCCCTCAGAGCAGAGTTTTAGCAGGTTTCTCAGCTTGCCTAATAGGAAGTCAGTCTTGCTACCTGCTTGCTTTCTGTATTTTCTATCAGTCTGGAATATTAAATGCTAATAACTTTGGGTTGTCATTGAAGAATAACCTTGAATTTTTGGGTATTTCACATTTTTTGGTGATGCAAAGCAAGTGCTCTACCACTGAGTTACATCCCCAGTTCCACACCCATGCCCTTTAGACTTTGAGACATTTATTTACTTTCCTACATGGACTACGTCATGATTTCAAATGACTAAACCTTATATATTCTCAGGAAAAAAAACAGCATTATTAAGTGACTCTATATGGAACCTTGTGGAGAATGTCAATCTTTGGTCATATTGTTAGGAGAGCTTGGCTTCACAGCCCTGCAGCCTTCTTTGAAATGACCTGTCATCTACTTATTGGTGAATTTTAAGATCTGCCTATGCCAAGTGTGGTGGTACATGCCTGTAATCCCAGCACTTAGGAGGCTGAAGCAGGAGGATAGCAAGTTTGAGGTCAGCTTAGGCTACACAGTGAGTTCCAGACTAGCCCAGACTACACAGTGAGAACCCATCTTGAAAAACCAAGCAATAACAACAACAATAAAGTGATGTGTCTATATATTACCTCAGATCACCAAAAAACTATACATTTATGTGACATTAACTTAGTTCTCTCTAGAATCCCTGTAACTGAGTTTATCTTTTAGAGTGTAAGGGTTTGATTTGCTATAAAACCACTGAAGTTAGAAACAAAAATATTCTCTACTGTTTCTTATGTAAGGCCTTGTAGGAAGGGTTATTTTATTTTAGAATGTGGTGCTAGGGAAAAATTGATTTCCTTATTTCCTGTTCCAAAAGTTATACAGCACATTGTGTCACTCATTCTGGCTAGCAGGAATGGAATTGATCTCTCAGTTACCACATTGGGTTGAGACTAGAATGCATGTTTCCTCCTCATTTAATGATTTTGGTATTGCATACCTATCCCAATAAGTGTATTTGTGTGTGTTTCTTGTTGGTATCCATTATTTTAGAGGAGATAACTATCCAAAAGCAAAAATTCTAGGATCAAAGGGCATAAACACTTTTAAGATTTTCTTTGGACTTCTTTTTGGCAGCCCTGGGTTTTGAACTTAGGGTCTCATGCTTGCTAGACGGTGCTCTTACTCCTTGAGCCACTCCGCCAACAAGTTTTGTGTGTGTGTGTGTGTGTGTGTGTATGTTGTGTGTGTGTGTGTGTGATAGTGTCTCAAACGTAGCCCAGATTGGCCTTGAACTCTTGAGCCTCCTGTCTTGGCTTTCCAAATGCTGGGATTACAGGCATGTACAACCTATACCTGGTCTTCTACTTCTTTTCTTGTTATTGTACTATTCCTATTCAGTATTGAATAAAAGTGGTGATGTTGCTATCAATCAGAAGCTGAAAAACAAAAGAATTTTATTTGGGGTTAGAGAAATGCACTTTGGGAAAACAGATCAGAGTTCTGAATGAATGCTCCAAAGACACTCAGCTTGAACCAGGTTTTTTTTTTTTGCAGTACTGGGGTTTGAACTCTGGGCCTATACCTTGAGCCACTCCTTGAGCCTTTTTTTGAGAGAGTTCTTGAAGAACTATTTGTCTGGACTGGCTTCAAACCTTGATCCTCCTAATCTCTGCCTCCTGAGTAGCTAGGGTTACAGGCGTGAGTCACCAGTGTCCATCTTGAACCTGGCTTTTCAAGGGAATGAACAGAAAGCTAGGGTGAAGGAAATCCCATGAGTTATGTGAAAAGAAGGGTAACTGGTGTAGTGGGGTTGTCCTAACACTAAGCTGTACATCACTAGGTTATTCGTGTTGGGTTGTCCCTAGGTAGAAAGTTTGTTAGTTATTTGTGACAGTCACTCAGCTGCAACATCCAATAAAAAATGTTAATGGTTTTCAGGCCTTGGGCCAGTTCAAAGGTTAGCATTGCTATATCAATTTTCTTGAGCTTATGTCAAGAGTCAACTTTTCCCAGCAGTAATCTAATATATGTGTAGACTCTGGTCCTCTAAGGTGCTCTCTGAAAGTTACTTATTTATTTATTTTTGGTGGTACTGAGGTTTGAACTCACGGCCTCCTGCTGTTGTGATTTGTGATTTGTACATGTTAGGCAAGCACTCCACCACTGAGCTAAGCCCCAGCTCCCAGAATAGAAAGTTTTAATCAAATAATATTAACAGCCAGACTTTAAATGACCAAACTTCCTATTAGTCAGCTTTTCCTCACTGTGACAAAATATCTGAGAAAACAATTTAAGGCAGGAAAGTCTTAGTTTGGCTCACGATTTCAAGGTTTCAGTCCATGGTCACTTGGTTCCATTGCTACTGAGCCCATGTGTGATAAGGCAGAACATCAGGTTGGGGGGCAAAGTGGCTCACCTCCTGCAGACAAGAGGCAGAGGGGGTCTGAAAAAGGGGCTGAGGATAAGATATACCCTTCAAAACCACATTCCCAGTGACCTACTTCCTCCAACAAGGCCCTACCTCTTGTTTCCTCCATCTCCCAATAATGCCATCAAATGTGAATCTAGCAATGGATTAATTCACAGATTAGGTCAGAGGCTTCAACACATGAGCTTTGGGGGATATTTTATAGTTAAACCACAACAATTTCCAAACACAAGTGTTCCAAACATGAGCAGCCTTGGGATGCTTAATGGGCCCCTTGATGAGGTGCGAGAAATGCCTGCAGCACATCTATAAGGACAAGAAGTTCGATGCCCCCAGAAAAGGCACACGAGGTCTTTCACAGGCCTGCCCATCTTCTTCTCTTACATCAAGTGACCCTGCTACCTGGCAGGGACACCTTCAAGACCAACACTGAAAACACAGATTCCCTCATGGAGTTTGGAGCACTTGCGACTTCCAGGTCCAGAATTTGCTAGCAGAGGAGGACATGGAGGAGCAAGTGTGCAAGGAGCAGGAGGTGAAGAGCAGAACAACCAGGAAGGCACACGAGAACTGAGCCAAAGACACTGAGCTGCAGATGGAGGTTCTGAAGAACCTGCAGGAGCTCCAGGCCCTGAGCCAGAAGTAGCCACCCACTCTGTTTTCCCCGGCTCCCCTCCACCTGCCATGGCCTGCAAGGCTTCATTGTGGTGACAACAGTACTAGGGTGGGGGCGGCTAAGCAGAGCAGGAGGAGGATGGGAACGGCTGGCAGCTTTGCTGGAGGAGTCCAGGACACTGTGCTGCTTCTACCCGCCCCTACCCCACCATCATCCTGCACCAGGTCTCACAGATCCAGACGAAGGGGTAAAGCTGGGAGGGGAGGGTGGGCTACTTTGGCAGCAGGTCCTGGCAGTGGGAGCTGGTCAGGGGGAAGAGAGAGTTGGGTGGTAACACAGGGCAGGGCCAGGAAGTCCCTGCCCGCAATGATCTGAAAACAGCTCTTTCCTGACAAGGACAGTGTGGTCTGCAGCAGAAGCAAGAAGGCAATGAACCCTCCACCTGGGATAACCATGCCTGTTCCCTGAGCTGGCCTGCCAGGAGACTGACCTTGCATTTGTGGTTTACTTCCGGCTGCTCTATTCTGTTCCATTGTCCTGTAAGTTATTTTTATGCAAATATTTATTTACTTTTTGTTTTTTCCCTGATATTCCTTTCATAGCATAAGTCAAAAACTTAACTTGTCTTGAGTATTTCCTATTTTTTACAAATTCAAACCCTGCAGGATTATCAATAATACATTTTGCTTTAGCTACATTCCATACATACGGGTGTATTGCGTTTTTATCATTCCTTTTATTTTTATGTCATATATTTCTTAGACCTGTGAATTTAAATGTATTTTATTGGCATATTTCATAAGTTGTAAATTCTGAAGTTGGAAAACTTGAAGTCACCTTGATTGACTGAGAAATCTGACCCTAGGTAGGAGATGGGTAAATCCTGGTCGGATGTGTCTGTGAGGGCGTTTCCAGAGACAAGTGGATCTTGAGAGTTCTGACCTAAAGAATGGTTTCATCCACTGATGGATTCAAAATTGGAAGAGACTACTGAGAGGTGGTGGCACTGTGGAAGATGGGGTTGGGTTGGAAAAAGATCACTGTGGTGTCTTGGGTCTGTACCTTGCCCCAGCTCCTTCACGTTACCACTCCCCTCTGCCCCCTCCATGACCTGATGTGAGCTTCTCTGTCATGCCCTTACCACCACGATGGGTTGAAATCTCTGAACCTGTGAGCAAAATAAGTCTTTCCTCCCTTCACTTATTTCTGTCAGATATGTGGTCACATAATGAAGTCTAAAATAAAAATGAATATACAACTTTGAATGAATTTGAAGCCAGATTTTCTCAGAGTGGCTAAATAAAGTTTTAAAAAGCAAATAACAATAGAAGAAAACGTTCGTGTACAAAACCAGAAGTACAAACATAGGGTACTAGACCTGGTTAATAGACCTATTTTGCAATAGTTCAACTCTAAAGTACCTAAATGTACACCAGCACTCTGGAGGTAGGGTTGTGAGTTTGAGGTCAGCTGGGCTACATAGTGAGACCCTGTCTTAAAACAATAAACAAACAAACAAATAAACAAGCAACATAATGCTGACAGTTACTAAAGAAAACTACTTTTAAAAAGTACTTTTAAAAAGTTTTTTTTCCTCTTTTATTCATATGTGCATATAATATTTGGGTCATTCCTCCCCCTTTCCCCCTAAAAGTTTTAAAAGCAGTAGAGTAGCTCAAGTAGTAGAGTGCCTGATTAGCAAGCATGAGACCCTGAGTTCAAACCCCAGTACCACCAAAAAAAACCCCATAAATAAATAAAAGATAAAAAGCACAATCTGAGTACATCCTCATTTAACCAATTTCATTTAAATTTAGACGTGCAGAAAGGCCTAGATCTATCCAGAGTTAGCTACACCCAATATGTCACTACATGAATTTTTTTCTCCTTCCTTTCTCCCTTCCTCCCTCCCTCCCTCCCTCTCTTCCTTCCCCCCCTTCTTACCTCTCTGTCTCTCTTGGTCTCTGTCTCTGTCTGTTTCTCTCTCTCTCTTTTTTCTTTTTCTTATTATTTTTCCATGGTGCTGGCTGAAGAACCCAGGGTGTGTGCACACTAAAGATGCTACCACTGAGCTACATACCCAGCTGCTTGATGAATTTTCTGAAGAAAACACAGAAGAATGCCAGTAAGACTTAGAAGAAAACATGGAGGAATAAAGTTCTAATTGCTATACATGTGTGTTTTTGACCATAGAGGGAACCTTTTTATAGATAAGTTACAAAGTAAAGGTAAATAAACAATTCTACACATGGTGGCTCACACCTGTAATCCTAGCTACTCAGGAGGCAGAGATCAGGAGGATCGCAGTTTGAGGCCAGCCCAGACAAATAGTGTGCGAAACCCTATCTCGAACAATCCTTTACAGAAAAAATAGGGCTGGTTGAGTGGCTCAAGGTGTAGGCCCTGAGTTCAAGCTCTGGTACTGCAAAAAAAGAAAAAAAAAAAAGAAATGGAACACATTCTGTACAATATCTTCACTTCACTGTTATACTTTGAGCAAACTCTGCATAGCTCACTGGACTTCCTTCGTCAATATCTGCTTCCCTAATAATTTTGCTGGCCTCTTCATCTAACTTTTCTCCAAGGCCATGTCACATGGGGAAGCTGTCTTGCACTAATACAGGTGTTGCCGTCCTTGTGAAACACACAGAACACTGCTCTAATTTCTTCTCCACGGCTGTGTCTTTTGTTCTTGCCAACATTGTCAAAAAAGCAGGGCAGTCAATTGTGCCAGTGCCATTGGCACCTATCTCATTCATCATTCCCTAAAACTGCTTCTGTGGGATTCTGCCCAGACACCTCATTATAGTTCCCATTCCTTTCTTGTAGTTCGGTGGCTGCCCTTGTCAAATAGTGGGAAAGCTTCCTTGAATCTGATCTTGACGGTTGCTCAGTCATCTGTAAGAAAGATCTACCAGTTTCCAAGACATGACCACACAGCCACTCGATTTGCTGACTGTACTTGGACTCTGAAAATGTATTTTAATCAGGAAATTCTGTTATTTACAAGTACATGGATGAATCTAGAGGATGTGCTAAGTTCAACAAGCCAGGAGCAGAGCTTATAGACGGAATGGAACTTATGAAGAGAATAAGCCAGATAGACAAAGACCGATGGTGAGGACTTGGAGGTGGAGCTCAGTGGTACAGCATTTGCCTAGCATGTGTGAGGCCCTGGGCTCCATCCCCAGCACGTGTGTGTGTGTGTGTGTGTGTGTGTTTGTGTAGAATGGGACAAGACTGTATGATCTCACTTATATGTGAACTCTGAAAAAAAATAAATCCTCAGAAGTATAGTGAGCCAGGTGCCAGTGGCTCACACCTGTAATCCTAGCTACCTGGGAGGCTGAGATCAGGATGGCAGTTTCAGACCAACCCAGGGAAAAAAAGCTTATGACACACCATTTCAATGCAAAAGCAGCTGGGCGTGGTGGTGCATGTTGACACTTTACCATAACAAAATGGTCTAAGTTTTTTATTTTATCTTGTTTTGATCTAAAAGTTCATTTTGTCTGATCTGAATCTAGGGATGCTAGCTCTTTCTTTCGTCTTTTTGGTTTATGAGTAAACACTTAGTATCACTAATCGTCAGGGAAATGCAAATCAAAATGATAATGAGATATTACATAGAATGGCTATTATCAAAAAGACAAAAGACAGCAAGTGTTGATGGAGATGAGAAGAAATTGTACACTTGTGCACTGTTGCAGGAATGTAAAATGGGATAGCCACTGTTGTTGTTCTTCCAAAAATACCCTAAAGACAAAAGTCAGGTGCTGTGGGTCAAGCCTGTAATCCCAGCTACTTGGGAGATGGAAATCAGGAGAATTGAGACTTAAGGTCAGCCTGGCAAAAGTTGGGGAGACCCTATTGCAACCATTAAGTAATGGTGGTATACACCTTTCATCCCAACTAGGCCGGGCAGCACAAACAGGATCATGGTTCAGGCATAAAGTGAGATCCTATCTGAATAATATCGAAAGCAGAAAGGCTGGTGGTAGCATGCCTATCTAGCAAGTCCCCCACAGTACCACCTCCAAAAATACCATAAAGAATTTAAAGGAGGGTCTTCCGGATATGAATCTACACAGTTATACCCACCTTATTTTTGACAAAGGCGCTAAAAACATACAATGGAGAAAAGACGGCCCCTTCAACAAATGATGCTAGGAAAAGTGGTTATCTGCTTGCAGAAAATTGAAACTAGATCCTTGCTTATCACCCTGTACTAGTATCAACTCAAAATATATCAAGGATCTTAATATCAGACCTGAAACTCTGACGGTAGTATAGGAATGAACAGAGAATACTCTGGAAGCAATAGGTATAGGCAAGAACTTCCTCAATAGAACCCCAGCAGCTCAGCAACTAAGAGAAAGGATGGGCAAATGGAATTACATAAAATTACAAAGCTTCTGCATAACAAAAGAACTCTCTAAAAGTCAACAAAAGTCTCTCTAAACTGAAGAGACCACCCACAGAGTGGGAGAAAATATTTGCCAGCTATACATCAGACACAGGACTGATAACCAGAATATACAGGGAGCTCAAAAAACTAAACTCCCTTCAAATCAACAAACCAATAAAAAAATGGGCAGCTGAACTAAACAGAACTTTCTTAAAAGAAAAATTCAAATGACCAAAAAACACATGAAAAAATGCTCACCATCTCTAGCCATAAAGGAAATGCAAATCAAAACCACACTAAGATTCCACCTCACCCCTGTTAGAATAGCCATCATCAAAAACATCACCAACAACAGGTGTTGGCGAGGATGTGGGGAAAAAGAAACCCTCATACACTACTGGTGGGAATGCAAGCTAGTGCAACCACTCTGGAAAAAAATTTAGAGGCTTCTTAAAAATCTAAACATAGACCTGCCATATGATCCAGCAATCCTACTCCTGGGGATATACCCAAAGGAATGTGACACAGCTTACTCCAGAGGCACCTGCACACCCATGTTTATTGCAGTGCTATTCACAATAGCCAAGTTATGGAAACAACCAAGATGCCCCACTACTGGCGAATGGATCAAGAAAATGTGGTATTTATACACAATGGAATTTTACTCAGCCATAAAGAAGAATGAAATGTTATCATTTGCAAGTAAATGGATGGAACTGGGGAATATCATTCTGAGCAAGGTTAGCCAGGCTCAGAAAACCAAAAATCGTATGTTCTCCCTCATATGTGGACTTTAAATCTAGGGCAAATACAGCAATGTGGTTGGACTTGGATCACATGACAAGGGGAGAGCACACACAGGACGAATGGGGATAGGTAGGAAACCCAAAACTTGAAAGTGTTTGATGTCCCCACTGCAGAGGAGCTAATACAGTAACCTTAAGGTGACAGAGGCCAATATGGGAAGGTGACCAGGAAGTAGTGAAGAGGTCAGGTAGAGATGAATCAGTTTGGGTTGTAACACATTTGTGCATGGAAGCAATGCTAGGAATCTCTCTGTATAGCTAACCTTATCTCAACTAGCAAAAACACTGTCTTTCTTGTTATTGCTTATGTCTTTTCTTCAACAAAATTGAAGAGAAGGGCAGAACAGGTTCTGCCTGGAAGTAAGGGGGGCAGGAGGGCATAGGGGAAATGGGGGGAATGTAGGGGGGAGAAATGGCCCAAGCAATGTATGCACATATGAATAAATGAATTAAAAAAATAAAATAAAGCAGGGTCTTGATTATCAGTAGAATTATTTACAGTTGTCAGAAGGTACAGAAGCAACACAAGTGTCCCCTGAAGAAGAACAGATAAACAAAATGTGAAGTGACCATGCAATGGAATATTAGTCATCCTTCAAGGGAAGGAAATTCGAGCACTTGCTGCAACATGAATGAACATGTAGGATGTCATTCTAAGGGAAATGAGTCAGTGACACAGGACAGGTACTGTATGATCCCACTTCTATGAGATACCTGGTGGAGTCAGATTCCTAGATAGACTTGCGGGGTGGTTGCCAGGGGCAGGGGGAGGGATGCAGTGTGTAATGGGTTTCACGCTCCAGTTTGGGAAGAGGGAATGTGTTCTCGGGAGGCCTGGTGCCGATGGCCACACAACAGTGTATTTAATGCCCCTGAATTGTACCATCCAAAATGCTTAAGAGGGTAATTCTAGACTATCGTCACTTTACCGTAATTAAAAAGTATAATGAAACCAAAACCAAAGGGGTGGAGGGGAAAGAGGAATTCCCACAAGGGCAGGCTCTGTATCTTCTGCATTTACTGCTGAGCACATAGCACAGCTTAGCATCACAGGAGGTTGTGGACCACTTGTGAACGGGTGCACGTATCAACAGGGAAGGTCCCTGTTTTTGTTATCATTTGAATCTCCAATGTCCCTCCCCCAAAAGGTCATATAGTGAACACTTGGTTCCCAGTTGACAGCACTAGGTTTCTCAGATGTTTTGTCGCAGTGACAGAAAGTTGGTAAGTAGTATCGTCTGATAGCCTTTCCTAAGCTTAAAAACACTTCTAGATGGGGTTCATCCCCTCCTTCTTTTTTGGTACTGGGGAGTGAACATGGGGTCTTGCACTTGCTAGGCAAGTGTTCTGTTGCTTGCTTTACACCTTCCAGGCCAGTCCTTTTGTTTTATTTTGTCCTTGGGGTCTTGCAACTTTGTCTGGACTGGCCTCAAACTCACAATCCTCCTATCTTTTGCCTCTTGAGTAGCTGGGATTGCAGATGTGCGCCACTGCATCCGGCATCATCCATTCCTCCTAAGCCCTGATCTGTAGTATATTTCCACTTAGATAAAAGCAACTTTAAGGACACAAACCACTTCATCTTTTTTTTTTAATTTTTTTTTCTTTTGGCTATATTAAGGTTTGAACTAGAGAGCAGGTACTCTACCATTCCAGCCATGCCCCAACCACTTCGTCATTTGTAAGTGACATGATCACACACAGATATGTGAAACTAGTTGTCCATCTACACATGGCCTGCATTGGAGAATCAGCCAGTATAGGTGGTATGGCTTTCCCTGCCATTCCTTTCCTTCCCCAGACCTCCTTCCTAGGCATATAGTGATTTTATTTATTTTATTTAGAGACAAGGTCTCACTATGTATTTCAGGCTGGCCTCAAACTCAAGATCTCTTGCCTCCCAAGTGCTGGGATTACAAGTGTGCACCACCATACCCAGAAGCATTTTATTTATTTATTTATTTACTTTTGCAGTGCTGGGATTGAACCCTGGGCCTTACATATGCTAGGCATGTGCTCTACCACTGAACCATATTCCAGGCCTTAGTTGTTTTTTTTTTGAGACAGGGTCTCGATATGCAGCTCAGACTGATCTTGAACGCATGTGTAGCCCAGTCTGACCTCAAACTCAAGATTCTCCTGCTTCCACCACCAAAGTGCTGAGATTACAGGTATGTACCACCATGCCAGGCTCTCAAATAGCAATTTAAAAAGCTCTGCCTCAGATCTGGCTTGGCCTGACTCCTTGAGTCCAGGCAGTGCCTCCTGTGGCTGCTTTCTGTGTTTGGTTCTGATCCTCCTTCCTTGAAAGGTCCCTTTCATTATTTCTCTGGTTGCAGGTCCTCTGGGTGCTCCGAACCTGGCTGTGCTTTTATCCCCAACACTGTCCTGGCCAGCATCAGGCGTGTGGGCCGTAACTACTTTCCTGTGTGCTTTCAGGACAGTTCTCACTCATCTTTGGAGGCTTTGTTGTGAGGTAACCTTGAAGTGCTTTGGTCTGTGCTCAGATAGTACCTTTTCCTTTTTACCTCCTTCCCCTTTCAAGGAAAAGATCCTAGGAATGATTTATTCCCTCTTTCTTTAAAGTCTTTTTCTCTAGTTAGTCGACCTAGACTTGGTATCTTTCCCCAGCAGCACAGGGTGGGCAGTGAAGTGACCAGTGGGAGGCCCAGTTTATGGAAAGTCTGGAAATGTCTTCAGTGGAGGAGCAGCTATGATCCAGGGGGTCTGAGTTCAGCTCTGTGTGGATCGAGGAGCTCCAGGCTAGATTCCATGCTTCCTTTAGGGTCCAGCCAGCGTGGCTCAGACTACCAAGGAACCTCTGCAGGCACCAGTTTGCCTAGGAGAAAGGATATCCCCTGCCTGCAGATGCCATGTTGATCTCAGCTGTTCCGGGGTGATGACCCACCCCATCTGGGACCCCAGCCTACCTGGGAAGTCAGATGTGGCCTTCTGTGATCGTCAGACTCACACGGTCCAGCTCTATAAATGTATGCACATACTTCACACACACACACACACACACACACACACACACACACACACACACACACACACTCTCACACATGGCTCTCTTTTCTGCAACCAGGAGCTGGGTTGTAGGTGAAGGGCACTGACAGACATTAGCACTTCCACACCACCAAAGCCCTGTCTTCAAAGTGCCTCATGCACTTTTGACACCTTGCTTGTACATGGCCTCCTCTCATTAAGGGTCACAACGAGATGCTATTTCTGCTCATGGTTTCTCCTCTCTCTCACATATCTATGGCACAATTGCCAAATCAACTGGAGACCCCAGAGTTATGGAGGTTAAAAGCTTGGAGCTGATCCTTGTGTCATCATCAGAGCATGGTTGAAACCATTTCCCAATGTTTCATGCTACTTCTGAGCTGATTTGTCCCCTACATACTAAGGGCCACGATATGCCAGGTTCTGTGCAAGTCCAGAGATAAGTGAGGCTCTAAGTTCCACTAGGAACTGGTCTAGAAGAAGCATGGCCACAACCTGTCCTATCCTTGCTTGAAGACTGTCAGGGGTTTCCAACTATTCAGTCAACTGCACACCCTCAGCTGGCCTTCTCCAACCTCCTACAACTTTAGTCACTCAGTGAAAACAACCTCCTTCAGTCACCCTCATCTTTGTTTTGCTGCCCCTTTGGGGCCCAGGTAACACCCACTCCTGCTGGAAGCCCTCCCGGATTTTTCCAAACTTGAGTCCCTTGAGTTTCTCTGGAGCTTCTGAGGATACTAGGTTCTTGCTGCCTCCTAACATAGCCATTCATACTCATATGTTTCCCATCCAGATCCAGGGTGGGTGCCAGACTTCTGTACAGTCTACTTAATGCCTGGTGTAGAGGAGGGTGGTACATACTAAACGAATGCATGCTAACAAGTGAATAAGCTATCATCAACCCATTTAATTAGAATCATCTAGGAAGAGCAATGGTAACGCCATACTTTATCTTCATGTCACTTTCTCTTCTTTCTCAGAGCAAGTCAGAGTAACTTTCCACTCTCAGCCTGAACTGCAACATTGGCAGAATAGAAAGAGAGGTGGGGTGGGATGCACGGGTCACCAGTTACACGTGGCTCATCGTTACATGGAATACCAGATGCTGATGGCACCCAAGCAGTCAGGTCATCTGTCCCCTCTTCCTCACCCAGACAAGGCACTGGGCTGCCAGTTGTTAAGCATCAGAGCTGGAACTCAGGATGCCCCAGGTCAGCCTTGATGTCTTACCTTACTGATCCCTGGGTCTCTCTGCTTTCTGTCCTGTACTCATTGGATGGGGAAAGGCCCCCAGACCTGGTGACAATCATGTCAATGACAGTGTGTTGATGGGACACCTGTGTTTAAATGAGGCTGGTAAAATGGGTCGACTAGTGACACCAGTCTCATGTAACCTGACTCCGGATAGTGGCAGCTTCTGTTTGTAGAGCTGGTCCTGGGAGTCCTGCCAGCACCTGGTACTGGTTACATTGGGGGTGAGGATGGGCAGTGTCACTTCATGCAGTGTGCAGACTTTTTTCGTTTGAATATCAGCTTTGACTTACTTCCTGAGAGCCTGGGAAAAGTTCTTCCAGTTATCTGTTTCATCACTTATAAGCTGGGGACAGTCACTGCGCTCTCCTGTGACTGCTGTCACACACAGCAATTATATTCTAGCTGTCGGGATTGGGGGTGGAGACACTGCCCTTTTCACTTTATGTATTTCTCTAGCTTTCAATGTCAGTGACGAGCTCAGTTTTTTCCATAATGAGAAATAAAGTCGTTAGACGTGGCTTCAAAAGGCGTCCGAGGGTTGTGGTGAGGTGCTGTCTGCAAAGCCGTGGCACTCACTGCGTGCAGCCACTGCTCCTGTGCCAGCCTGTCCCCAGTCAGAGGGGCCAGCATGGGCCAACCTTCTCAGGGCTTCAGCCTCAGCCCTTACTGCTCAGTAGACTCTTGCCTCTATTGCCAGGAGCCTATTCTACAGCTTGTCACAGGCTCACTAGCTGCTATTGTTTGTCTTCAGCAGCTCGCCAAGTTTTCCTTGCTGTGGATGCTGTGCATGCCCTCGGCCACAGAGCCCAAACCCAGATAATTCCCTCCTTTTTAGTTTACAGAGGTTTCTTGTCAGCCTCCTCTGCTCTGGGGAGCACCAACCAACACCTGTTTGGAAATATGGACTTTTTGGTGGCAAGGACAGCCCCACAGCCCCATGTCCCATCTCAAGTAACAGACACCAAACCTGCTGTGAACACTCGTGCTGGCCCTTGCTCTCATTCTGAGAAAACACATAGACCAAACTAGACCCACAGCACTTTAGAACACGAGTTCATCTTCCCCACCGGCCTTGGCTACAGAAATGGCAGGTCCACTGCCCCAGCTTTAATCAGGATAAGCAGGGCAGATAACTGAAGCCAACTGAAGGGCTTGGGCTGGCCTGCCTCTGGGAGTCAGGCCATTTGACACAGGCCGGAAGCCTCACCACATCCTGAATTGCACCTTGTAGGTGTATGCCTCATAAACCTATTTATAAACCTATTTACACCTCAGCTTCCCATCCCCCCCGCCCCCCGGGCCATGATGGTGCCAGACTCCTCACTTCCCACAAACCACTTTTTAAATTTTATTCATATGTGCATAAAACCACTTTTTTATTGGCTCACTTTTCTTTAATTCTGGTAGAGCCTAGAAATTTTATCCATGACTTCCAAGGGTAGCCTGTTAGTTCTGGGTGATGAAGAAGTCTGAGCTGGCTGACCATGGTGGTGCATTGCCTTCAATCCTAGCACAGGGGAAGCTGTGGCAGGATGACAAATTCGAAGCCAGCAACATAAAGAGAGCTTGTCTCAAAAAGCAAACAAGACAAAAGGTCTACACTAGTTTTGATAGTCAACACACAGGCAGACTGACTTCTAAATAGCCCCTTTCAGATCCAGCACCTTGCTCTTCCCACCCACCTTCCCCACTAGAGCCTTCTGTGTAACCAAGTCTGCCAAAGATATGACCTATCTACACTGTCTTCTTTCTCTCCCAGTGTATACCAGTCAGTCTCCTACCTCACTTGTACAATCCTGCAATCTGGAAAGATAAATACATATACTTTTCTTCAAAGTTTCAACTGTAAAATTCTTGGGACATATCCAGTGGAATTAAAGTGTAGTAAATCCTCCTTCTAAATATTAACTAATCTGGCCAGATTTGTTTTTTCAGGGTCATTAGCAGCATTGCTCTCCAAATGCTAGTCTCATGGAATATGTTTGTTCTCATGACAGTGAGTTGTTGTGAAAGCTGAAGCCTGACCGCTGATATCACTCAATATCCTCCTCTTCTGTATGAATTCCATCCGTGTGATGCCTTCCACCCTGACTGATAGGGCTGCCTGATCTTTGACTTTCAGCCTCCAGAATTGTGAGCTGAGGAAATCTCTTTTCTTTAAGTTTACCCAGCTTCAGGTTTTTTGTTGCAGCAATAGAAAACAGACTAATACCGTAATCAGGCATTTATGGACTGAAGATTGCCTCCTCAGCCAGCATACACCTAGGAAGTGAGAAGTTAGCCACTGAACTCCTAAGAGTCTTTTGAGTCTGAGGAAAACACAAATGTCCAGGAAAGGATATTAACACGTTATGAAATAAAGTAGCAACAAGTGAAAAGCAATGCAACACGAATAGAATACAGAAGGACTAAGGAGGCATTTGGGGGATTAGCAAAGTCTTCTTTGAAGAGGACGTGTCAGCACCTCTGGTTTTGTCTTTTTTGATTTTACTGTGAATTAAGGGAGAGACTAGTTCAACTGTTAATTTTCTACCACAAGGTGACTAATTACTGTGCACTTCATGATGAAAACCACATAGATGTATGTTTGAGTTCTGAAGGTCAAACCTGGCATGGGCCCCCCTGGACTAAAATCCAGGGTGTGGGCAGGACCTTTCTCCTTGCAAAGGCTCAGGGGAGACTTTTGCTTTGGGCAGTGGCCCACATTCTTGGCCATGGTCTCCTTCCTCATCTTCAAGGCTGGCTGTGGAGTTTGGTCTCCACAAAGCACATCCTCAGCCTGGCTTCCTTCGTCTTCCTCATGGCCTCTTCCTCCTCCCTCTTCAGCTTGTCAGGACACTAGTGATACACAGCCCAGCTCATGTTCCCTGTTGGAGGTCAGCTGGTCAGCAGTCTTTGTCCCCTCTGCAGCCTGAACTCCCCTTTGCCCTGTCACCTCACAGGGGCTCATCTTTGGGGGGGTTTTCTGTCTACCACAAATACTTGACTTGTTGTCCTAGGCCTATGTAAAATATGAAGGGTCGCTTATACCGTAGTTGGAGGAAAGTGCAAGAGCATGGAAAAAGTCTAAAGAAAAGCCAACAAGGCACAGCGGTAGACATGTTAGGAGCACCTGGTTAATGGAATCAGATAGAGCGACTGTCGTGCAGAAGGACAGCTCTGATGTGTGGAGTGCTGGGTGAGGGGATCTGGCTCTGCACCTGGAAGAGGTGCTGAGGGGGAAATGCTGCAACTTCCATTGCACTATATTTTAAAAAAATTCTTCATCTCAAGTTCAAATATGCTCCTAGCTTTTTTCTAGTCCACAAAGGTTTAATCATTTGTATTTGACTTTTTTGAAAAAACATATCTCATCTTCAATAGAATGGGAAGTATATTTACAGTTTTAGAGCAGCAATGGAAATGCCTGGAGAATTGTAAAAATAGCAAGTCTTTCTCTCTGAACAAAATATGTCTCCAAAGATTTCATCTTCTCTATTGAGTACTTCCTTCAAAATATCACATTTTGTCAAATTTTTTTTGTTTTGTTTTTTTGAGACAGGGTCTTACTATGTAGCCTAGGCACTCCATGAACTTTATTTTGGCTGCACTGGTGTTCGAACTCAGGGGCTCGTGCATACTAGGCCAGCGCTCTTACCACTTGAGCCACTCCACCAGCCCAAACAGGAAAGTCCTGATTCAATCAAGTGGGTGCGTAGATACAGGTTCTCCTTTGGTGGGGTTGGGGTAGGGGAGATATATTAAGCAATCTTTTGCCCTTGAGAAGGGTAGAAGGCAGAGGTGGCAGACAGGAAAGTTTTAAACAAATTCTACTGTCCCTCTGGACTTTGACCTACCAAGACCAAACACAAGCATCCAGAAGGACTGCATGCAGTCCTGGTGCAGCTGATGGTCCCTTCAATGTGAGGTACAAGATGTGCCTAGATCACAAGGGCAAGAGGTTCAACACACTCAAAAAGAAGGTACCCACAAAGTCTTCCTAGGACTGCCTGTCTTCTGCTACCACGTGTCCCAGCTGCCCAGCAAGGGTCCCCTTCAAGACTGACCACCAAAGCATAGACTCCACCATGGAACTCAGAGCCACCTACAGCCTCCAGGTCTAGAAGTTGCTAGCAAAAGAGGGGAAGAAGATTGGGAGAAAGGAGAGGAGAGTCGGCATGGAACAACCAGGAAGGCTCCAGACTGAGATGAAGGAACTGGAAGACCTGTAGGGGGCTCCAGGCCAGGACTAGCAGTGAGCCAGGTGGCCTCTGAGTCCTGCCTGCAGCAGCACCAGTCCTATTAGGAAGGCCTAAGGAGAGGAGGTTGGGAAGGCCTGGAGGCCCTGCTGGAAGAAGCCAGGACACTGTGCTGCTCCCACTTGGCCCCACCCTACTGCCATCCTGCACCAGATTCCACAGGTTGAGAGGAAGGAGCAGAGTGGGGAGGGGAGCGAGGGTTCCCTTGGCAGCAGGTCCTGGCAGTTGGGCCTGGTCAAGGTGAAGAAGAGAGAGCTGGGAGGCATCCAGGTCACTGCCCTAGAGGCCCAGTAGACCCAGATGGCCGGGACCCTGCACCTTGAAATGGGGTTCAGGGTCCCCCCTTGTCAAGCTGTTTCCATATTCAGCAGCAACAGCAAGAAGTTATATGGAAGGGATGGCCTTTGCTTCAGCGGGTTAACTCTTGGCAAAGGGATTCACATGTCTGTCCACCCAACTGCATGCCTGTGAATATACAATTGTTTGTTTCTAAGTGTCGTGCTCTTTAGTAGCCCCACAATCATCCCCAACAATCATTTCCCCTAATTTTTTGTGGCTGTATACAAGACAAAGTAACATGACCGTTATCTTGGACCTTCTGTTGCTTTGTGATAAACCCAAGTATCACAAATTAAAAAAAAAAAATTGTAGCACTGGGGATCGTGCCAATCTGATGGTTCTCAAAGTTTAGTGGATTTCAAAATCATCTGGAGGACTTATTAAAGCTCAAGTTGCTAAGCCTCCCTTTCAGAGCTTCTGCATCAGTAGGTGTAGTGTGGCTCAAGAATGTGTGTTTCCAGCCAGGTGTGGTAGAATGCACCTGTAATCCCACACTCAGGAGGTAGAGTCAGGATTGTAAATTTAAGCCCAGCCTAGGGAGATGCTGATTTAAAATAAATAAATAAATAAATAAATAAATAAATAAATAAATAAAGCATTGCCAAAAAATTCCCAGGGCAACGTCAACAGTGCTGTTCAGGGGTCACACTGTGAGAAAACCACTGCCCTAAGTCAAGTTTCTTTACCAAACAGTCTGCCTCTGTGGTCCTTCAGAGTTTCTGTTCCGAATGTTGATGATGAGTGTGCACAATGGCCTCAGGAGTGTGAGACTGACTCATCTGGTGACTGTGGCCTGCACTATCTGCAGCTGCTGACTGATTGCAGAATGGAACAATTAAGAGTTAGGCATAAAATCACAGGAAATTAATATGAAGCAGCCCTGGGTAAAACCTATAAAGTTGCTAGCACTCCTCTGTTTTTGTCATACACGTGCATCCTGCTTTGCTCTGGTATTCTGTCCACCATTAGGCCACACCCAGGATGAACAAAGACTGCCATCCGAGAATGATCAGGATCACAGGCAGGCAGGAGAATGAAAGTAAATTCAGCACAATAAGGTTCTGGTGCCAATGATAAAGAAAAAGGACATTGTATGTATCATTTTAATTTCATGAATATTCATACAATCTATAAACATGGCAGAGTAGAGAATCTAAATTTCTGTTGCCTCCAAAGAGCAGCGGCTTCTTTATGCCAAAACCATTTCTCTGTGAATGTTTTCTTTTCTTTCTTTCTTTTTTTGCAGTACTGGGGTTTGAACTCGGTCTACACCTTGAGCCACTCCACCAGCCCTTTTTGGTGATGGATTTTTTTTTGAGATAGGCTATTGCAAACTATTTGCCCAGACTGGCTTTGAACCATGATCCTCCTGATCTCTGCCTCCTGAATAGCTAGGATTGCAGGTCTGAGCCACTGGCGCCGGGCTCTGTGAATGTTTTCTGTGAGCTAGAACTTCATAGAACTATTTCACATAGATTTATTAATGATTTGGATGATACGAATTCTTAGCATAAAATACTAACACATACTCTAAGGTAACCATGAACTTGAAATATGGGCTGATGGTGTAGAAACAAGATGAAATGTTATAATACCAATTGAGAATTTTTAAAAATAGAGGCTGATTATCAACAAGGAAAATAGTTGATACACAAAGTCTAGGAAATCTGGTTGAGTTGATTTGACAAGCATGATTTTGAAAACTTTCTTCCTAGTAGTCTCCCCTAAGTGGTTACTTTTCCCCTGATGCTTCCTCTAAGTACAACGAGATGGTTGTATCTTTCTTATTCTATCTACTAATGTCTCTGAGTATTTTTCTGAATGTGCTCCACCTGCTATTCAAGATGACTGCACTGATGCATGTAATTTAGGATAGAATTGATTTAAGTAAAATTTATTTAAATTTAAATTTAGATTACTACTCAAGAACATGGAATGGAATAAATTTGTCTATAGTTTCCTGTTTCTTATTTGATTTAACCATAAAATGGTCCTTCACTCATAAATAAATGTGGCTCATTTTTTAGAAGGTCTATACTATACATTTAAAGTGGTGATTTGTTTGATAATTTATCTTCTTCTTTTTACTTATTTATTTTTTTTGGCGGTACTGGGGTTTGAACTCAGGGCCTCATGCTTGCTAGGCAGGTGCTCTACCACTTGAACCACTCTGCTAGTCCTTGTTGTTTTCATAATTTATCAAATTATTTCTGCTGTTTTAATCAAGGAAGTGAACTATTTGAAACAAATCATTGTGATTTCCCTGAGAAACCTCGTCATCTGAGCGAACAGTTTTATCATGACTTTGTTTGGCATATTCCATGATTATGTTAATATATCCATCACTACACAAAGATAATGTGCGTGTAAATGTTTTATTAGATAAAGCAAAACATGTTGAAATTTTTCTAAGGATACACAAAACCATTGCCATTAATATATTTGGAGAACAGGTTTTTGTGAGTGTGTGGCGGTACTGGGGTTTGAACTCAGGGTCTCACGCTTGCTAGGCAAGTGCTCTACCACTTGAGCCACTTTGGCAGCCTGAGAACAGATCTTTTGCTTCATTCTTGACTCCTTGGCAGCTAGACACCCCACAGGAAGGTAATGAGTTCTCATTCCTTTGCTGAAATTAACATAGGAGTTGAATCTAATCTTGCTTAAATGGAAAAAGACTGCAATTTCAGATTTTTGGCTTGGTATATATATATAGATAGATAATTAGCTGGGCGAGTCTAGAAGCTTGGAATTAATTCAACAAACAGATGCCAATATGGTTAGATTGCAATGTGACACGCTATCTCCACTGTGGAGCAGAGTCTCTGCTGACATTCTATTTTGAGTCACTTCAGCCATCCTCGCATTCTTTTTGCCTTGGTTATTTTTCATCTAGGATCTTGTGTTTTTGCCTTGGACCACAATCTTCCTAATTATATCCCACTAGCTGGGATGACAGGTGTGAACCACCTCTCTCATCCAGCCTATTGTTGGTTGAGATGGGGGTCTGGTGGACCTTTTGCCTAGGTTGGTCTGGAACAGAAATCCTTCCAACTTCTGCCTCTGAGTCACTAGGATTACAGACATGAGCTGCTGTGCTTGGTGTGTTCTCTTAATATATCTTCTTATAGTGTACTGACTTTGGATGCCATGTCTTTCTGTTTCTTTGTTCTTTTTGAGACAGGGTCTCACTGTGTAGCCCAAGTTGGCCTCAATCTCACAATCCTCCTGCTTCAGTCTCTTGAGTGCTGAGATTGCAGATATGCACCAGGCCTGGTTACATGAATTACTTTTGGAAATTATTGTTTATTCTGAGAAGGTATTCTCTCTCTCTCTCTCTCTCTGTGTGTGTGTGTGTGTGTGTGTGTGTGTGATTTATTACATTCACCAAAGATGTTCTAGAAGTGAGGACATATCTTCAGGTTACACTGAGACAAAGTCAGGGAAACTTGAATCTTGGAATATTGAAGCTTGTGCTGGACTGTCCTGGACTGTCTCAGATACATCATTGCCACACTGGACTTGAGAGATTTTTCAAGTTTCCTTAGCAAGATATTCATAATCATCTCTCAGAGTGGGTTAATTTTGCAGAACGAATGATAACTATAACAACAGCTGACACTGAATGCTTGGTATGTTTTAATTCAGGAGAAATTTTCACAACGACCCTGTGAGGCTTATAGTCTTCTGTGAGGCAAAAACTGAGCAACAGGAAGGTTAAGGAACTTTCTTAGAGTCCTCAGTGGGAAGTGGGACTGGGATGAGGCCCTTGGTCTGGCTCAGGATCCTACACTCTGTGGTGTGTGTGTGTGTGTTTGTGTTTCATGAAATGTTTTTGAAAAAAGATGAGCTCATCAGGGACGGGCAAGTTCTGCTCAGGGCTGTAGTTGGTCTCATCCTTGAAGATGAATAGTTACATGGTTTTACTTTGTTTTTTTTTTTTTTTTGAGGTAGGGTCTCACTTTGTAACCCAGACTGGCCTCTAGCTTGCTGTTCTCCTTCCTTAGCCACACATGTGGCATGCACTTGTTTTGATCTTTTGCAAGATGGACAAACTGTTTTAGGAAGCACTGTGAGCCTTGGCCTGGATCCCTGTTGCTGGATACATTCAGCTAGTGAATATTCTGGGTGCCCCATCTCAGGAAAGTCAGAGCCACCAAGGGAAGACCAACAAAAGTGGCAAGAACATGGAACAACTTCTACATGAAGCAAGAATACTCAAGACATTTTCCCTTCAGACCCATCAGAGTAAACAAATCATAAAAGAATTGCTTTTATAGAAATTGGGAAATTTAGGTTCTTTTTGGCTATCCCTTTAACTAGCTGTGTAATGTAGGCAAGTCTCAATATTTCTGGGCCTTGGATTCCTTATCTATGAGATGGATACTGAGTTCCCAAGGAATACTTTCTATGGCAAGGTAGCATAGATTAGCATTAGGAGCTGGTTTGACTCTGGAACAAGACCACCTGAGTTTGTACCCTAGTTCTTTTACTTACTTGGACCTTGCACAAAATTAACTTCACATTAGATAGACTCATCTATACAGCAAGGATAATAGTCCCTATTTCACATGATATTGCATTAATATATATTATCTTTTTATAGTAGTGCCCAGCAGTTAGTATGTGCTTGATAAATGTTAACTTTTGGCACTGTGTAACTGCCACAATTCCAGGATCCAACTTTACACAACTAAGAATATTTAAAGCTGTCAGCATGTCAGGTCCTTTTTCTTGGTCTTTCCAAAACTTAACAGCCTTAGAAAGTCAAATTCTCTTTGTAAGTCTGTTTTGTCCCCACTCCTGCCCAAGTAGGAACTCGCCAACTTTAAGATACTGCCTAGGCAGAGATTCCAGCAGGTAGAGGTAGGAACACTAGGCCCAGAAGAAGGTCTGAGTGGGTTGGCACAGGCTGTGCATATCGGGGTCCACTTACATGGTGCTATGTATGGGCTGTTTCCTTTACGAAAACACAATGCTGGTAGTGAGCTTGGGCAGCTGGGAGTGCCCCTTTACCGGCAGGTCCCACCCTTTCCTGGCAGGTCCCACCCTTTCCTCTGCTACTGCTGCCTCACTCCTGCCTTCTGTTACCCACCACTCTCCAGTTCGCAGTAACACTTTCCATTGCCACCCACTTATAATTCATGATGCTGATGAAGGTGTCCTGATGCTAGTGTAGACAGCGCCCATCCCAGCCTCAAGAGATGAGTTTTGGGCTGGGATGTAGCTCAGTGGTTAGAAGCTTGCCTACCATGCATGAAGCACTGAGTTTGATCCTTAGCACCAAAAAAGAAAAGCCAGACAGAGAGTCCAAGACATTGTCTCAGCTAGACTCATCCTCTTAGAAAGGGCGAATTAAATGACTTTTTTTTTTTTTTTTTTTGGTGGCACTAGGGTTTGAATTCAGGGTTCCTCATTTGCTAGGCAGGCAGCTCTACCACTTAAGCCACTCCACCAGCCCAATGAAATGATTTTTTAATTGAAATTTAATCAAAATTCAGCCTTTATCTTTTTTCCTTCCTTCCTTTCTTCCTTCTCTTTCTTTTTTTGCAGCCTGGGGATCAAACCCAAGGCCTTCCGCACACTAGGGAAGCACTCTACCATGAGCTGCACCTATCCCATCTCCCTAACCTAAAATTCAATCTTTTAAAGTTCTCTATAAAACAAGCAAAAAATTCCTAGGGTTTTCCTTCAAGGTACATTTCAGTTCAAATCTATCAGTATAGGTTAAGAATTATAATTTCAATTGTAACATACTCCTTAGTTTAGAATATATACTTTTTTTTAATCTTATTTTTGAATGATCATATATTAATAATATGAGAGTATTTCATTGTGATAATTCTGTACATGTGCCAGGGGTTGGTGGCTCACACCTGCTTAATCCTAGCTACTCAAGAGGCAGAGATCAGGAGGATCAAGGTTCAAAGCCAGCCCAGGCAAATAATACACCAGAACCTCTCTCTCAAAAAAAAAAAAGGGCTGGTGGAGTGGCTCAAAGTGTAGGCCCTGAGTTCAAATCTCAGTACTGCAAAAAAAAAAATTCTATACATGTGTACAGTGTACCTTGGACAGGTTCACCCATCCATTTCTATTCCCCCTTTTTTCAGTGTTTGGTGGGTTTCGTCATGCTGTCTTCTTATGCACATATGTAGTGTACTTCCATCCTCTTCACCCTCAGTGTTAGAACACACACTTCTTAAAGTTTGGAATTGTAGAAGAAAGAGACTTTTGAGACCATTCTGTTCCATGTCTGCATTTTCTTAGATGAGGGGACTAAGGGGTGGCGAGGTGAAGATGTTTGTCCTTGTGCACAGAGCTAATTAGCAGAACCAAGACAAAAGCAGAATTCTGTTAACAGTTATTTTTATTACATTACAGAGAAACTCTCCGTGTAATTATTGTCACTGTATTGTGCAGGGTTGCAGAATGTGAGAACAGGTGAAACAGTACTGTCAACAGCTCATGCAGAATGGTAGTTAAGGTTACAGGGATGAGGGCCAGACCGGCAGGGTGGGAATCCTGTCTTTTCCAGTCATTAACATATGATCTTGGAAAAGTTGTTCCTTCCGCCTCTCTGTGAAGTGACAGTTAACCTGATTGCAAATGTTTCAGTGTATTTTTAGCGTTCTGTTAGGGACAGAATCAGTATTAAATGCTTGTCAATCACGAAGCATTTGTGTATTTTGAGGCTCAATAATTGTTGACTGTTATTTACGAAGGATGGTATCTAAACTGGTTCTGTTTCAGCTTTACTAAATTGGGACTATCTAGGGCCATCTACATCCTGATCAATCTCTAGGTCATTTCCAGCCTGAGAACTGTGAGGAATCAGAATTCTCTTCCCAGCTGTATCCTGTCCCAACCTCAGCTGAAGGAAACAAAATCCCAAATCTCAGATGGATTTTGAATATTAGAACATCATTTTTATCTATTAACACCCCTAAGCTGGAGAAGTAAGTCTACACTGTAATGATCATACAGGGGATGCACTGAAAGCCCGAAGGAAGACTTAGGGCCTTTGCCCTAAGTGGGCTGTGGGCCGCAAGAAGATTTTGAAGCACTCATCACTTTTTCTAGTTTTCTTTTTTGCCATCTGTAATCCACCCAAAGGGAGGCTCAGTCTTAATCCAACAAAGCACTTAGGTTAGCAATTTTGGGACTGGGCATGCTGTCTTTAAAGCTTTTGTGTTTTCAAACCACCTATTCTTCACAGTGGTATGAGATTAATGAGATAATGTCTCTAAACCATTTTACATCTTGATGTGAAGCTCTAAGTAAGAGTCGTTATTGTTATGTTTATAACCCAGAGTGAAGTGCTGAAGTAGCATATTTGGATTCTAAATGATAATGAAGCCTGTGTTGTTTCTAATTCATTTGATTGCTTTGGTATAGTTTTAATTGATGTGAGTTTTAATTGAATAATGAATTTTTAATTTGTGTGGGACCAATGTTTATCCTTTTTTTTCCTTTGTTGACAAGCTCTGCCTTTTCCATGTGATGTCAGTCTCTACTTTTTTTTTTTCCGTTTATTTTTATTTCTCTCTAGAAACTCGTCTGACTGGTCTTTGTTTCTGAAGACATCAGGCTTCATAAAAGTCCTCGCTTGATGACTGCACACATGACTAATGAGTTTGGGGCACATTCTTGTTAGATAACTTCGTTTGTTTCAGAGAGTCACCAGTAGGTCATTAAAATGTTTTTATTTTTCTTTTAAAATGATCACAGTGGTTATTAATAACCACTGTCCTTCCTTTGTAGAGCTGTAGTTTGTCTTCTTTGGTTTTTATAGCTGGACTTCCTTTGGAAGACTGAAAATAATTTTTCTCCTACTATTGAGGCCTTTTTCGTCTGGCAAACACTGTCTTTTCAATAAAGTTAAAGTATCTTGGATTTATTTTTGCTTGCTGTTTCTGAATTTATTGGCCAAAATAATTAGTATTATCAAAACTATTCTTGGAACAGTGTTAAATACCTCAGCTTTGGTTTCTGATGCTAGGATAATTAGCTCTGGAGGGAAAAAAAATTATAAGCCAGGCGTGGTAGCATTTCTTAACCTTCCCACTTCTGCCCACGTCTGTTTACATGCTCATCTGTCTGCAGTGTTTCAGAATTCGTTGCTGTTCCTCTTTTGAGAAAACTGAGAGGTCTTTTCTGTGAGCTGTTACACATGAGTTGCTCTGACAAAGAGACCAAAGGAAGCACTTGCTGACAAAAATTCCATTTTCTGAGCAAAGGAAATTACTGTTTTTTTGGTTTTTTTTTTTTTTTTAACAAGACACTTGTCAGTCCCTCTTGGCCAGATTTTATTGAAATATTCCCATTTAAAAATCTTGAATGTTCAGGGTGTAGCTCAGTCATATAGTGTTTGCCTAGCATGTGCAAGGCCCTGGATTCAAGCCAGGTGCTGGTGGCTCACGTCTGTAATCCTAGCTACACAGGAGGCAGAGATCAGGAGGATCTGGGTTTGAAGCCAGCCCAGGCAAATAGAGTCGAGACCCTATCTCGACAAAACCATGAAAAAAGGGCTGGTGGAGTGGCTCAGGTATGTGTAGGCCCTGAGTTCAAACCCTAGTACCACAAATAAATAAATAAATGTATACATACATGCGTACATACATACATATCTTAGGATCTTGAATAGTAAAGAATTTTGGTGATGCTGTTTTCATTCCATGCTGTCTTCTTCCCTTTCTTGGTAATCCTATGGTTAACCCTTTGAGACTCAATGGATTTCCAAGACTCTTTACGCAAATGTTCTCACCATCTAGTATTTTGGGATCTTGCAGTAAGAGGACCTAAAGTGTCATACATCCTGGATGTTCTTATAGGTTCCTTTAATTACAAATTGGAGGTCCTGGTTTTTCTGCCAATAGGAGGCATTTCTGTTCTCTATAAGTGCACCTACTTTTAAGTTGCTATGGAAATAGTTCAGTCCATAACAGCCATTCTGTTAATTTGGCTCTTTCCCAGTTATCCCTACATTTTATTTATTTCATTTTTTTTTCTGCTACAGAAATTATGTCTTCAAAGCTAGACGTGGTGGTGCACGCTTATAATCCTAGCACTTGAGAAACTGAGGCAGAAGATGTTGAGTTCAAGGTTCTGGGCTCCAGAGTGAGACCTTGCCACAGAATATCAAACAAACAAGCAAAACGATTACTTCATCTCTACCTAAGATCATCTCCATCCTCCCCATTCTGGTTTTTGAAGAGCGCTTGGAGAAGAATAAGCACAAAGCCAGAAGTTCTTGGCAAATGGTCCTAGTGAACCCAACAGAGGAGAGAGGCTGAGGGGGACAACTGCTGGTGAGTGGTGGGCTGGCCTGTCATTTACACTGCCTGGCTCCTTTCTGCTTTAGCTAACCTAAGTCAAGACTTTGCCACTTAGCTTCCTTTGGCTTCTGCTCTGGACTTCAGGACCATCCTCAGAGAAGACTGCTTCAGCAGGTGGTGGCTCACCTTCCTTGCTGGCCTTCAGGGTGGTTCTGCCTCTGCACCTGCTGGTCTTGCACCATGGAAATCTGACAAGCCTGCCTTGTACAGATGAAATAGAGCAGCTTCCTTCTCTCCTCCCTTAATTATAGTCAGAGGGAGGCCCTGGAAGAGGAGGCTGCAAGTAGGAGTCTCTCTGAACAAGGGAGCCTTGTGGAAGTGACTCTGTAGGAAGACAACACTGTGGGGGTGTCATTTTCAGTTGTGTTGTTGCCGGTGTGATCAAATGATCACACCGGCACTAGCTTCCTGATCCCTTTGGCTGGCTTTCCACTCCTGCATAACACACATGTCACACTCTTTGTACTGGGGACCGCAGAGAGCTCACGGATGCCTGGGCTTGGGGGGCTGTAGCATTCTATAATTTTATGATTCCAAGATAAACATATTTTTTAATCTCTACTTTTATTGCTAAACCAATATATTAACTTTTTAATTGTTTATTCATTTATTCATGTGCATATATATTGTTTAGACCCAATATATTAATCTTAAAGGTAAGAATCATTCTTACATACTTTTTTCTTTTACTTTCTTCCTTCTTTGTTTGTTTTTGAGACAACATCTTGCTATATAGCCAAGGCTGGACTCAAACTGGGTATCCTCTTGGCTCAGCCTCTGAGTGCTGGGATCACAGGCTCGTGATGAGTAAGGAGGGTTCCACATCTATGCTTGGGGTAACCTGAACCAGAATCCTCCTAACTACACTTCCTATGCGGCTGGGATGACAGCTACATGGACCACCATGCCCAGCCCTTATTGGTTGTGATGGGGTCTTAAGAACCTTTTTGCCTGGGCTAACTTCAAACCCTGATCTGCCCAATCCCTGCCTCTGGAGAAGCTAGGATTACAGGCCTGAGCCACCGTACCTGGCCCTTCTATTTAATTAATTAATTTATTTTTAAGATGCAGGATGTTATCCAGGCTGGCCTTGATCTTCTGGGCTCAAATGATCCTCTGGTCTCAGCTTCCCAAGTAGTTGGGGTGATAGACACATGCATCATGTCAGCATCCTTTTCTTTTCTTTTTCTTCCTTTCTTCTTTTTTTTTTTTGTTGTGCAGTACTGGGGCTTGAAATCAGGGCCTTCACCTAGAGCGACTTCGCCAGCCCTTTTCTGTGATAGGCTTTTTCGAGATAGGTTCTCACAAACTATTTGCCTGGGTTGGCTTTGAACCACGATCCTCCAGAGTAGCTAGAATTACAGGCATGAGCCACCAGTGCCCGGCTAAGTATTTTGTATTCTTTTTTTTTCTCTCTTGGTAGTGGTCCTGGGGTTTGCACAGGTCCTCATGGTTGCTAGGCAGGCATGCTACCATTTAAGGCACCATGCCAGCTATACCAGCATTCTTATCTATCTTAGATACCAAAAAATACCTTAGCTCTCAACTCTGGCTGCTTATGAGGATCACCCAAAGAGCTTTTCAAACTACTGATACCCTGGCCCTAGTCTAGACCAAATGAATCTGAATTCATGGTGGCGGGGTGGAAGGGAGCGGGGATACCTATAGATATTTGTTGAGACAGAGTTTCACTATATAGCCCAAGCTGGCCTTGAACTAACGATCCTCTTGCCTAGACTCTTAAGTACTGGGATTACAGGCTGCACCTGTAGTCACCTGCCAAGTTACTGTCACTTGGCTAAATATTATTTTGGAGTCTGTCATCTGTATCTACAGAATGTGACATCATCATATGGGATTAACTGTGTGAACACATTGAAGGATTATGATGGTGGATATGAATTGATGTTACATACATACATTCTTCAGTTCTATGATTCTTGATACATCTGTAGTGTTGTTTCCAGACATACTTTTACCATCTTTGAATTAACAGTAGATGATTTTATTTAATGGGAGAATATAATAGGAATATTTATTTTTGGGAAGCCATGCTCTTGATTCCAAATTCTTTGAACACATCAAATGCAGAAAAGATTCCTGGAATTGAATCTGTTTAAAAATAGACTAATATGCAAAGCTAAGATGCAAAACTAAATGAATAGCAAATATGCAAGAAATGCCAAGTTCTTTGGGTAATAAATTGATGGACTTGACAATGGTATAGCTGGTGGAGTGGCTCAGGTGGTAGAGCACCTGCCCAGCCAGTGTGAGGCCCTGAGTTCAAATCCCAGTGCCACCAAAAAAACCCCAAAACCAAACCAAACCAACCAACCAAACAAAAAAACCCCAAGAGAAAAAGGAATGCTTATACACTGCTGGCAGAAATACAAACTAGTGCAACCACTCTGGAAAAAAATTTGGAGGCTACTTAAAAATCTAAACATAGACCTGCCATATGATCCAGCAATCCCACTCCTGGGGATATACCCAAAGGAATGCGACACAGGTTACTCCAGAGGCACCTGCACACCCATGTTTATTGCAGTGCTATTCACAATAGCCAAGTTATGGAAACATCCAAGATGCCCCACTACTGACGAATGGATTAAGAAAATGTGGTATTTATACACAGTGGAATTCTACTCAGCCATGAACAAGAATGAAATCCTATCATTCGCAAGTAAATGGATGGAACTGGAGAACATCATTCTGAGTGAGGTTAGCCAGGCTCAGAAGACCAAAAATCATATGTTCTCCCTCATATGTGGACTTTAGATCTAGGGCAAATACACCAATGCTGTAGGACTTGGGTTACATGACAAGGAGAGAGCACACACCGGAGGTATGGGGATAGGTAAGAAACCCAAAAAACATGATAGCATTTGAGGTCCTCACTTCAGAGGATCTAATACAGAAACTTTAAAGCAACAAAGGTCAATATGAGAAGGGAATCAGGAACTAGTGAAAAGGTCAGTTAGAGATGCATCAACTTAGAATGTAACACATTTATACATGGAAGCAATGTTAGGAATCTCCTTGTATAGCTATCCTTATATCAACTAGCAAAAACGCTTTGTCTTTCTTATTATTGTTTGTACTCTCTCTTCAACAAAATTAGAGATAAGGGCAGAGTAGGTTCTGCCTGAAAGTGAGGAGTGTGGGGGAGGGGGAGAGGGAGTGATGGGGAGTAGGGGAGAGAAATGGCCCAAACAATGTATATACATATGAATAAACAAGGAAAAAAAATAGTAATGAACTAAGCTAAAAAAAAAAAAAAAACAAAAACCAACAAACAATGGTATGGTGGTTGAAAATTCCACTTAGGTTTCCTAACTAGTTTGTTAGATTGCAGGCTCCTCACCTATTGATGGAACATAATAGAAGTAGTAGGACTGAGGGCAAGCTCAGTGGCAGAACACTTGGCTAGCAGATACTGAGTTGAGAGTTTAAGCCCCAGCATTGCAAAAGAAAAGAGATTGTAATAACACTGACGAGCACAATATTTTTACAGCGTTTATCATGTGCTAGATACAACTTGTTTTTTTGGGGGGCAGGGATTGAACAGGATCTCAAGGCTGGCCTTAAACTTGTGCTCTTCCTGCCTTAGACTCCTGAGTACTTGGATTACCAATGTGCACTACCACACCTGGATTTGAATCATTTCACACTTTACAGATGATAGCATGTAGATTTATATCTCTGTGGGGATACATTCTTACCATCCCTCATTTAGATACTTGAGGAACCGAACCACACAGGAAGGGGAAATGGCTTCTCCACAGTCTACAGCTGGGATGTGGTAGACCTGGAGTTCTAACTCAGACAGTGTGGCTTCAGAGTTTATGCTCATAATCATATTAAAACACCTACTCCAGTGCCTGACACATAGTAAGTACTCAATAAACACTTGTTGTTATTATAATGTGTTTTATAAAACCAACTGAACTAGTATAGGGAGGGGCAGAATTTATCTTAAAGAGTCAACAGGGGAAGTTACAGCAAAGCCAAGTTTGACTCAATAGTGGTAGTGTGCTCATGGGTAGATGAACAGGAACTAGAAGACTGAGTGGCTACTTGTCAAGAACAGTGTAGAGAACTAGGCTAGCTACTTGGGAGGCTAAGATAGGGAGGCTTGCCGTTCAAACTCAGCCTGGGCAAATAGTTTTTGAGCTCCCATCTCAAACAAATAACCAGAGCAAAATAGACTGGAGGTGTGGCTCAAGCAGTAGAGCACCTCTTTTGCAAGTGTATATATAACAGTATAGAAAAAAATTCCGTATCAGGTGGGTGACTGAACCAGACAATCTCAAGGCACTTTTCAACTGTAGGCTTGTAGATTCTAGGTCAGATCTTTTGCTCTCTACAGGGTAAAGCTTCATTTGTTTTCTTTAATGTTAGGTTCAGTTTACAAACTTTGTTGATGCTATTTTCATTTTAATCATCTGAATCATTTGCCAATGAGAACAAGACTTTGTAGCTTGTATAAGTCTGTGACAATCTCTCATGTTGTAATATTTGATGTGTTATAACATCTGACATTCTAATGACAGGTTCTGGGAAAGCTGACATATAACATGAAGTTGCTGTGCTGTTAAGCTCACCCCTCCCAGGCAGAGATCTACAGGGTTACTGTCACTTGGCTAAATATTATTTTGGAGTCTGTCTTCTGTATCTAGAGAATGTATCTGGAGAATGTGACAACATAAGGGATTTCACGTTCACATTGAAAGATTATGAGATTATGATTGTGGATGTGAGTTGATGTCACATCTATAACAACATAGCTTGCAAGTGACTCAGGGGAGCTCCAACAAGTTTCCTGCTGGCAAGGGGGACAGCTCCCTTGGTGGAAGTAATAGTTTTGCTCAAGCCTGAAGGAGCTGGCCTCATGATTTGCCTTCCCTTTGGATTTCAGTCTATGCGATTCTATCTTTAATATTCCATCTTGAGCAATCCTTCAGGATAATGCAAAATTTTACCCTTGGATTTTCTGTTATTTTTCCAGAAGGACTGATGAAGGGGCATAACTAATTCCATTACAAAGATGTCAAGGATGGAATCAGCACCAAATGTGCCAGACTGGTTCACAAAGCTGGTGCTTAGGAAACAATCTTTTCTCAGCTATGTGTTTTTGTCTTTTAATGTTTTATAGTGTTCTGAATGTGTAGTTACTATGGAGATAAATGAAAATAGACATAGATCTTGAATATCAAATTGTCAACAAATTTACTATATAAAAATAGGATGTAGAGTCAGAACGAAGTCCAGACAACGGTTTTGAAAACAATATTTAGAGATTTAATCTAGGGGAGTGTGAGAAACAGCAGAGAACTTTAGACATCAGATCTCCAAAATTTAAGCAATTTGAAATGATCATTTATAAATTGCCATCATTGAAACACACGATTTGCCTTATAAAAAATATCTTTTTATTTGGTGGGGTTCAATTAACATTAGCATCAATTCTCTTAAAATGAACATTGTTGCATGTTGACTTATATTGATCATGGTACTTTGTATGCCAACAGGGTATGTATCTATATATATACATTTTGTGCTTCACTTAAATATATTATAATTCAAATTTAAAACATGATGAAAATGTTATTTTATTTTGAGTAACTCAAGATTTCTTCGTAATCTGACCAACTAATAAAGAATTGTGCACAGACATTTGGAGCACTTTGTTTTGTGAACTTTCAAGAAGGGTGGCAAGCTGTTCATCACTACTTGCAAGAGTCATTATTCTATGTTGTGTTACTCATCACAAATCCAGTAGGAGAGGGTGGTGCCTATAGTCACTCAGGAACTTGAACCCTCAAGATGTCAATGACAACAGCGGGCAATCAGAGTCACTGCTTTTTAAAAAAATGTAAGTAGCTTTGCCAGCAGGGACATATGTTATTTACATATATTAAATAAATATTGAAAGATTGGCTTAGACTAAAAATACTCAAAATAAGCTTGTTGGACTGGATACTAAAAGAATGAGCTCATATTGTGGACTTTGAAAATAAAAATTCTTATTCATGTCTCATTAAGATCAAAGTCAATCTCTGATTCAACTAACAGAGGCAAACATGATTCCAAAGGGAGTTAACAAAAAGTTTGTCTAGGAAGTGACAAATGTATGTACAGCCAAGTACACAGCTCAGTTTATAATATTACTCTTAAACAGCTTACACAGTGCTACATTTTAGAGATTCTTTAGTTATTGATACTAAATTTTAACATTGTTTTGACGTATTCTATTTTGTGTTACATTTTAAAAAATAAGCTGAGTATGATGATGCATGCCTGTAATCCTAGTACTTGGGAAGCTAAGGCTGGGGTATCAGGAATTTGAGGCTTGCCTGGGCTACATAGAGAGACCCTATATACATATATCTTCAGCAAGAAATTAAATTTAGAATCTCTTTCTGGTAGGTAAGTTGCCAAAACAAAGCTTTCTATATAGACCTATATAGACTCGTCTATAGACTAAGAGTTGATATTGGTCTTCTCATCCAAGGCAAAGCCTTGAATAGGGGACAGGGTGCCTCATTTGTAATGGAAAACAGGAAGTGTCTCTCTGTTAGGGAAAGCACCACAAAGTGATCAGGGCAACTTGAATTGTATGCCTTCTATATTCTTCCTCCTCTTTCTTCCTTCCTTCTCCCTCCCTTCCTTCCTCCCTTATCTCTTCTCTCTCCCTCTCTCTTTCTGTCTCTCTCATCCCCTCATTGTTGCCCAAGCTGGTCTTCACTTGTGGCTCATTCCGTCTCCCAGTGGCCAGTGCTGCTGGCTTCCACCACTGTAGCACTGAAGGACTCTCTCAACATGACAAGTATGGCACAGAAGTCTTGATTCTTCAGTTGAGTCCAGCCAGTCCTCACATTGAGGCTACTCATGACCCTGTGAGGAAAAGACAGATTTCTCCTCTTCTTACTTTATTAAGGTGGCATAAATTCCTCCCACAAATAGATCCTTTCCTGGAGGAGGGACCCTCTTTGCTAAATGCTCATAAGACTCAACAAACCATGTAGGTGACTTAATACTCCAGACTGCTGGCATCAATTCAGGTCTAAATCAAAGGATTCAGAATTGGAAGGCTTTTAAAACATCCAAACTGCTCATTTTACATGTGAAACACTGGGACCCTGTAAGAGCCACAGAGCTAATTAATAGCAGAGAAATGGGACAGGAACCGGAAGTGTCTTGATCAGAATTCTCCTAAATGGAAGAGGAAGTCTTTAGGAGGAGAGCTGAGGGAGTGGCTTCTGGGCTTCTGTGCCTTCCTATGTGGAGTTGCTTAAGCAATCTTGGTAGGAAGCAGAATTTTGGATGAGATGATCTGGGGCTTCATATTTAAAGAAATGAATTGTGAGTCGGTCATGTGCAAACAGTGCCAAACAATTCTCTTCACACTGTTTTGTAAAACAATCATACAGGTTTTCCTCATTGGAATGTGTCCTTAAGTGAACTCACACAGACTAAACACTTTATCTTGTATCCCTTTGAATGTCTCACTCACACACTAAGGAAGCTCAGCCTGAAATCCTGCATTCTCTGGCCTGTGGAAATAATTCCCTTTCTAGAAAATAATCTTTATCTGGGCCTTAAGACTAGACAGTTGCATATCTGTTTAATGGGAAGACCTATGCTTTGTTCCTCCAAGACATCCTGCCCAACTTGCAAAGTAACAACCCTTGCAACTCTTTTCATTCATTTGGCCTGATATGTCTTGTGTGGTCACAGTGCACACAACGCAAAGAACGTGAGGAAGCAGAAACAGACAAAAAAACAGCATTTCAGAATGAGCACCCTGGAAGCAAATTCCATGGCTTTGTTCCTGCTCTCTATAAACACAGGGAGGGACAGATTGCAGCTATTGGCTCCTTGAGAGTTATATGGCATATCTGCCATAATACATTCTTGCAAGATTGCATGCCTACTGTGCTCCAGCCATCTTTCATATGTCTTTTTATTCAAGAAGATGCCCTTCCTGTTAGTATTTGGGATTTGATGTTGCTTATTTACATCTTAGTTTATGCATTTGTGTACCCAGTAAATAGTTCTTGAGCAACACTATGTACCAGACACAGTGCTAAGTGTTTAGATGCAATGAAAAGAAAAAAAATTAGACATGATTAAGAGTTAAGACTAGTGAGTGAGACAATGTAAAAACACAAACATGTGCCAGATTATAATAGGATGAGGATTATAAAGGAGATGTGTAGAGAGCTGGGAGACAAGGGGTGTCACTGGGTCATGGAAGCCACAGGAAATCTCACAAGAAAGTGGTACTTGAGCAGACATGTGTTGAAGTTGAAGTTTTTAAGGACTAGAGTGTTCCAAGACAACAGGTTGTGCCTGTAATAGTGGAGGGTCAAGACTGTGATACACACTAATGTTTTTGCTTTTGCTGTAATGTGCACAGATTTGTTGGAGGTTAGAAGGGATCTAGGTAGACTGGTTAAGAGGTTATTAGAATAAATATCCTTCATAAGGCCAGGCATGGTGGCATATGCACGTAATCTCAGCTACTGAGAAGGCAGAGGCAAGAGGATGGAAGTCTGAGGTTAGCCCAGGCAAAAGGCGAAAATAAGAAAATCTGTCTGAAAAACTCAAGTGGTAAAGCACCTGCCTAGCAGGAGCACAGCCCTGAGTTCAAACCCCAGTACTGAAAAAAGAAAGAAAAGAATAAGTGCCTTTCCTTGATGGAAGTGGAAAAGATGGAGGGGAAGTGAGAGTTTTGAGAGAATGGGATGGCTTGGTATGATTTTTTTTTTTTTTTGATGGGTTGGGGTTTGAACTCAGGGTTTCCTGCTTGCAAAGCAGGTGCCCTAGTGCTTGAGCCACACCTATCGTCCAGAAGGGGATGGCTTGGGATGGAAGTAAGAGAGAGTTGTCATGGATGACATCTGTGTTTCAGGCCTGTTCAGCTGGAGGATGAGTTCATTGAGCTAGGGGACCAGGTAAGGAGTATTGGTGGGCTTGGGACCAGAAGAGCATGAATTCATGTTAAGTGTGGGCACTTTTGAGAATCTCAGGATACAAGGGGGATTGCCAGCCATAAAATCAAGTTTGAATCCCGAGAAGACAGAGGCTTGGGCTGGAGGTAGAAATCTGTGAATCATCTCTGCGTGATGGTGAGGGGGGACCTAGGAAGAGAATATTTTAGAATGGATTTAAATTCTGTAGTGATTTTTCTTCTTTTTTTCTGGGGCTGGGAATGAGCCCAGGTCCTTGTGAGTGCTAGGCAAGCGCTCTACCACTGAGCTCCACCTCCAGCGCCCTGTAAGTACTTTGCTTTTCTCTGGGGAAGCAAGCTGTCTCTAAGTAAACATAAATCACTTTGATTTTTTTCATCAAAGTTCTTTCAGCGTTTAGAGCAGGCAGCCACACATAAAATTGGGCAGAAACATCCTTAAAATTATGCCACACAGGTGGACCTTGCTGGGCTTGTTGAAAAGCTAACTAAAAAGATATGAATGATTTTCTTGAAAGTCTTTAGGAAAAACCAACTGTTAGCTGTCAGCTCACAAGCCAGATAGTGCACTTAGAGAGATGGGTAAAGTGCCAAGTCTATTAAATTTAATCCTGTATTGGCAAACTAACCAACTACAATTATTAAAAAAAAAAAAAAGTCCTTTCAAGGGCTGGTGGAATGGTAAAGAGCCTGCCTAGCAAGCATGAGGCTTTGAGTTCAAACCCCAGTACCACCAAAAACAAAACAAAACAAACAAACAAACAAAAAAACCCCAGTCCTTTCAATCTACAGCAGTTTCAAGGTGTTACTTGTGTGAAAACTGAATGTCTAAAATACCCTTACCAGCCTTTAGTGAGTTGAAAGTGTTGCCTTCAGTGTATGTGTAAGTGCTCATGTCATCTTTCATAGTTGTCACAGGAATAAGAGCTGGGGCTCTCCTGACCCCAAACTGGGTCCCCCAATTTATATCCTAAGGTGCTCACTTTGCCTTACCTGCTCAGGAGTGGTTATTTTTTTACTGATTTGTTAAATTTCTTTAAAAATGAAAAAAATCTTTAATTAACACATAGTAATTGTATATATGTATGGAGGACAGCATGCGAGAAATACGCAGTGATCAGACTGTAGTAATTGTTGTTTCCATAATCTTGAACATTTATCTTTGAGTTGGGAACATTCAAAAATTCTCCAGCAGCTATTTTGAAATATACAATTAGTTGTTATCAACCATAGTAACCCTTCTGTGCCCCCATTGAAATATTTTCCCATATCCAATGGCACCTCTGTACCTACCTAACTGTCCTCTTTCCATCCTCCTCCCCGATCTTCCCAGGCTCTGGGGACCACTACTATACTCTCTCCTTCTATGGTCATAGATTCTTTTTTATTTCTCTTGTTTATTAGTGTATATTAATTGTATAAAGGGGTTTCATTGTGATATTTCCACACATGCATACAATGTATGTTGATCAAACACACCCTCTCTATTACTCTTTCTTATTCCCACCCATAAATTTTGAGTTGAAAATTTATTCTTTCAGGTACAAGAAGCATTTATTCACCACCTACTATGTGGAAAGGCATTGTTTTCACCTTTATTATCTCATTTAAGAACAAACAAGTATTTATTAGATGTCAGTTACACTTTCACTGTAGTACTAGGCACTGTGAATAAATAAAATCAGGAGTTTTTTTCTTTGTGGTACAGAAGGCAAAGGCTAGGAGAGGCAGAACAGGGACATTTCAAGAGGAAAAGTGAGCTGGACAGGTCCCAAGCATGGTGAGCTCAACTGAGTGCCTGTCTTAGTGATCTTGATGCTAAAGCTGACACTTAGTGCACGGAATTCTTAGACACCTAGGTAGAGAAAACAGATAAAAATCTTCCCTTTAATATAGAAGAAACACAATAGTTTTCTTCTATATTATACAACTGTGTATAAGAATGAAAAATTAGGCTGGGCACCGGTGGCTCACGCCTGTAATCCTAGCTTCTCAGGAGGCAGAGATCAGGAGGATCAAGGTTTGAAGCCAAACCCAGCAACTAGTTCAAGAGACTCTATCTCAAAAAAATCCATTACAAAAAAGGGATGGTGAAGTGGCACCTGCCTAGCAAGCATGAGGCTCTGAGTTCAAACCATAGTTCCATCCAAAAAAAAAAAAAAGAATGAAAAATTAAACTGTCTGTAATACCACTACTTAGACATATAACTGGCTCTCATATCCACAGCCCTCTGACCCATGGGTTCAACCAAACACAGATAAAAATATTCTAAGCTGGGTATGGTGGTACATGTCTGTAATCCCAGCACTTAGGAGGCTGAGGCAGGAAGATCACAAGGTTGAGGTCAGCCTGGGCTACACAGTGACAGTTTCAAAAAAAAGTGTCTGTACTGGTCATGTGCAGACATTATTTTCTTGTCATTATTCCCTAGATGATGTAAGTTAATAACTATTTATGTAGCATTACATTGTATTAGGTATTATCAATAAGCTAACATGATTTAACGTGTAAGGGCGGGTGGGTGTAGGTTTCATGCAAATATTAGGTTTCATGCAAATACTATGTCACTTTGTAGATTTGCACATCTGTGGATGTTTGGCATCTGTGGGGAATTCTGGAACAATCACCCACAGATACCAAGGGCTTCCTGCAATAGGCATTACTATTTTGATGCAGATCCTTCTGGAAAACCTTGTGTACACAAGATGGACAGACCATCTCCCCGTGTGCACAATCTGCCTGTCAAGCAGCAAGCTAGCAGTTGATTTCAACCTAGAAAGGGAGCTCCCCTTGGAGAAATGGACTTCACAGGGCGGCCTGGATGCAATGTTGAAAGTTGGCTCCCAAAGATTTTTCTAATATAGTGAGACATGTCAGATGAGCCACTTTGGACTTGGACTTTGAGCAATACTGGGAAGAGTGAAGACTTTAGGGCTCTTGGGAATAGAATGAATGCATTTTGCACTGTGACATAGACACAAACCCTTGAGGGTCCGGATGGAATGCTATGATCAAGGTGTGGTTTGAGTGTACCCAAGGCTCCATTGCTATTGGAGTCTTGGTCCCCAAGATGGTGATATTAGGAGGTGGTGGAGATTTTTAAGAAGGGGGAACCTAGCAGGAAATCCTTGATAAGGATGGGAAAACCTCTCTCCCTTTCTCTCTCTCTCTCCCTCCCTTCCCCCCACTCTCTGTCTTGCTCTGTGCTCTGTCTCTCTCTGTTCCTCTCTCTCTCTCATTCTCATTCCTGGCTTAGGATGTGACTACTTGCTCTGATGTGTGATCTTGCAATTCATCCTGAAGTTTTTACCAGAACTGAGCCAATGCAGGCACCATGATTTTGAACTCCCAAACTGTGAACTAAAAACCTTTGTGCTTTATAAAGTTAGTTACTTCAGGAATTTCATTGTAGTAATTCAAAACTGACTAATGTAGACTTGTAGCCAGGAAAGAATTAAAGATAAAATTCAAATTGCAGGTAAATAATAAAATCTCAAAACATAATGAGCAAAGCTAGAATTTAATAGCAAATACACTACAGCTTTCTCCTGAAATGTAATTTTTCCTCTTGTTCTCTCCAATTTTATCAAAGATAATCATAGCAAATCTAATTTCTTTGTAATACAAGTTTTAGTCTCATTAAACTTGACCTAATTAGTTACATAAAGTGCAACAAGAAGTACTTGACAGTATAGGCCCTGCAGACAGAGTAGACTTTTGTTTTTTGATTTTTTTGTGGGGTTTTTTTTTGTTTGTTTGTTTTGTTTTGTTTTTTGAGACAGGATCTTACTCTGTCACCCAGGCTGGCATTGAACTTGCTATGCAGCTCAGGCTGGCCCGGAAGAACTCACAATCCTCCTGCCTCCTCCTCCTCTGGAGGGTTGGAATTACAGGAGTGTGCCACCGCCATCCAATTTAAATAAGACTTTTTAAAAAGCCTCTTGGGGGCTGGGGATGTAGCTCAGTGATAGAACCTTTGCCTAGAAAGTGCTGAGGCCCTGGTTCAATCCCCAGCACCACCTCCACCCCCACCAAAAAAAGAAGCCTTTTGGGCTGGAGGTGTGGCCCAGCAGTAGAGCTCATGCTTAGGGCACATGAACCCCTCCCCCCAATAAAGAATTTTAAAAATTATAAAAGTGATTAAAAAGTCTCTTAAGACTAGGAAATGAAGCCAAGGACTCGCCATAGATTTTATCTTTAGACCTAGGTGAATTCCTTTCTTGAGCTTCCCTAGTTATTTTGAGGTTCTTGGGCCTGTCAGAAAGTAAGTCCTTTCTTTTTTAAGGTGGAAAGGCCTCAAAAGTTATTAACATGGAAAAGGGGGGAAAATCACAGGAGTGTGACTCCCCCAGAAAGTGACATCCTTTACTTACCACGGGTCAGGAAGCGTGTGAGGGAACTATGAAAATAAGATATGGGCCAGAACCCAGGGGGCTCCTATTAATGGTTAATCCTAGGTTCCTGAAGGAACTCTAGTCATATTTGCCGATGTGAAATTCCAGGTAAAACCCTGGGGAGGCGAGGAGAGAGGGGGCAGGGGGCAGGGGGGAGAAATGGTTCAAACAATGTATGCACATATGAATAAATGAATAAAGAAATAAAAAAAAAAAAACCCTGGAAACATAGTCAGTGTTTCCAGTTATGTTCTACTGCAAGAACAGATTCTTAATGAACTTACGCAAATAGCTATACTGCCATACAATTAGGAGTACTCCAAATAATTTCCAAACACCAAGGGATTAACTGGGGAGAAAGGTTTTGTTTTGCTTTGCTTTGTTTTTGTGGTTCAGGGCATCGAACCCGGGGCGTTGTGCATGCTAGATGAGTGTTCTATCTTTGACACATTCTGGGAGAACGGAAATGTTGCAGTTCTGCTCACAAAATGTATATTCTTCAAAACTGCTGTCAGTTGTAGGCAGTCCAAAAGGAAAAAAACAGTTTTGTTAAATCTGGCAAACAACAAAAAAATAGCAATTTTTCAACAAAAACTCATAAAAATCATAATTCATAGCAACTTGGTCCCTTTAGTTCTTTCTTCCTTTATAAACTTTTATCCCATTTATATCTATTTGAGGTCAAACTCACATTTTTATGATCTTAAACACTTGAGAGATAGAAGTTATATTTAATTTATATTATATTTATATATCTTTACATTACATTTAATGTTATAGTTAATTTGTTTTTATATTTATATTATATTTATATTTAATTTTTGTACTATATTTACTTAATGTTAATAGACATGTCTGTTTTATTACACCAGTGATATTTTTATTTACCAACAATTACTAAAGTCATGCAAATGTGAACACATTTGGGTTAATTTTATTAATTTATGAAAGCTCAATTTTTTAAAAAGTCAAGTTGGTATCATGTAGATAATACATAAACACGTGAATAGATATAAGCGTACATGTTGACACAAGGCAGCACACACATGCAGGCAAGCTCTCTACCATGAGCTGCATCTCCAGGCCACACACGTGAACTTGAATACATAAGAATACAGATGAAAACAGAGACCTTAGAGTTTTCTGGTTTCATTTTCAGTTTTAGCCATGACACAGGTGCAGTGTCTGCAAAAGGGCCTAGAGGAGAATGAGACCTGTTCAAAATAGAAAGGTGGCTTTTAATTTAGTCTCATTTCCTTAACTGGATAACTGGGTGAGTTGCTTAATCAGAAGACAGAAGAGCCTCAGGCCTGAGAGAACCCAGCCACAGCCCAGGAGCTCTGACAAGGGGCTTACAGCACTTTCCTGTGTCATCCAGGGGTCTCTCTCAGGGTCACAAAAGGAAATGAAACGGGGCAGAGCAAACGGAAAGATGAGGTCTTAGAGGAAGCAATTTGGCAAGTTTTCAATGTTTTTAAACTCTTATGGAGAGCAGGGCTTCAAGAGGAGGAGATGTCAGCTGCCTGTAACCTTTTTTATTCCTGCCAACAATGATTAAGAGTTCTTGCTGCTTTTTTTGGGGGGGGTACTGTGTTTTGAACTCAGGGCTTCATGCTTGGCTAGGCAGGTACTCTACCACTTGAGTCATATTCCAGCCCTTTTTGCTTTAGTTATTTTCAAATAGGGTCATGCTGTTTTTCAAAAGGGCCAGTCTTGGATCATAATCCTCTTACCTAAGCCTCTGTGGAGCTGGGATTATAGCTGTGAGCCACCACACCCAGATTTGTTTTTGCTGTTATCGTTGTTGAGATGGGGTCTTGCTAACTTTTTTGCCCAAGCTGACCTTGAATTTTGATCCTCCCAATCTCTGCTCTTTTTTTTTTTTTTTTTTGGCAGTACTGGGGTTTGAACTGAGGACCTCATGCTTGCAGGCAGATGCTCAACCACTTAAGCTACTCTGCCAGCTCTTTTTTGTGTTGGGTATTTTTGAGAGAGGGTCTCTCAAACTATTTGTCTGGGCTGGCCTCAAACCATGATCCTCTTAATCTCTGCCTCCTGAGTGGCTAGGCTTGCAGGCATGAGTCATAGGCACCTAGCTCTAATCTCTGCCTCTTAAATAGCTGAGATTATAGTCATGTGATACCACTCCTAGCCTCTCTTGTTGTTTATAATACTTGTTAGAATCAATGCATAAGCTCATTTCTGTAGAGAAGAATCATTTGTCACAGAGTAGAGTTTTTAACTCCCGCTGATCAATTATGTTTTAATATTCTTTAATGGTCCAAGTTTTACTTCACTGTGAAGAATCTGCCCATACATAGATAAATCCCTCCAAAAATGTGGTTGTTGGTTCTGTATCCTTTGACTCATTCATTGTAAAACACTGTAATGAAAAGTTATTTTAATTCCCCTGTATGGTGGCCCATACTGGGAATGTCAGTACCTGGGGGGCAGAGGCAGGAGGTTCTGGGCCAGTGTTATATATTGAGATCCAGGCCAGCCTATGCTACATAGTGAGACTCTGTCTCAAAAACATCAAAAATAAACTTGTGCCCCGGGGCCTGGTGACAGTGTGAAACGCATGAGTAATACCATTTACTTCTGCCACTGAAGCAGGAGGATTACTACAGCCCCAGAATCTGAGACCAGCCTGGGCAACAGTGAAACCCTGCCTCAAAAAATTTTATTTTTGAAGTTTTAATAAACTCATATGGGCTCCACGTCAGCACTACAAAGCACAATTCACATTTGTGTTACTCAGCAGTGAAATCTCTCACCAACCAACTTTGCATGCAGGCCTAATTCACTTTAGTGTCTAAAACAACCACAAAGACTTTGAGTGTGTTCAGCTGAGTTATTTTCAGGTTCATGCAAAATATTCTGTTAATGTAATTTTCAAATTACTTATTTAAATATTCACTAGAACGACAATGAGAGCTTTAACGTTGGCAGGGCAAGGTTCACCTGTCCCTCCTAGCACCTGTACTGTCCTGCAGAAGTGATGAATGAAGGTACAGGACCCCAGAGCCAGACAGACCCTCATGGCGCGCTGTCTAGTTCATCTGTGAGCCTGACCCAGTCAAGACACACCCAAAATAGGATGACTGCTTACAGATTTCAGGTCCAGAATTCCAGATAGCCTATGCTGACTGAAGCAGAAAAGTTACCAGATTTCCCCTTTTTGCATACATTTCTTCATTAGGCCAAACCAAGTTTGTTTATTCTGACCTAGAAAGTCATTTCAGGGCTGGGGGTTAGCTCAGTGGTACAGCTGCTCACTTGGCTAGCATGTTTGAGGCCCTGTGTTCAATCCCCAGCATGGCAAAAACAAAACAAAACTTTTTCTCTTATTCTTGAACTGTAAACTTTCTAGAAAATTCAACTAACATTTCCAGAAACAGACACTAGGCTAAGACCCGGGAATCCTTTTAAGGAACCATCAAAGACAGGGATTGGTAAACTTTTCTCTGTAAAGAACTAGATATTTAGGCTTTGGGGCTATACAGCCTCTGTTATTACTCAACTCTGTTTTTGATTTTTTTTTTTGATGGTGGTACTGGGGTTTGAACTCAGGGCTTCACACTTGCAAAGCAGGCACTCTACTGCTTGAGCCATGCCTCCAGCCCACAACTCAACTCTGGTTGTGTGTGAGAGCAGCCATGGGCAGTATGTAAACAAATGAGGCTGGCTGTGTTCCAATAAAACTTTATTTACAAAGCAGGTGGTGGAACCCTGATGGAGGAAGTCACTGGGGGTTGTAAAACAGAGCACAAAGGGTGCCCCATACTGGCAGCCTAAGTGCGGTAAGTGAGCTGTATCAGGAGTGTGAACAATTTGCCATTGTAATACAGACTGCACAGGGACTGGTTCATCTTGCTGGGGGAGCTGTGCAAGTTTTCCTTTAGAAGGGGACTTTTTTTTTTAGGTTTTTTTTTTTTTTTTTTTGAGATGGGGTCTTGCTATTTGGCCTAAACTGGCCTCAAACTCGCTATGTAGCCCAGGCTAGCCTTGAACTCTTGATCCTCTTGTTTCCACCTCCTTGGTGGTGGGATTACAGGTATGAACCACCATGCCCAGCCAGAAGGAGACCTTTGGAATTTAAAAAATTCTAAAAGGAAGAAGGGATTTCCAAAAGAGAATTCCAAGTAGTGTGAGCAGGGGTTGTGGGCATGACAGAGCATGTAGGCTTGAGGAGCTTGCTTTTTCCTTTTGTGGCTAAAATAGCGTATTTATAGGAACAGATATACTGGGGCCAGACACAGTCCCCTCTGGTTAAAAGCTAATTCTGGAGGTCCACCTGTGGCAAGGTTAGTATTAATGAGGTGTGGAAGACTGGAGGTGGGGAAACGAGTCATAAACTCCTTTCTGCTGTCCTCATAAGAAAAGACAAGGGCTTGCACCTCGGCCCTGACTATAGGATAGGCAAGACACAATGACAGGAACTGACAGGTCAGGGTGACTGAATGATGGTTCCCGACATTGTGGGCTGGCTGACTGGCAGGCTGGTGTGCCAGTTGGTCAGCGCTTTGAGTCACCCTCCGAAAGACCCACTCCTTGTCCTTTTCTTGCTGGGCATTGTGGGGAGCCAGCCCCTGCAAACTGCACTGCTAGGGCCCCCTTGCCAGTTGGCACAGGCACAGGAGGTGGGGAAGGAGAGAGGCCAAAGATCTCTGTCTCCTTCCCTGTTCCTGTGGCAGCATCAGCTGCCACCAACTCTCCTTTGTCACCTCGTTCTTCTGTGGTCCAAGGTTCTACGTACCTGTGAGTGGCCTGGGCTCTTGGGAGCCATGGTGCTGCCACCCCTGTGTTGCTCAAGGCTTTGCTATTCTGTGGAATGCCTCACCTTCCTCTGCTTCCTCTTTGGGTTTTTCTGATCCCCGTGCAACCAGTTCCTCTGGTTAAATTCCTTCCTTTGGACTCCCAGTGTAGGGTTTACTTTTCTGATCTGACCCGGACTGATAGAGATGTGATGACCTGAGAAGAGTTGGGAAGGATGGGAAATGAAGGTAGGAAGGGAACTTAATTCAGTTGTGTTGTTGTTTTTGTTTCGGTGGCACTGGGGTTTGAACTCAGGGCTTCACGTTTGCTAGGCAGGCATCCTACCGCTTGAGCCACTCCGCCAGCCCAGTTAATTCAGTTTGAAGTCTTTTTCACAATTCAAGATGAGGTACTCACTGAACCCACAATGACTTTCACTCCTGTGCTGTCTTGTCTATCCTTCACGAAGCTACGCATAGTAATTCTTTTAAAACCTATTTAGAGCATGCTCTGTTCTGCTTAAAACCTCCCAGTGGCTTTCCATCGTACTTAGAATAAAAGCTAAACTCCTTTCCTGGGTACAAGACCCTCTGCCTTCGTCTGGTTATTTTTCCTCCCTCATTTACCTTGTCCAGCCATACTGACCCATTTGCTGTTCCTCAAACTCATCGAGGCAGCTTCTGCCTCAGGGCCTTTGCACTTGCTACTGTAAGCACTCTTTCCTCATATTTCCACGTGTGCCCCTGCTTTTGTGTCATCTGAGACATGACCACCACCACTGCCACTTATTTCCTTACTCTAATTTGTGTTCTTTGTTGCACGTATCACTCTGTGAAACTACATCCTCTTACCTTTTTCTACCTCAAAGTTTGAGGGTAAAGACTTTGTCTCATCACTTCTTTCCTTTTCAGTACTGTATCTAAACAGTCTGAGGACTACGTACGTATTTGCTAATAAATAAATGAGTATTTTACCTTTGAAGTGTTATATAGCAGAGATGATTTGGATATTCTCTTTTTATTACTTTACTTTTTATTATTTCACTTCCATGACTCCTTCTCCTGAGCTACCTGGTGCTGTCCTGTCCTCTCTATTCATCTTTCATAGCATGTGGGGGGCTTCTCTGTGAACCTCCTCTTCTCCCCACTGCACAGAAAGCTGGCTGCTCTCTCCTTAGGGCTCCACTACACCCCAGCAAGACACGTACTTCACTGCCTGTGTTTAATCGCTGTCTCCTTTTCCAGGATGGAAGTAGAGAGCATGAATTTTTCACATCTGTAGCTTCAGGATCTAGAATAGGCCTGGCACACAGTTGCATTTGGGAAAAATTTGTTGAATAAATATTCATTTATTTATTCTGGAAGATTCAGGAAGCTTTCCAGCCCCACCTTTCTATTTGCTTCTGTACCAAGGAGTTACTGAAGGGAATGGTTCCATACCTGTAAAAAGGCTGACAGTCCCAGCCTCACAGTGTTTGCAGAGAACGCTGAGGTAACAGAATGAAAGCTCCTAGGAAAGTGTATGTAATAGAGCCCGTTGTTCCTGAATGAAAGGGAAGGCCTTCTTCCATTTGCAAAGATGTATTCTGACAGGAATATCAGTTTTACCCACAACTTGTCTGTAAGAAGCCTTAAGAGATCTAGAACTTTCTAGAACTTGGGAAGGAGGTGTCCTGATGGAAGAATGGTTAAGACAGATTTCACAGAAGATGAGGAAAATTGTTTTCAGCAACTTACTTTCGGGTTTCTGAGGAGGTCTGGCTAACCTGTGAGCAAGGCCTCCTACTGTGCCCGCTAGAAATGAGTCGACAGGGCCCACAGGCCTGAGAAGTTCACATGTGGGGAGGCCCTGACCCCACGGCCAGATTGAGGTGCCAGTTCATGAAGCAGAGGCTCGCCGTGTAGCACCCAGCACGCCCTCCCTCTTGCACCTGAGCCTGGGGCCTGGGCCAGCTGCGTGTCAGGGGAGGAAGCCTGGTGTCAGGGCGCTTGCTGAAGGCCCCTGCAGGTGTTCTCTTGCTCTGGCACCTTGAACCCCTCAGCTCTTTCAATCTGCAACTCGGAGAAGCGAAGGGCAGGTGAAAAGTCCCATTTCCAAGTGATGTCGTCAGAACTGTAGAACAGGACTCATGGGCTTCTTATGCAGCTGGCGGGCACAGGCCCTGCACTGCCATCGTGTAAAAAGCAGAGCATTTGTTATGCACAGTACATGGCCCGTGACAGTAACAGAGGCTCTCTTGCTGGTTTATATACATACTATACCATATTTGTATTACTATTCTACAGTGTACCCTTTAAAAAAAGGCGAGTGTAACATGTCTGTCATGTCACACTTCTATTGGTTGCATCTCTTTCTCTTGAGCTCAATTTAATATCATGATGTTTTGGTCACATGACTCTGGGAGCAATGAACCACACTGTATATATTTATATGTAAATGTACACACCCCATGTAGCCTAGACAGGAGTGGAAGACATGCTGTGATGTTCCTAGAAGTGCAAAGTCCCCTAACTGAGCATTTCTCAGAATGTATCCTTGTTGTTAAGCCATGTCCGACTGTATTAAGAAGAGACCAGAAGATAGAAGCAGATTTTAGAACATTTAAAAGTATTGAAGTGCCAAAGCATTTGTTCTCCCCCGCTCCCCCACACACCACCCAGGGATCTAACTCCGGATAGAATGTGGTTTTTCACTCAAGAGTTTCTTGAAGCGGGTGTGGTGGTACAAGCCTGTAATCCCAGCATTTGGGAGGCTGAAACAGGAAGACGGTTAGTTTGAGGCCAACGTGGGCTACATAGTAAGAACCAGTCTTTATAAAAAAGAGTTCCTTGAAGATATAAGCTACACATTAGAGCGTAACTTAAGTGAACCTGGGGGACAGATGGGTGGGGACAGTGGGGGCCTCTATGTAAAATTAATTGTGACCCTAGAATTTTAAAACAAGGTCATCATGTACTTAGGTCTCTTCTCCCTTTGTCATCTGTACTACCCTTTCTGATGGTGCTCTTACCATCATTTCAGACATATTTTAGTTAGAACACCTTTTTAAAATCTCAGCTCTATTAAAGAAGCCATGGGTATTTTTGCTAACACAGAGCAAACCCTAGTAGACACTAAAAAATTTAAAAACGTAAAAAAAAAAAAAAAAATTTAAAAACGTGAATCACCTGCTTGTCCCAACTCCCTGCCTCTTAAAAATTAGGTATGCTACGAAAATACAGCATGTGGCTTGCTGTCCTCTGTGCCCCCACATTTCTGTGTTCAGCTTCAATAGCGCATGGCACCTCCTGTGTCTCCACCCCCACGTCCCTTGTCAGGCTTGAGCTCATCGAGGGTGTCCGGGCTGCTGGACCTCATGTTCACCAGTGCTGATGAGTAGCACCTAGGGCAGACATGCTTTTCAAAAGCTGTATTTTGAGTGACTGAATCTTCATTTTTAGTTCTAGGCCTTTGCTCTTAGCCTAATTTAGTTGTTTTTAACAAGCACTTGCTCTTAATCAGATCAAATCTGCTCTGGCTCACTTTTAATAAAAGTTCAAATTAAAACTACTTAGATACGAGTTTTTCACCTGCCACACCCTTACTGGTGGTCGTACAACCAGCATTGGTTCTGAGGGAAGGCACCGTGGCACTGTCTACCAAAGAGCACACTCTTTGACATGGCCAATTCTACCTCGAGGAATTTCTCTGACAGATTACATGTAAGAAAATCATTGTATGAGTAGCAAAAACCTGGGAAAGACCTAAACGTCCAGTATAAGGGACTAGTTAAACAAATAATAGTATACACATTCAAGTGACAATCTAGTCCAGAGGGAAAACAAATGAGGCAGCTCTGGAATTTACATGGGATGACTACTAAAATATATTGTTAAGGAAAACAAGATTCAAGGAGCAAGGCACTGTGGCCATGCCTGTAATCCTAGCTACTCAGGAAGCAGAGACCTGGAGGTTAGAGGACAGCCTGGACAAAAAGCTCACAAGACCCCATGTCAACCAATAAAAGCTGGACACAGAGGTGTGCACCTGTCATCCTACAGGTGCAAGGCCCTGAGCTCAAACCCTAGTATTGCCAAAAAAATGACTGTACAGGATGTGTCGATTCCATGTGTTGTAAGGACATGAAAACTTCCCCGTCCTTGCATGTATATGTGTGGCTATGTCTGAATGGATTCACAAAGCCCTAGGAATGCTGCCTTCCTCTGGTTCGGGGACCTGTGGCTTCTGTCACTCACAACACCTATTCAACCCTTCACCGTGTTCTTACTGCTGTTAGATTAAATCCGAAGTCTCTGTCATGGCATGAAGTTGCTTTGTGACACAAAGCCCGCCTTCCTCATCTTCAGCCCCATTCTCTCTTCCCTTGGTCATCTTTGACTTCTCAGAGCCAGTTCTCTTTCCCACTTCATGGCATCTGCAGAGGCTGTTCCTCTGCCTGGAAGCTCCTCCCTCCACTCTCACCTGACTAATAATTCCCAGCAGTCCAGGATGCTTCAAGTTCCAGGCTACTTCATCAGGGCGGCCTTTCCTAACACCTGCCCTAGACCAGGCTCATCCCCTGACAGATGCTCCTGTGCACCTAGCAGACACCACACATGCCATCAGTAAATGACCTGCATGGTCTGTTTTCCTCACTCAGCTTCAAGCTGATGTCTGACCTCTCCACCTGTGTCCAGAACAAAGCAGTTCCTTAACAAACACTTGTGGAGGAAGGAGGAAGGAAAAAAGAAGATAGGAAAGGATAAAGGTGGGAGGGAGGGAGGAGGCAGGGAAGGTGACAGGTAAGGAGATGAGAGGGAAGGACAGGGCAGGGAGCCTCCAGGACCTTAAAGCCAGCTGTAAGTGAGAGCCCTGAGTGCGTGTTGCTTTTATAAGTGATAGGCCTGGTCTTCTTAGAATTACTTGAAAGTTATTGTTACTCTGTGGCCTTAGAATTTATACTTTACAGCAATTGGGAATCTACACTTGTTTCGTGACAAAAATTGTCAAGACTAATAAACTTCTGCTTTACTTTTGTGGAGAACTATGTTATTCTGAATCTTTCTCTCTCTCTCCCTCTCTTTCTCTTCAAGGGGCAGTAGCTTTTCACACAGAAAGCAATAACTTCAATCTCCTTTCAGTGGAAAAATGCTTCACTGTACACATATTAGGACTTAGGCTACTTTTAATCTCCCACTTTTTGGACATTGATGCTTCTGTGTTTAAATATGAATCCGATGGTTACATGGCTGTGTTTAGACTGAGGCAGACTTCGCACTCAGCCTCCAAGGCCCTGGGGGAGCTGACTGCTGCCCTGCCCTCTGCCCGGCCACATGGGCCTTCTCCTGCCAATATGTCAGCTCCTTGTCCCTTCAGAGATGTCACTTGTCATCTCTTCCAGGAATGATCTCCTCATTTAGGTCAGCAACTCTGGAAGGGCTTTCCAGATCCTTCCATCTGAAGTAGCTGTACTCAGGAGCCCCGTAGGTTTTATGGAGGCTAAAACTTATGTAATTTGATAAAAAGAATACTACATTATGAATCTAAAATGTCCAACAAAAGTGACTACTTAATTAGAATAAGAAAGAAAAAAAGAAAAGAAAAAAAAAGAAATCACAACAAAGGACAAAATTTAAAAAGATGGTAAATACCCCAACCACTAGAAAAGCCAGAAAAAAAAATCATATATTTTTATTAGTTACCTGACATACATTTTTTTTTAACCCTATAATTTTGGCTACATTCTCTTTGATCACCTACTTGTACAACAATGATTGTACGATATTTTCTTTCTCTCTCTCTTTCCTTTTTTTTTTTTTTTGGTGGTACTGGGGTCTGAACTCAGGGCCGAACTTGCTAGGCAGGCGCTATACCACCTGAACCACAGATCCAGCCTTTTTTTTTTTTTGCTCTAGTTATCTTACATACAGGGTTTCCTATTTTTGCCCAGGATGGCTTCAGGCTGCAATCCTCCCACCTATGCCTCCTGTGTAGTTGCAATCACAGGTTTGTACCACCATACTCTGCTTATTGAGATGGGGCCTCACTAACTTTTTCCCTGACTGAACTCAAACCTTGACCTTTTCCACCTCCCGAGTAGCTGGGTAAGTTATAAGCCCAAGCCACTGCATCTGGCCAATTGTATGATATTTGCTATACTGCAAATAAAAAAATTTCTTTGGTCTCATTATTCATTGTTAGTAGTAATTTCATGCAAATTTTTAGGATTGCTGCAAGACTTGAGAAATCTCTAGTAAGTCTTTTCATATAAGTGCTCTTAAATGTTCAGGTGTTTCAAGTGTTTCGGTCTTGTGTGGTTGGGGCGTATCTGATGATGTGTATGTGCACATGTGCCTTCGTCCCAGGGTGTAAGTGTCTCTCCCGGGGCCTGTGCAGATGAAGCTTATTAGCTTCCCAGTAAATCCCAGTCTGTCTCTACCACCCAGTTGCTGGTTTCACTTCACAGTGTTTTCATTCCTTCAACACAATCCGACCTGCAATTGTTCTAGTTCTGTGTTTGCCTGTTTACAAACTACCTGCCCCTCACACGTGGGAGCTCAAGAGAAACAGGGTGCTAGGTTCCCCAGGCCTCCACTGCAAATGGCTTAAAAATTGGAGTGACTCAATGAATGTTAAATGGGATTTAATGTCAATCTCTGAAATTTGTTAGAATTTATGAGTGGTGATTTTCCATAAGAACCATTTTATTTACTTATTTATTTATTTGGCAGTACTGAGGTTTGAACTCAGGGCCTCCTGCTTGCTAGGCAGGCGCTCTTATCTCTTGAGCCACTCTGCCAGTCCTTTTCTTTGTGTGATTTCTATTTTTTTTTTTTTAAGCCTGCACAATCATTTTCTTTTGGCAGTACTGGGATATGAACACCAGGCCTCATGCTTGCTAGGCAGGCGCTTTGCCCCTTGAGCCATGCCTCCAACCCGTGATGGGTTTTTTTGAGACTGGGTCTTGTGCACTATTTGCCTAGGCTGGCTTTGAACCATGATCCTCCTAATCTCTGCTTCCTGAGTGGCTAGGATTACAGTTGTGAGCCACCAGTGTACCGCCAACAGCCATTTTAATTAGACTTGATTGCATAGACTGTAGTGTTGTGAGCATTAATTGTGATAAATAGTAGGATGATTTTCTGAGTTAGTAGTTTGTACCAGATGGAACAATGTACTCATTTCCTTGACTAGAAGTTTGGAGCAGTAAATGTGCAGATTCTTTAGCATTTGCTTGAAACTCAAATCTTTCAAATGCCCTTTGCTTCCTGAGCTCCCCAAAGAATTGAAAAACAAGACAACTGGCACCTTTACACATTTTCAAGTCATCAGTTTGTGAAGCCATAAATTTAAATATTTGCAAAGTGATATTTCAGGAATCAATTTGATTCCTGCCTTTAATCCTTTAAAAATACATTAGTGAATTTTTCTTAGGCAGTAGAAAACATTAGCATTCATTTCCCCCCACTTCTTCCATGCCACTTTTCCTCTCCTTCCCAATTTCATACATTCTTATTTCCAAAAGTTTCCTATAGGTAGACCTGTCAAATTTTCTGCCACTAAAATATGTATACACGTTTAAATTTAAATTTTAGAAGTTTCTTGGGATCACAGTCTACAAGTGTAGAAAATTTCCTCTGGATTGTGTTATTATAATTATTATTGGTACAGATGACCAAAAATATGAATTCTATATTTTGATATGTAATTCTGAAAATGAAAAGTAAAATTTATGTCTGAGGTGATAGATATGTCAATTGCTGTGGCCCTGATCATTACATATTATACACTGCACACACATATTGAAAGGCCACAGTTACAAAATTACTGTGTCAACTTAAACAAAAAGTAAAAAAATAAAAGTCAATAGACATTTAAGAAATGACAAAAGTTCAATTTTGTTAGAAAAACAGTTTTAATTAGATACGTGGAACCATTTTTTCACTTAATTTTTGTATCCATGTTTGAATATCACTTATTGCTTAAATAAGACAGTTCAGTGTTTATTCTTTGCTGATCTGTTGCTCTATGGCTGTGAGTTCTGAGAAACCTTGTTCCCACAACAAAGCAGATGGGAAAGAAGATTTTGTTATAAAAATGCCACTCAATTCTCCGAACCCCTTCCAAGTTTTACATCAGAAATCATGCAGTGACAGATCACTAGACATTATTATTAATGTCCTAACAGCTGAAGTGTCCCACTGAAATTATATTGATAGCAAACCACAGGCAACTACCTGCTCTGTGAAAATATTATTTCATCAATCATTAAAGTCATTCATTTTCTCAGCCCCAGTATTTGGGAGTCTCCCTGGGTTTTTACATCTCAGGACAATTCAGGTTTTACATCCCAGTGTCACAGAAAGATTTGGAAGGAGTGAAAAGTGTGTTTCATTTTTTGTTTTTAATGACAATGAGTGATTATTAGTGGAAAGGTAACAGGAGAAGCCACACCACACCTTGTCCACGGGGAAGTTTTAGGTAGATTAATTGTAGGGAACTGTCCTTCCAAATGGAGATTGATGAAAGGAGCACCTCTGTCCACCTGGGAAAGCCTTGGAGTCACACATGCAGTGGAAGACCATGTGATCTGAACTTGTCTCAAATCAGGTACAGAGAAGTGCTCATTAGTGGTCACACTGCTGGCCCATGGCAGACCTGGGATGCTGCTCAGATGCCCTATGTCCCACACCTTCTCTGACCTCTCACTCCTAGATAAATTAGCATATTCATTGAAGTCTAACAAATTATTATTTGTAAAGCTCCAGTAACTTCAGTCAAGACCAAAATTCAAACCATCCATGGAGGAAAGGAGTGCTGAACTCAGCAATCACCCAGCACACACATTAGAATGTGTGGCTCACACTTGGAACCTATTCATCCTGGAGCTTCAGGCTTGACAAGTGTAGCAAGGCTGTCAAGAGTGAACAACACAGTGTTCATAAGCAGTTGATAAACTAGGATTACTTGTTGGGCGTGATGGTGCAATCTTGAAATCCCAGAATTTGGGAGGTGGAGGCAGGAGAATCAAGAGTTTGAGGGCAGCCTGGGCTTCCTAGCAAGTTCAAGGCCAAACCAGACTATCTAGTGTCACCCTGTCTCAAAAACCAAAATTAATTAAAAAGATAGGGCTATTTATAATCACATCAGCCAAATAAAGGTAACACAATCTTTTATCAAAATAAACAGAAATCAAAATGTTAGTGATTTACTGATTCAGTTTCAAATTAGTAAATATTTCCAGTGCATTCGATTATTTTTAACTCAGTATTTTCAACTATTTCATTTATGTCAATTATTAAATTGAGCAAGTATGTTCAGTTTTCAAGTTAGCTAAATGTTTCATTTAGCAAATATTTATTGAGTCTACTAAATACCAGGAAAATATTGGCAGCTAGAGATTTTGAAATAAATTCTAAACTAATTAGTTTACTGCAGGCAGGCGTGCACAAAATGAGTAAGAGCAGCAGATTCTGGGCCACCTCTACCTTCACTCCTGCTCTAGCCATCCTTTTGGCCTCAATTTCCTTTTCAGGAAAATGGAAGGATTCTGTAACTCGAACTCTTTTAGGGCAGTAGACAGTCACAGTCATATAATAAGACTGATGATGTTATTATTATCACTAGTCCTGCCCAGCACCTGGGACAGTGTCCACACACAGGAGAAGACTTGGAATAAATGCTACTGAGTCAACAAATGAATGGGAAAAAAAACAAAACAAAACCCAGCAAATGTTTTACTGTGCCTCTCCATTGCAGACAAAGGAATTATTACATGGTTGGCAGAATGGGTTATTCACAAGCACTGTTTTGTTTACCATATTTAATCCATTCGAATGCTAAACGTCTTCCAACATGTTTCTTTCTCTCTTCTGCTACTCAGTGGAGACATAGGTCTCACTGTCAGAAATATGCAAATACTCTCCTATCTCTTTTATTTGCAGAGTCTGTGCTGTGTGACTTATTGTAGGCTGATTATAAATTATACAAAAATAGTTCCAGGAAATCCAAAGGTTTCCTAGAGACATAATGATCTAGTAGGAAAAACATTTCATATCTTTGAGAATTCCCAGGGGGAGTGGGAAACCAGTGCCTTGGTGTCTTGCTGAGGTTTCAAGGGCTGTGAGAGATATACTAATGCTTGATCATTTTTCTTATATCATTTTGGATGCTAGTGCGATGGGTCAAAGGAGCAATTCTTGTCTTTTCCAAGGTGAATGGTCCAAGTTCCAGCCTCCAGCATCTTTCCTAGGATCCCCTCTGTTTCCTCCAGTCTCCCTGCCTCCTCCTTTGACCATTCCTTCCAGGGTCAACACCTGCAATTGTGGTGTTGGGCATGGAGCGTTGGAAGAAAGAGCTCCCATGTCAGACGGCATCCTTGGAGTCCCACATCCTAGCCACACGCTGCCTAAGCTTGGCTTGTTGCAATACCTACATTGACCTGGATCCTAGTCCTTGCTCTTAATCATTAAGTAGGGCTTCAGGTAATTAAAATTTGGAAACTTAACGCCTAGGAACCAGAGAGCAGGCTTGTGAATGAATCACCCTACCTGGTTCCATTCATGTAGTCTGAGTGGCTTGAGGAAATAAGGTGTGTGCTTGAGTTTCCTTCCAAATAACTATCATTATTCCTTATGACGCCTCCTTTCACATGTACAGAACACTTAAGCTATACTTTGGGTTATGTGATACTTCAGGTGATGTTGTCACTGCCCACCTTTTATCTTGTTTGAAAACTTCAGCCCAGCTACTGAATTGCACAAGCTGTGGAAGAGATGAATGAGGAGTTTGTTTTGTTCTCTTTCCTAGCTCTGTTTTCCAGTCTCTGCACGCCCACGCCTGCCCACAACTCCAAGGCTCAGGTCTCTCTCAAAAACATAATTCTGCCTACAATGTTCTGGCCGGTTATTTATGCAGCTCTGATTCATCCTGACAGTCCCATACTTCCGACAGGTGACTACCCTTGGGCAGCCACCTGGAGACACTTTTCAGTAATTACACCTGTGTTTCATGATGTGCTGTGTGTATCACCCTTATTCTCCAGGAGATAGAATTCCAATTTCTTGTCCTATAACTTTAAGCTACTTGCACTCTTTTTTCCCCTTCGTGTTTCTTCTTAGCAATTACTTTTTTTTATCACCTTGTCCATGTTCTTCCTGGTAGTTTATTGTCCCTGTGTTGTCCTCCTCTTCTCATCTAGCTTGTATGTTGCTCTGGTAATATAATAGTCTTGGATGATTTGAGGTGGGGACTCTAGAACCTGCAGACGAAATATGTGGAACTTTCCAGAGAAGGAAAACTGTTAATCAGGAAGGAACAAGCTTGGCCTTGCTTAATTTGGAGTGGTGGAGAGTGTTTTTCAGCTTTGCTTTCTTCTTTTGTTTCATTTCTTCTTCCTCACCCACAGCCTTCCTTAGCCCCCTCAGAAGCTCAGCCTGCCCACATTTTCCAGTAGAAAAAGCGACTCTTGGGAAACAACTCCTAGGCCTTCTGTCCTGCTCCTCCTATCTCTGCAGGTCTTTCCAACCTGACCCCCCCATTGGCAGGTGGCTACCAATCAGCCCTTCTTACACTTGATGACCCCGCCCCCCACCAGGGTTGATTGGACCAGGAATGAACATCTGATCCAAAGCTGCCAATCAGCTTCTTTCTTCACAAATCCTGACTCATTTGAAAACTTCAAGCGCCTGTGTGATTCCAAGCTCTGCCCCTTCCCTTCTCTCTTGGTGGGCTTGTGGCCTCTGTGACTTCCTGGGATTTTTTAAACCTCACCAGACAGTGTTTAAGTAAGACTCACCTTTTTTCTGAAACCTGACAGTTGTGGTTTTCCTTAAACAGAGCTCAGCGGCTTGCAGATAGGAATAGAAAAAGTCCACAGTGGGATTGCTCCAAGGCTGGGGCCCTGCAGAGAGCCGGTGGCAGAGAAGAGATTGAGGAAGTGGAGGGTAGGAAAGAGTCAAGTGATGAGGACCCTGGGGCTCAGGTTGCAGGCTGAAGGGCACTGAATGGTCCTCCACATTGCTGCCCACAGGAATCACCTGGGAAGGCCTTCCAAGTGCTGGGGGTCCAGCCCCTCCCAGAGTATCTGAGGTGACTAAGGTGGCCTTGTCACTCTTAGTTGCAAGAGCTCCCCAGCTTTTGTAATATTTAGCTAAGATGGCAAACCAAAGGTGTACCTAAGGAAAAGAATTAACTAGATAGGGCTGATGGATTGAAAAAAGAGGCTGAAAGGGCAAGCTGTGGGCGTCCCCAGATGTCATAAGACTTGTTGGGGCTTGGATGCAGAGGGAGGCTGCCTCTGAGTGTGGGGTGTGAGAATGGAACGGAACCATGACTTTGAAGAGTGGCGAAGCAGGAAGAGCTGTTAAAGCGACCTGGGAGGGAGGCAATGGGGCAGCTAAGTCTATGGTCACCTTCATGCATGGTTTTAATTTTCTGGGATGATGACCAGAGGCTGAGGGGCCTGAAGGAGGTGGCCAGGCCTCCCTGACCATGCTGAGGGACCAGGAGGTAAAGGTTGAAAGAGCAAAGACAGGAAAGTGGGTGGTTTTAGGACAGGAGCCTTGAAGCAGAAGGGTGGGGGAGTGCAGGGGGAGGGAGATGCAGCTGGAACTTGGAGGAGCTGTCACCAATCTTTTCCTTGGGGGCAGTGGGGAAATTTGGAGAAGGTGGGAAGATGGGTGGGCCTTTTCTGTGAAACAGCCCAAGTAAAGGAGGGGTCCCAGGAATGAGGCAGGTGTGCCTTCAATGTCACTGAAGTTTGACCTCTGGATGACTGAGGATTTCTGTAGAAGTTTTTCAGAGTGGAGTGGAATGGTCATTGGGGACCCATGACCTTGCCTGTGCTGTGCAGGGGTCACACTAGCTAAATTCCTGCTGTCGTGCTGTACTCCCACCAAACTTTCACCAGTTTGGGGAAAGATGAAATGGGACCTGCTGTGTCTGCTTGTCTCAGTTCACCCAGGTCCCACCTTTAAGCTTCAAACTGAGCTATTTCACACATTGGTATTTCTTACTGGGCCCTAAGACTTCTGTTTCCTAATATTTTTATTAAGAAAAAAATTTAAATACAAAAGTTAAGAGAGTGGTGTAATGAGTCTTCCTGCACCATCGCTTAGACCTGAAGATGTTTGGAGTTGGGGCTCTGGGGAGGTAAGAAGAGGGCACATTTCTTTGCAAAATCTTTCTCCCTGGTATGGAAAGCCTGCCCCCTCCCCCCATTCCTGGAACAGTTTCACATTTTTCCATTTTCATACATGTGTGCACAGTATTTGCACCATATTCACCCTCCCACACCCTTTTCCCACCCCCTCCCACTGTATCAACCCCCCAACAGGATCTTTTCTGCTTTCCTATTCTCTGATTTTGTAAAAGAAAAAAAAAGACATTTTTGTTTGTTTAAGATAGCTATACAAATAGCTTCCTTATGACATTTCTATGTATTACAACTGGAACTGGTTCATCCCCTCTGTTTTTCTCCTTTCTACCTTGGTGCTCTTATAGTGATTTCAATTGGTTTAAAAATTCTATATTCATTCTCTTTTTTTTGTGGTACTGGGGCTTGAACTCAGGGTGAAGACCTTGAGCCACTTCACTGGCCCTTTCGAGGTAGAGTTTGTGAACTGTTTGCCCAGGCTGGCTTTGAACATCAATCCTCCTGATCTCTGCCTCCTGAGTAGCTAGGATTATAGGCGTGAACCACTGGCTCCCAGCGTCTATATTTTCTTATGTAGAAAGTACATCAAGCATATTTACCTTCTTAACTCTCTTCTTTTACCCTCTCTCTCCCATTAGTGGCCTGTTTTTCATGATACTGCTCTATTTGTGTTGGTCCATATTCCACATATGACAGAATATGCAGCCTTGGTCTTCTGAAGCTAGATTGCGTCACTTGACAGGATGATCTCCAGTTCCATTCATTTGTGTACTAATAATTGTTGAGTTTCTTGCACGTGCCAGGCTTTCTTGTAGGTGCTGGCAGGAGAGCAGTAAGCTAGAGAAACAAGGTCCCTATCCTCACAGGACTTAAGGCACAGACTGGAGGACACTGCAGTACGCAGTAATAAACAGATCGTGTGAAGTACAGTGAAGGTAGAAAGCAAGGCTGTTTGGCAGAGTGACCAATCAAGGGATAAGTTGGGGGGACTGGAGTGGGCGGACTACTTTAGATATTTAGGAGAGCCTCCTTGAAAGAGTGACATTTATCTGACACCTGAATGACAAGAATATGCCACTATGTGCAAATATGGAGGGTACCATACTCTAGGCCAGTGCAAAAGCCCTGAGGTAGAAATAAGCGCAGGGTGTTTGAAGAACAGAAAGCAGTGAAAAGTCTGGAGATGTCTCTGGGCATCCTGGGCTGGGTTGAGCTGCTTCCTCTGTGCCTCCTCAGTGTCGTCTGTGGTGTTTTACACTTAATTATCTCAATGAGGACTTGTCTGTCTCTCTCCCTAGTCCAGAGGCTGACCACAGTCAGAGACAGTGTTCATTTTTAAAATCTTTGTATCTTGCAACCCTTGGCCCAGTGGAAGGTGCTCAATAACCCTAAGAACCACACTGTGCACATGTGCAAATGGAGGGATCCATGGGAGTCTGGGTTCAAGTTTGGAAGTAACAAGCAACTCAGAAAAAGTTTCAGTACTTCACTTTTTTTACATGTCTGAGAAAAGACAATGAAGTATTTCTTCAGCTTTCAAGTTTCCTTCTTTCTAGCAGGGGGCTCCCAAATGTGCACTCATTTTGTTTGTGCATCAAATGTTTATTGAGGTCTTAATGTATGTCCAGGTTGCTATTAATATGGAAGTGAACAAAGCCAAGTTCCTACCTTTGAGGAGCTTATATTCTAGTGTGTGGGGAGACCATGGTGGATGGATGAATGAATGAACTAAAATGTCAGGCAAGCAGCAGCAACAGGGAGCATGGTGGAGGGTGTGTTGCTCTTTTACATAGGGTGGTCAGGGAAAATGAGTCATTTGCTGGATCCTCTGGGAAGCAGATGTCAAGAAGGAGGCAGAAGTACAGGATTTTGGAAGGAAGGCAGACACATTATTGAGAATAAAAGCTGAGAAGATGCAGGAGTAGGCAGAGTTCCTTCAGAATGCAGTGCAGGTCTGACGTCAGTGAAAAGAGGGAGGGGAGAGAAGAACAGGCAGAGGTTGAAGCTGAGCTATGCAGTCAAATGCTCTACCCCTGAGCTACACCCCCGAAGCTGAACTATGATGAATATTTCACAGTGCCCTGGCCGACCTGGTGGTGAGTTCTGAGGAAAAGTCTGTCATTGGCCAGGCCAAACTCCCAGGAGTTTACACTCTTGCTTTGCTCAGGAATCACATACAGTCTTGCCTGGGCAGGATGTGACCTTGAACAAGGAAGCTGTCTGCAGCTTTGACCTTGAAGGAGCTAGCAGCTGGAGGCTGTAGTCACACAACCCACAGCTGGGCAGCCTGTCCTTCCTTAAAGGGACATCTGGGCGCATTAACTCCATTATTTTCATAGGAAGCAACTGGAAAGTTTTAGAGTGAGGAGAGACATGATCTGACTTAGTTTTTAAAAGAAACACTCAGGATACCGTGTGGACAATAGATCCAAGGGAGGCTAGTGAAGAGACAGGGAGATGGGTAGAGAACCTCACTGTATGATATTCTAGGTGAGAGATGACGGTGGATGGCCAGGCAGGGTGGCATATGCCTGTAATCCTAGTTACTGGAGAGGCAGAAGTAGGAGGATCTCAGTTTGAGACCAGCCTGGGCGATAGCATGAGACTCTATCTCACAAACAAAGCAAAACAAAAACGAAAGTGTTGGGTATGGCTTAAGTGGTATAGTGGTTGCTTAGTGTTGAGGCCAATCTCTGGTACCAAAATAAGAAAGAAAAAAAGAGCCAGGTTCTAGTGGCTCAGACTTATAATACTCAGGAGGCAGAGATCAGGAGGATTGTAGTTCAAAGCCAACCTGGGCAAATAGTTCAAGAGACCCTATCTTGGAAAAGATACAACACTCAAAAAGGGCTGGTGGCTATCCCAGTTTACAGTGTTGAGTTGGTATTATACAGAAATGAATGACTATATTGGTCTAGAAACATGAAATATGATTTTTTTCCATTTGTACAGTGATAACGCACCGTATTAAATGTGTAAGGTCTTATCTATGTGGATTTGATTATAGAAACTAATAAAGTATTCTCTAAATAATGGGGAAAAAAAGGTGGTAGTGGGGCTAATGGAGTGGCTGAAGGTATAGGCCCTGAGTTCAAACCCTGGTACCACACACACACACGCACACAAAGGAGAGAGAGAGACGACAGTGGCTGGCTTAATGTAGGGGAAAATGGGGCAAGGATATATTTTGCAGGTTGATCTAACAGACTTTGTGGATGACTGAATGGGAAGGGGAGAGAAAAGGCAGAGTCAAGGATGACTCCAAGATTTTGGCTGAGCAACTGGAAGACTGACAGTGCCATTTTCCAAGACGGAAGACCCTGTGGGAGGACAAGACTGAGTGGACCAGAAAAGATCAGGACTTAATGTTTAGAGCCACACTGGGCTTCTCCAAGGGTGTGGAGGGTTCTGGGAAAAATATTTTTTATGGTGACCTGTCTATATAAACAGTTTGATTTTAAAATGTACTTTAAAATATATTTGATTTAAAAACATATTTAAAACTTCCTTGGCCTCTGTGAGGTGGAGTGACCTGTCAAGGAAGGTTTAGAATAATGAATTGAGAAGAGGTCCTTAGGGACAGATTTGGGGTCCAATAGTGCACAAAGAGATTGGTTGTAGCAGGCAGATGCCATCTGTCCCTACTGAGAAGCAGGAGCAGTCTTTTCTTGGTTTTATTGTCAAATGTTCTACTTTCCTATCTCCCATTGCAAGAAAAAGGCACCGAAGCTGATGTTACCCACAATGCCATGGTGCTTTGAAGTGTTTGTGTGGGAACAATATGGATCTTGCTCTGCAGATCCCCAATCCCATTGTCCAACGGTGCTACCTCTCTGCTTGCTGGCTGTCAGTGTCTCTTACCTGTGCTTCGTCAATGAGAACCACAGTCCACGTTTTACCAAGAACCCTTGGGAACATGTTGGTAATTCATTTTGTGATACATTTTGGTCAAATTTATCATTAGGAATTTTATAGTGTAAATGTGGGGGAACACATGTTCCAAGCTTTTCTTGAACTCTTCAGGCCATTAACCGCTCATGTGATGTCACAAACCTCTGTCAGGACAGGGACCCTGACGGGGCTAGAAGAGATGTCCTGTTCACCCAGGAAATGTCCATTCCTCATCTCACAGGACTTAATAACAACCTGGGAGACCACAATGGCACCACACCCACAAGGGGCAAGGGATATTGACTGGACTAGCCTGTTGACCATGAAACCTCAGAGGAGAAGGACAGTCACCCTAAAGGATAGCCTGACATGTGACACAGAGCCTGTGGATGAGTAGGGTGACCATTCTGGGTAGCAGCGGTGGTATGAGCAGGGAGGTAGAGGCAGTGTCCAAGGAAGAGCACCACGGCTCCCCTGCTTAAGACAAGGGTCAGCACAGGACCATGGCCTAGACCCTGAACTTGCTCTATGTCTGACTTGAGTCACTCCAAATCAGACTGTCAGGACAAGACAGGGAAACCTAATCTCACCTTATCTGGGGACAGAAATATCTTCCTACCAGTGGGAGCCATCCTGTTACCAGGGTTGTTCCTAGAACTGGGGCCTCCATGAATCCCAGGGCGTCTCAGGGTGCTTGGTCACTCCATGAGTGGGACAGAGATGAGGGACATGGGAATAGGATACCCAGAAGAGAAGACGGGACTTGGTTCCTTGCTAACTGGGCCTGGCTTCTTCTTCTCAGAAGGCATAGTCCTGACTGAGTGGGAGGGTGGGGAGGTTGGAGAATTTTGTGAAAGTGCCTCTGGAAACCAGAATTCATGTGGGACCTGGTCCAGATTTGGGGCACCTTTCCTGGACAACCATGAGAAGGGCTGCGGGGCTCTGCACAGGGATGGCTAGCTTGGGCTTACAGGCTGAAATGATATCACGTGCCTACGTTCTTGGGAGCAGTCCAGGCTGGAGATATAAATCTGGAAGTCATCAAACTGTTGAGAAATGTTTTATGGAAGAAAAAACTTCTGAGGCATCTAGTTCCCAAACTCCATCTTCTCAGAAACGTGAGAAGCCAGTTCTCTCCCTTCCTAGGAAGACAAGGACTCAACCCAAGAGACCCACTTGATTGTTTTTAGATCTTTCATAGCTTATGGAAACCTTCAATGAATTCCCAGCCCTGAAAATAGAAATTATTCATACTATGAACAAGCATAAACCCAAGTCTCCTTAGGACACAGTACCTAGGGACAACGACATTTTCATTTTTCAGAGCAGGCTGAGTCTAAGCTAATTACATTCTCTTGTTCCTGAACAGTGTGATTTGTTTTAGTTTGCTATCTGTTCAGCCAGGAGAATAGTGAATTAACAATTAAGCCTGCTGGAAACACATCACCAAGTGGGACTCAGTAAATATTTATTGACAATGATAAGGCTGTTATTTATCAATGCCATCAGATTGGAAAGAAAATTGCGAGCTGTCTGCAGAGCATCAGAGGCTTGTCATCTTACAGGTGAGGGACGTGAGGAAGTGAGGTGTTTGACTCAATAATCACCATGAGGAAGAGGCCAAGCAGAACTCGCCTCTGAACTCACTCTAAACACATTCTTTACTTTTTCTGCTGTGTTGCACTAGTGTTTTGAGAAATGGATGAATTCCACTAAGCCGGTTCAGATGTTTGAGAGGTTAACCTTTCTAAAGAACAGTAAAATCTCATGAAGTGAAAATAATTGGAAGGATGGCCAGGCTAAATTGGAGAAAAGCTTGAACTATTTTAGAAGGCATTCAGTGTTTTTCCATTCAAGGCCATGTAGTGAATGAGAACAAATAAGCATGGAATAGGGCCAAGTAGCGGTCTTAGTGAACCTGCTTAAAGACCAAATATATATATTTTATATATATATGTGTGTAATTTGTAAAGGGCGCATTCATACTTTGCGTTGATGACTGCTAAAGGTATCTTAGGCACTGGAGAAAATATTTTTATTAGAAGTAACATAAAGATTTGCCTTGAAAACTCCTTTTCAATATACCTAGGAAGCTTAACAACTTAAAGAGTAAATGTTGGTCAAACTACATGTTAAAATGATGTGTTGGATTGAATGGCTTATAAACTTAAACCAAGTTTAACGGAAAATGTTAGAACTAAAATAAGAATCAAATACAACCAAAATAGTCTAATTTCTCTTTTGGTGGCACTGGGGTTTAAACTCATGCTTGCTAGGCAAGTGCTATACCACTTAAGTCACTCTCCCAATCCTCCTTTGTTTTTTGTTTTTTTGCTTTAGTTATTTTTCGAATAGGGTCTTGCGATTTTTTTGCCCAGCCAGGTCTAAAGCACAATCCTCCTATTTATACTTCCTGCATAGGGTGGAATGACTGATGAGTCCCACCACACTCAGCCTTGTTGGTGGAGATGGGGTCTTATTAACTTTGTGCCCCGATAGTCTTGACCTTCCATCCTCCTGATCTCCATCTCCTGAGTAGCTGGGATTACATGCACCAACCAGGACTCCCAGCACGTTCTGCTTTTTTAATGAAAAAATTAGTTTCAGAACAGCTCAACCAATCCCGGAATATTTAGAAAACAGCGTAAACTCTTTCCTACCACATGTAGGGTAGCAGAGTTTAAGAGTCTTGCATCTTCAGACTTGAGCTCTCCTAAGAGAGTAAATATCAAATTACCAGGTAAAACATCATAGTTCTTAATCTAAGAATCCTGGCTAGAGGTTGGAGAATCTATTTTTTTCTTATTTTACAGTTTTGCTGTAATCAACTTGCTTGGCATTATTTCTGTAGCTCACAGCAGCACAAATGTTGACATCTGTCTCTCTCACTTTCCATCCCCTTAATTTTTTACCTCTCCACAGCAGCAGAGTGCCTCCAGCTGCTTGAAAATGAAGTATTTTCAGACGATTACCCTCCCCACACTCCCACGAGTGAATTTTGTCCCATGAGCCTGTGCTGCCTCTCACCATTTGTGAGAAGTCTCTGCATTTGGCTGCCCCGAGTTGTTTTTTATTCATACACTGAAGGTTCATTATGAAGTTTAGAAATATTGAGCCTGGTTATCTGTGGTTCTTTGTTTAACAGCTATCAGGCAGATTACCCCTGCAGTAGTCCATGGGGCTTCTCTCTCTCTCTTCAAATCAGCTTCTTCCTTTTTTACTGTCTATGCCTCAGGATTGTGGACCTGGCAAGTAGCACGTGGGAGGTTCCAGAATGGCTGAGGGGGATGGTATTGACTAATGGGAGGCTATTTGGGAAAACAGTGTGCTCACAGCTGGGGAGAAAAGAAAGGGATCTCTGATTGGAGACATATAAGGCTTTTCTTGCTGGCTGAGTTGTCCTGGAGAGGACTCAAAGATCCACATGTCCGGGGGGGGGGGGGGAGGACCTAACCAAAACAAAAAAGAGGGCTACAGATATTTCTGCCTTGTATTGTTAGGCTATCCTGATGAAACAGCTGAAATTCAAAGCAAAAACAGAGGTGCTCTGGCATTCCCTGCTGGTGACCTGCTGCCCCCCTCTGGAGACATTGGGAACTGAAGCTTTTGGTTCTCATTTCCTTTAGGGTTGTGCGTTGGATGGGCTGTCTTACCCAAAGGTGTTTTGCTACAGTGTGAAGATATGTTCAGCACAATCTACGGTTTATTCAGTGAGTTTATGTTGATTTCGAGCAATGCAAGGGTCTTCATTTTGTTTCCTGGCTGGAGGATGACTCTTAGTTTTGTGAACCATCTGTTCTGTTCTTTTCTTCTTCAATCCAGAGGCTAAGCTAAAGCCACTTTTCTTGGCAGCCTTGGACTTGCCAGGAGTGCCTCCTGACTTGGAATCCTGCCTCAGTAATCTTATCCTTAAAAGGGAGTTTGGACTTTTGAAGTCTGGGCCCTTTCAGGCTCCAATTCCATAAAAAAAAAGTTTACTGTGAGAACTATCTGTACATGAACTCTTTGATATTAAATGAGCCTTTCCTTTTAATAAGCAAGATTTCTGGAAATAAAATGAGTGTGCTTGGAGGAGGGGCTGAATTTCAAAACAATTTTCAAGCAGTACGTCTACCACTAAGAGGCAGTGTTGACATACATTTCAAGAATAGCTTCTACATATAGTTCCTGCTGATGGATATTTTTCATCTCAAAGGATATAGGAATGATTAAAGGTTACAATATTTTGTGTGGTGATAAATTTCTGAAAAGAATATTAAAGGGACATGCATTTTTTCAGAGTAATACAACAGACAAATTAAGTTTTTACCATATATGAAAGGAAGTATTAAATATTGAACTTGGTTTGGGAATGTAAGAGAAATGGAAGATAGAAACTTGCAAAAAAAAAAAAAGTGGAGTTCATTCTTATTTCACCTAAGCCATGTGCAACCTCTGAGAAGTATGCAACCGTTCTCTTCCTGTGCATCAGGGAGGAGTGCAGTATTAACTTTTAGAAGATTCTGGAACTATGTTTCCCTTTAAATACTGCTATCTCCTTTAAAAGTCCAGTGTACTTGTGAAATTGGTGGTGTTTTCTTTTAATAAATGGAGAAATTGAAGTAGAGAGATTTCACGCAGGGCTAAAATTATAGAACTAAAATAAAAATCAAATATAAGACGTCTCATTGCTCTTCTTTAATAGCAGAAAAAATCACAATTTCAAAACAGCTCAACCAATCCAAAAATGTTCAGAAAGCAGCATGAACTCTTTTTTTGGGACAAGGTCTTACTATCTTGTCCAGGTTGGTCTTAAACTCCTAGACTCAAGTAATCTCCTGTCCCAGCTTCCCTTGTAGCTGCGACACAAGCTGGTGCCACTGTGCCAAGCTATGAACTCCTTATTACATCAAGAGTAGCCATATTTATTCTAATAGATTTGCATGTGCAGGCTTGAATTCTCACAGGAGAGTAGATATTCTCAATCTAGGAATCCTGGCTTGTGCTTGCAGAATCTCCCCCCGCCCCCCCTCCTTTTTTTTTTCTTATTATGCTTTTTTTTTTTTTTAAGCTACCAAAGTAACCCAAGTTCACTGCTCTTCAATCTGACACTGGAGGCATTTAGGGAGGTCGAGGTTTGAGCAGTGTGAGGAAGACCAGTTTCCCCATCTCTCCTCCTCCTCCTCATTGCTCTGTCGGTTGCTTGGTGGTAGACGTGAGTCAGGGAGTGGAGAGCATTCTGGGACTCTGAGAACAGGACTCCGGGCTCTGGAGATACAATGCCTACTCCCATCTGGTTGACTTTCTCATAAGGATAAACTTACAATGGATGGTCCCCATATCGGAAGCGTCCAATAGCAATGGCTTTCAAACCATTAATGGTGAAGGGATGCAGTTGCCCAGCATGCACAAGACAAGGCCCTGGGTTTATTCCCCAGCACTACAAAAAACCAACAAAACCAACCATTCATGGGTCATAAAAATCAGTTTTAAGGGTTTCAACCAGCATGTTTTATTAATGAAATAGGTTGAGATGGAAAGGAATAGAATAGAAAATACCAGAATGAATAGCACATTTTGTTTCAGTGGCTATATGTTACATGTTTTTGGTGTGTCATTATATAAATGGATTCTTACTCAGAGGCATGTACCCATAGCACCTTATCTGTCTGTCCCTGGCTGGTGCCTGTGCTATTTATGACAGTTCTTGTCTCATCCTCCTTACAAGCCTACTAACTTATTGAAGTAGAACTAATGTCTGAATTGCGTTCTTTTCTTGCAGTAATTTCCATAAGACCTTACCCATGATGGGTGCTTAGGAAACTTGTTTAAGATTTACTGCATACTCTTTGTTGTTGTTTCTAAGGAAACTTCTAGAGATTTGTCAAGTGCTATTTGCGATTCTGTTTTCTTCTGCTAATACCAATTATGTGTAGGCTGGCATGAACACAAGCCTTGCTTTTCCTTATGTGTGCACTGTTGCCCAAACATGAGGGAATTGACCCTAAGTAGCTTCGTTGTGGCTACTGTGCTGATTTGAATTTTTGTTTTTCAAAGAGCTCTCTCAGCTGCTGCTCTGTCGTGGCTTCCTTCTGCTGCATCAGCTCTGCTGTCCCTTTGGTCACTCCCCAGGCATCTGGCTTTGACATGGAAGGATTGTATGGCCTGCCTGAGGCTATCCGAAGGTTCTGCCAGTACTCCTTCTGGGCCCTGTGTGAACAGAACACGTTGTCAGGCTCCTCCCCTGGTGTCAGGCTCTGGGTTGCAGAGCTAAAATACACCCATGGAGCTGTCTTTGGACTTTGGAGTGTGTCCATGAAGGCGTGTTGATGCTTCCAGACTTTCCAGCCTTAGAAGCTGTAGGCCTACAGTCACTTGAGTTCTTTGAGTGGAACACTCTTTTAACACATGCATAGGGTTCAAAAGCTTAGAATTTAGAACTGGGAAATTTTCATTGTTTTTTAAATCTTTTTGTTTTTGTTTTTGTTCTTTTGAGATGGACTCTCACTATGTAGCCCAGGCTGGCCTTGAACTTGAGATTCTCCTACTTTAGCTTCCCTAGGGCTAGAATTACAAGCGTGAACCGCCTGCCAGGTTAGAATCAGGATATTTTTATTCAATTTATGCAACCTCTCTGTCCTCATATTCTGGCACTCTAACTCATGGACCAGCTCTGTCCACATTTATTTTAATTTTTATTAGCATATATTAGCCAAAACAGTGGGTTTCATTGTGACATGCGTGTGACATATTTTGATGATGTTCATCCCCATCATCTTGTCTTTATTCCCTCTACTGCCCCTTCAACCTTTCTCTCTCTTTCTTGTGTATTGGGATTTGAACTCAAGGCTTGGCATTTGCTAGGCAGGTGCTCTACCACTTAAGCCACACACCCTCTCCACCATTCACACTTAAATGTGTTCTTCTCCAAGCCCATGATGGCTTCTGCACTCGACCGTGGATTCTGCTACCAGCCTTCTTCCTATTTCCATCATTTCTGGGAGCCCTTCTACAAGGTCCCTGAGCAGGACGGCTACTGCAGTTTGCTGACTTGGAACCTAACCTTACCCTGGGCACTTGAACCCTTCCCCTCCAGGCTCCTCGCTGCTCATCATCATCACGAGCACGGATGATGAAAAGCCTCCTCTCCTGCATGTCTGTCATCTATCGACCTCTGTCTCTGCTAGACTCAGACTTCCAGTTTCTCCCTACACCATTCTCTTTCCACCTGTCAGGGCCTCTTGCAAGCTACTCATCTGGCAATGTAATTCATCGTTCAAAATTCAGCTCAGGTGGCAGCTTTCTTTGACATTCTTCATTAATCACCTTCTGCCTTTTGCTCCCGTGGGCCATTAGCTCAGACCCCACACAGCTGTGCCTGAACTTACTCTACCATTTGAACTTCCCCACTTAGCTCTCTGACTACTGGGTTGTTAAATGTCAGGGGGCAGGGCTAGGCTACTTTAGCATCCATGACCCTATCTGGCAGATAGTCGTCTGCTGAATGGAGTAGAATTGACCCCTCTGCTTAGACACCCTTCTATCCCTTTTCTTTTCTACTAGACGGAATTCTAATTAACCTTCTAAACTTAACCCTGTTGCCAGGCACTGGTGGTTCATGGAATCCTAGCTACTTGGGAGGCTGAGATTGGGAGGATTGTGGTTCAAGGCCAGCCCAGATAAATAGTTCAAGAGAACCCCCCCTCTCCAAAATAACCACAGCAAAATGGACTGGAGGTGTGGCTCAAGTGGTAGAACACCTGCTTTGCAAGCATGAAGCCTTGAGTTCAAGCCCCAGTCTCACACACACACACACACACACACACAGTCACACAAAACATCACCCCCCCAAACCTTCTAACATATCTTTCTATTAAGCAGAGACAGTCATTATTTTCTCTAGTGCCTTTTTATCTATGGCTCTATTAAAGCAGTTATACTGATTTTCTTAGTCATTTTCCCCAGTGAATCTCAAGCCAGAGAACACAGATATCCATTTTTGCTATTTCCCATGCCCTGCACAGTGCCTGACATCAAACTTGCTTCCTGGTTTATGATTCGTCCTTACCACTGGAGTGTGAGCTGCGGGCAAAGACCTTGCCTGTCTGTCTCACCACTGCATTCCCAGTTCTGAAAATCCTGCCTTAGAATGAATATTATTACAAAGTTACATTTAACTCTTAAAATCAATGTTAGCATACCCCACATGGACGGTGCATTACAACAGGACAACTCCTATGTCACTGTCACTTCAGTTACAGACATTCTATATTCTTAAAGCCTTCTCAGAAACCACCCCATCAAGATGTCTTATAAACATCTCTGAAAGAATTTAACGATGGTGACTAACTCCTCATCCCATTGCCACTTACTTGCCCCCTTTCAGTGGCCTCACTCAGATACATTCAGAATCTGAACAAGTTTGGGTCAGCCAATGTAACTTAAAGGAACTTACCTTGCTCTAATCCAGGGTTTGGTGTGCATGTCCAAACCACTTCCCCAGCTGCCATGTTTTTCTGATGCTGGTGGCAAAAACCCCCGTTCTGGGGCCAGCTCCTCTGCAATCGCCCTGATATGGTAAGGCTCAAATCCACAGCACCCGCCAATGTACCTGACCCCCAGGTTGTAGGCCTCTCGGGCGTATTTTTGAATATCCCATCTGGTGGCAACTCTGGGCTCCAGTCCTGTAATAAATGGCATCATGTCTGAATTCTTTTTATAAAAACATTCAAGATAAATACCTCTAAGAAGCATGTAATTAGGCTGGGCATGGTTGACATGCTTGTAATTCCAGCACATGGGAGGCTAAGGCAGAAGGACTGGCAAGTTCAAGGCCAGCCTTGGCTATATAGTAAGACCCTGTCTCAAAAAGCTATAAAAAAAGCACATGATTTTTTATAAAAGGAATTAATTAAATAAGTTCTGACAGTTCAATTCTTAGGCTTTAAAAATATTCATTACCTTGTGTTTACATACCCAGTTTATATGACTCCCAACGATCCCTGCCCTCTGATGCTCTTACACTGTGTATGTCAGGGTTGGTCTGTGAGATCAGGGGAACATGGTGGGAGGATGGCAAGTGACTTCAAAGGCTGGGTAGTAGAAAATGTCATGCTTTCTGCCCTGCTCTTTCTTGACCCACTCACCCTTGGGAGAGCCAGCCACCAAACATCATCATGGCCCACGAGCTGAGGAACTGAAGCCTCCAGTCAGTAGACACCAACTTTCTCCCAAGAGCCACCTAAGTGAGCTTGGAGGAAGAACCCCAGTTCCTATCAGGCCTTTAGTACTGGTCAACATGGACTGCACCTTCTTAAGAGACCTGAAGGAAACCACCCAGCTAAGCCCATAGAACCGTGAGGTAAGAAACACTTGGGTTTTTTATTCACTTTTTTGGGGGGAGGTAGTGGGGTTTGAACTCAGGGCTATTGTGCTTGTGAAGCAGGTGCCCTAACACTTGAGCCACACCTCTAGCAACCCTTGGGTTTTGAGGCTCTATGTTTTATAATAATTCAGCAAAAGGAACACAAATGCCCTGCCACTCTCTTCCTCCCTGGTTCCTCCCTAGTTGTTATCTTAATCTTACCTCTCTGAGCGCCCCCATAGAATATAGGACTCCAGGATGGGAGGGGAGGCTGGCCTCCCTGCTTGACTCTCAAGGTAGACTCACCCCCTCCCTTCCCTCACATGCACGGCCTAGGCGCCCTTAATTCCCTGGCTTCACCTGCTGCTCTCTTCATGAACACTTGCTGCACAGTAACCCAGCCCATCCCAAAGGCTCTGCAGTATCCCAGCAACGTGGGAGGGAGGGACGGGGCTTCGGAGGTAACTGTTCCGTCCTCGTTTTTCTAATGAGAAAGATAAGAGCTAGAGGAATAAGGGATTTTCTTCCCTAAGGTCACACACCTCAGTCACAGAGCTGGAACTACAACCAACTCTCTGCTAGTTCCTACCCTGGAGAGTGGCCTTGTCACCAACCTCAGAGCTTGACCGATTGGCCATTACCTCTGATTTTACACTTTGGCTCAGGGTTTGGTTTGGTTTTTCTCTAGCTGGTCTTACCTTGGTCCTTCTACAGTTCAGTGTCAAGGGAGTTTTGGCTTCAGGAACAGAAACTAAGGGAAGGGCAAGAGATGAAGAGATGCAATATGCAGCCATTTCTTTTCCTTTTTTTTTTTTTTTTTTTTTAGAGGTATTGGGGATCAAACTGAGGGCCTCACACTTACTAGGCAGGTGCTGTATCACTTAATCCACATGCCCATCCCTTTTTGCTTTGTTTATTTTTCCTATAGGGTCTGTACTTCCTTTATTTTTTTCCCCTTGGAGCCAGCTTCAGACCATGATCCTCCTATCTATGCCTCCTGTATAGCTGGGATTACAGAAATGAACCACCATAACCTGCTTGTTAATTGAAATGGAGTCTCACTAACTTTTTGCCTGACCTTGAGCCTCAGTCCTCCTACTCTCCATCTCCTTAATAGCTGGGATTACAGGCATGTACTGCCATGCCTGGTCCAAACATTTCCTTACTCTAACAAAAGCTCTTTGGTGACAGATTCATTTGAAATTTGTCAAGCAAAGATACTGAGATAATTCATAAAAAATGTCTGTCTTACCAAAGGGGAATTCTGGGAGATCAATAAATCCCTGTTTGCCACAGTCGGGAGTGTGGTAAGCCAAGGGCTGGCTCATCAGGTGAGCTTTCAACTGGGCGGCCTCCAGGCCTTCTTTCATGAGCTTCACGGTCTGTAAACTGATTGTAGGGTCAAAGTGGCAGTTAACACCAACGATGGCGGCCCCTGTGATTGAGGAGAAGGTGTTAGCTTTAGGGATGCCCCACGCTCCTCTCCCCCTCGGGAAGCTTTTATCTGGAATGAAAAATTGGAAAGCCAGCGTTTGGTCCTTGCTCCCTGCAAACCCATCTCACCAGTGAGCAAGAATGACCGCTAGTGGGCAGGAAGGGCTTTCTGCAGAACATGCTTGGGAGAGACTGGTATAAAGTGCCACTTATGCACACTCGGTTGTCCATCTTTTTTCTCCCCACCCCCCAAAATAATTATTATAGTTTCTTTATTTTGCTTCAAATTTCAGCAGTCAATTTTTCAATGTTCGACATTCTGTGGCAAACACAATAATTTTTCAATACTCCATGCACCTGTGTTTACCGTAATGCTACTCATCCGAGGTGTAAATAAAATGTTCTCTCTCACAGGGCCCTTAATAATCTCGCCAGGCTTCCTGGGCACAACCACACAAAGTCATTTATTTTTATTTTTATTTTTTTTTAGAAATCTGTTTTCTAGAAGGCATTTGTGGTCTAGGATTAGTGGTTTGGGAAGAAAAAAAATCTCAAAAATCTTTTGATTTGAGCTACATGGTCAATGACCACTGGGACCAGCTTCCCCCCTGGCTCCCAACAACTCTGGGTTGACTTCTTAGGCCTTTCTTCTAAAATTTGTTGCTGTGAAATTTGGTTTAATGAGAACGAAGTATACGCTGGATCCTTCAATTTTTAAAAAAAAAATTTTTCTTTATATTCATTACATTCCTAATTGTATCTGGACCAAGGATGGTTTATCATGGCAATTGTTAGATGTGGTTTTAGAAATTTCTTTCTCCAGAAGATGTGAAGAGATAACATGACATTACTCTGTCCTCTCAAAATGGGAGGACTTCCCAAATAGAACTGTTCTTCTTCTTTTTGAGTTTTGGGAAAATATGTAATCATCAAATTGGCCATTTCAATCATTTTTAAGCATACAGTTCAGTGGCCTTAACTGCACTCACAATATTATGCAACTGTCACCATGATTTACAAAGTTATACAGCACCCCAAACGGAAACTATACCCCTTAAGCAAAAACTCCCAGTTTCCCCCTCGCCCCTTGCCACCTGGTAACCACTAATCTACTTATGTTTTTGTGGGCTTGCCCATTCTAGATATTTTATGTAAGGGAAATAAATTGATATTTGTCTTTTTTGTGACTGGTTTATTTCACTTAGCTTTCTGTTTTCAAGGTTCATCCCTGTTATAACATATATCAAATTGTATTCCTTTCATGGGTAAATAATATTCCATTGCATGGATATACTATGTTTTGTTTATCCATTCATCTGTTGAAGAGGGACTACTTCTGGGATGTTTCTGCCTCTACAAAGATGATCTTTTGGATGGACTCATGACCTAGGATGTTGTATCTTAGATACAGAGATACTAAGAACAAAGGCAGGAAAGAGTCTTTCTGGATGCCACGAGAGTGACACCAATATCCATATTCCAGCGCAACAGCCTTGATGCTACAATACTTGGCATCCAATGTGGAGGGGTGGTGAATCAGGGGTTCTCCCTGGCCTGGACCTGCAGCCTCCAGTTCATTCTTGTTTCATTCTCGAGGCTCTGTCCTCATGACACTTCAGCCATAGCTTTTGTCATGGTTACCAATGATCTCAGTCTTGCACACATTCCTGTGGGTGTCCAGCAGAATTCAGTCCCCTTCTACTAGCTCCAGAGACCCCACACACACTCTGTGCTGCTCCTGTCTCCCTGGCTGCTGGTTCTTTTCAGTCCTGGAGTCCTAAGTTCCCACCTCCACTACTCTTCCTTTTCAGTCTAGCACTTTCCATAACATAGACACCCAGCTGTCCACATTCCTGCTCTAACACTGGCCTTTCTCACTGAGTTCCAAACTTGCATATTTGTTTCTTACTTCTCTCCACTTGGATCTTGACTCTCTGTTTATTTTCTCTTTGGATGTTGGGGCTGCCAGGGATTTCTCTTAACTTTATCATACTAACAAATCAGTCACATGTTGGCTATTTATTGGGGGCATGCTAGGTATAAGTTTCCTTGCAAGAAAAGAGGTTATAGAGAAATATAAGCATAGGATATAGTCCCTGACATCAAGAATTTTTATAATTTAGACTGGGTTTTCCCAGGGTTTGGTCCATGAAAATAGGTTTTTATGATGAATTAAGTCAGGCAGTAGCTAGCTCTTCATACATTTCCTTCTTGGAGACTGACCATATATTTGACTAAGTTCTGCAGCAAAGATCCATACATACCTTGTTTTTTGTTGTTGTTTGTTTGCTTGTTTTTGTTTCAGGAGGTACTGGGCATTGAACTTAGGGCCTCAGCATAACTTAAAAAATTTTTAAGTGCATTTGGCCACAGAATCCTACGAACATTCTCACAGATGGGAAAATGTCACCTGAGGCTACTCCAACCGAATATTTGGCTATTCCAAATGCTATGGTTGCTGAGAAGAGGGGGATACCTCAGGGCAGGGATGATTGTGTCAGGAAACGTGGAGGCAGAGGCTGAGCTACACATTGGAAGATGGACAGATAGTCATCAAGCATCTCTTATGTGCTAGGCATAGGATATTCAGTGCTGAGCCAAACAGACATGGTCTCTGCCTTTCTGGATCTTACAGTCTAGAGAGCATGCTCCAAAGGACATAAATAGGGTACAGAGATAGAAAGATGGAGGCCTCAGTACAGAACAAGGAGGGGAGGATTGGGTGCAGGCACAGCACCCCCACACACACCAGTTACCAAAGGGGATGGTGAAGACCTCCCCTGATTTTTTTAAACTGTTAACTTGCTTCACTCCCCCACCAAAAAGTAGAATTATATGAGTTCATTCCCAAATAGAAATATTTCTTATTATTAATGACAAGTATGAAAGAGACTTTCATAAAAAAAAATCAGGAGTTGGGTGAGAATCAGAAATTAAATCGCCAGTCAAAATTTCTTTTTTTCACAGAGTGAGCCAGGCTCTTTCCCTGACACTGAATTACTCCTTGGGTTTAAATGAGGCCATTTTGAAAGTAGTCTGTGAGTTTCTCATAATTGAAATGAAAGCCAGTGCTAGGAAGGGAAATTGCATAGAAGATGTATTAGGTGGTCAGTTTTTCATATCAAAGTTTTTTTGATTTATTATACCAATTATAAAAAGCAAATCATGCTTGTCACTTAGGAGAGTGAAAAATCTTTGGCAAAGAGGGCAAGTAGCTTTAAAGTTATTAATGTTTACAGACCACTTCTGGAAACAAGTTTAAAAGAAAGCACATTTTATCCTAATGTTTCTCTTGACTGTTCTTCTTATTTCTAGGTGTTTAAAAATTCCAGGATAACCTGGTTGCCTGTGTGTGTGTGCGTGCGTGCGTGCATGTGTGCGTGCGTATGTGTGTGTGTGTGTGTGTTGTATTTATACTTCTCTTTCCTTTGGGATTCAATAGTGACACTGTTTCTAAAACAGTAAATTCATGCTTCTCCCGTTACCATATATTTCCTTGGCTGTGTCCAGGATTACCCGTGGATCCCTGGGAGGACGTGCATTTGGGGATACTATTTTAAAAGACTCACAAATTGCAAACAGATGGAAATCTAGCCTCACCTGCTCTCACCAGACGCACTGCGCACTCTCCAGGGGGCACACCATGCAGATCCCCTTCGGGTCCGATGCACATGGTTGCTGCCACTGGTTTGCCCGAGGTTTTCAAGGTCTCCACTGCCCACACAGCTTCTTCAACATGTTCAAAATACTGAAATCAGTTAAGGTGAGAGATCTGTTACTCATGCTTCCCTTGTAACAATGAGAACACTCTGCTGTTTGATCATTACCTGGCTTTTCTAGTGATAATTCAGCGAATATGTTATTATTGCTAGTGATTATATCTAGTGATGATTTAGTGAGACAATAAGCATTGTAAATACAGAATAGAATGGAATGGCAGTTTCTTAGTGTAAATTTGCAGTCAAAAGGTTTGGAAAACATTGGATTAGAAAATGGAGGTGTAGGTTCACTCCTATAATCCCAGCACCTGGGAGACTGAGGCAGGAAGATCCTGAGTTTGAGACCACCCTGGGCTACCTAGTGAGACCCTGTGTCAAAAAACCAAAACAATAAAGCCCTGCTATGTTAGAGTAACTGGATCAAAGTTAGCAGAAGCCTTGAACTGGAGAAAGATTCCACGAACTAAGTATCACTCTGACTAGTCATGATAGTGGACCATCATGCCAGTGAAAGGCAGAAAAAATGCACTTGAACTTGTCTCATCTTGGATCACCTTTGCTCACCTCTGCGATGAGGAAGTCCACATTCTTCTTTACAAACACCTCCAGCTGCTGATGGAATATCTTTTTGACTTCACGTTCACTCTTGCAGCTCAGATACGAAGGTGTCTGACTCACGCCTCCTGCCACCAAAGCGTCTCCCTCATTAGCTACTTGCCGTGCAATGTCACAAGCAGCTTCATTGACTTTCTGCCCCTAAAGTGGGTGAAGATACATCTACATTTGCATGTGAAATTGAAAAAAAATTACTTAAATGCCCACATATCCATTTTATGTTTGCAATCATGATTCCAGTAAAGGACCGTGATGGTACAGGTCAACCTTTTACCAAGTTGAGCACTTTGTAGAAACAACACTAATAATGATAATAAGTCTAGAAGCAGTATCTAGGACACATTATACCAAAGAGCTGTGAGAGGACAGAATGTACGGAAAAAATCACAATGAAGCTCTTTGTACAATTAATCTATGCTTATTGAAAAACAAAGGATCTGATACAGTATCTTCTGACACCTATGCTGCACTTGAATGAGTGGTCATGGTGGTGGTAGCAATGGTTGGCTTTTATGTTTCATGAGATTAAAATTCAGTAAAAATATGACAGAATTCATAACTTGTTAAGTATTTTCTTGACTGATAAATGCATATCTAATTATTTACAAATTAAAATTTGACTCTGGGCTGGAGGTTGGCATTTTTGTTTTTGTTTTTGAGATGGAGGTCTCAGGATAACCGTGAGTTCCTGGGCTCAAGTGATTCTCCCACCTCAGCTTCCTGAGTATCTGGGATTGCAGGTGGTATCATCAAGCCTGGCCGGGCTGGGGCTGTCACTCAGTGGTAGAACACTTGCCTAGCATGTGTGAGGTCCTGAGTTCAATTTCCAGCACCATAAAACAAACAATACCAATTAAAAAACAACCTTGTCTTCACAAAACAAACAGCAACAAAAACACCAAGCCCCAGCCCTGTAGGTTGCTCAGACTTGTGGAATTTTAGAACTCCCTGTGACACATTTTTGAGATGCACACCTCCCAACCTTGCTGGAATAAATGGTTTGCACAACAACGCAAGCTAGTCGAACCTTTCCAGGTTTACTGACTCCTGTGCCTGCACTCTTTCCCTACACCATGTTCATTAAAAATTGGAAGGAGGTGTGGATTTATAAGGATGCCCACTTTCCTCGGCACCTAAATCAAGAGACTGGCAGAATGATTAGTTGTTAAGTACTTCTTTCATCTTCTTCATTAAGTCACTTTCTGTTAATTACAGACTCCAGCTATAACAAGGCTCTCATTTTTGTAATCATAGAAACAAAACTCCAAGAGGCTCCAGCTCTTCTGGGGAAGATCTTGGGTGGTGGAGGGTCTATGAAGCCTGTCCCAGAGCCCCTGACTGGTGTACTCACAGATATCTTCTCTGCAACGTAGTTTCCCCTATTCTCCAGCTTGTCCTCACTGGCGTAGAAGGTGAAGGTCTGCATGACATTGGAGCCAGCTCTGAGGAACTCCCGGTGAAGCTGGCGCACTGGGAAATAGCACATGGAGAGCTGTCGTTTCTATCCACTTAGTAACCCACCATGTTTTCAAAAGGCTCTCAGATAAACTTGCATGAAAATGACTGCTGAGATTGTTGTTTTTAGTTATTTGGCATTTGCACATCTTGGAGGTCAACCACTGGGAGCTCTGGGTCTCTTGGAACCTCCTGCAAACCCACCATGGCTACATGGATGGGTGGTCAGAGGAGGGCAGTTCATGGTCCCATCTTCACCCATGTTGCTCAAAGTTTTGTTCATTGTGACTTGTTCATCATTCACAGACTCTTTGTGGGTGGCACTCACAAATACATGGAGGAATAACCCATTATCCTGTCCTCGAAAAACTATGATACATTGAAAATAACTGACTAGATGCTTGCCTACCATGCAGGAGTACCACAAAATAAAGAAAGCAACAACAAGCCAAGAAGTGATGTAGCACTGTGTGGAGGAAGAGATGATTTCTACCCTGGCCATGGAGCAGAGGCATGAGGAAGGTCCAAGAGATAAGGAATTATTGGACCTGCACTTTGAAGAACTCCATGTTCTTGCCAGATACAGAAGGGGGGAAGGGCATTCCCAGAAGGAGCATCTTGAGCAAAGGCAGGAAGGCAGGAGTGAATTGGGAGTGAGGGGGATAACAATGGTCTAAGTGGTAGGAGATGAAGTTGGAAAGGGGCTGTAGACAGAGCACAACTGGCCTAGTTATGCTGGGCTCCAGACCTCATGTGAGAGAAGCAATTAGTCCAGTGTTTGGCAAAAAATAAATCTGGTTGCAGGGTAGAATAAGAATTGAAGTAGTGTTCTCAAGCACAGTCTATGGACAAATGCCAAATGGCAAATTCACCAGGCTAAATAAATATGGCAGGAAAATTTTTCCCTTATACCTATCTCTAAAGAATCATGCTTTTGGGGCTGGCAGAGTAGCTCAAGTGGTAGAGCTCCTGCTTAGCAAGCATGAGGGCCTGAGTTGAAACAAAAAAACCAAAAAATCCCCCAAGAATCCTACTTTGCTTTAAAATAACAAACTTAAACCTGTTTCGACCATTAGATCCCATGCATACTTTGAAAAAATTATGGATTTGAGGGTCAAACACACCGATGTTCTAACTTATCCAGGGTGGGATATAGCCATTGTTTTTGTTGTTTGTTTTCGTGGTGCTGGAGATGGAAGCCAGGATCTTGCACATGCTAGGCAAATGCTCTACCAGCCCTCATCGTTTTTCTTAAAGCTTTCCTAGTCTCAGTGTGGCTGAGAAGCACCATTCTAAAACAGTGCAAAACACTAATTTTATAAAAATCAGAGTGAGACTTGGTATTGTTGTGGAATGAAGCGAAGTAAGAAATCAGCAATCCTGTCAGACCCTGCCATTTATTTTGAAGTTTCAGAGGATTACACAGTCCAAAGGTCCAGGAGCAGCTGTGTCAGAGGCCAGGAAATGACTGGGACACTGGAGTTCTTGGCCCTTCACCTGCTAAGGCCAGTAATGAGTCTGTATGCATCAGTCCTGTCTGCCCAGCAGAGTGCCTGGGATATAGAAGCTTGGCTTTTGTTTTTAAATTGATGAACCAGTGAGGTAAAAAAAGCTTCTGTATTTTAGAAATACAGAAATGGGTTTCCAAGCTTAGAGTCAAGACTTTCCTATAATTTGTGGGGTTTTTTATTCTTGGGTAGTACTGGAGTTTGAACTCAGAGCCCTAGTGCTCACTAGAGAGGTGCTCTACCACTTGAGCCATACCTCCTGATTTTTTTAAATCATGGAAACATTACCTCTTAGTGGGAATGGAACTTAAAAGCATGCCTAACATTAGTAGGTTTCAAGCTTGTTTTAATTAGCAATGGAACCAAATAAAAACGTCTTGTAGGAGTTCCTGTCTAGCAATCAGATGCACACAGAACTGCAGTGGTTGGGGAAAGATCTTAAAGGGGAAGGAGGCACTATAGACTAGGATGCAATGTTTTCTAACCTGGACGCTCAGCCAGTTGTTCCCATGATGACATCTTGAAATTATGCGCAAATTATTTGTGAATGTGTACGTTTTATAGGGGCAATGGCCCCAAATAGTTGAAGACCACTCTGAATGAAGATCACTCTGAATGGAGTTGCTTGTCCCCTCATGATTTTTTGGGGGTGGGCAGGGAAGGTACTGGGTATTGAACCTAGGGCCTTGTGTATACTAGACAAGCACTCGACCACTAAGCTACATCCCCAGGGTTTTTGTGAGATGGGGGTCTTGCTAGGTAGCCCAGGCTGGTTTTAAATTTGAGATCCTTTTGCCTCCACCTCCTGGGTCCTGGGATTAAAGGTGTGCATCTCCATACCCAGCACCTCATGCTTCTTAAGACTGAAATGCTAAGAATAAGCCACCTGAAACACACCTAGGGGCAATTACAACTTCAGATTCCCCAAACTCCTCGAGACCCAGGGAACCTGAATTTATTGCTGAATCCAATGCTGCTTCCATAGGTGCAAGAACCACAGCCTTGGGTGCCAGCTTAGGCAGGGGTAGTAGGATGATCATTTCTGAATATTCTTCCAACTTCTGTCTCCTCTTTTCTCCCATAATAAGGTTTCTAGACTCATCCTTTAACCAATAGTAGGAAGTGACTGGTCCCTAGGACATAAGGACACCACTTATGCTGATTACTTTGATTTTATAGCCTTAAACTCTGCATTATACTAGTTTTATTTTAACATCATGGAAGCTAAATGCACAATGTTGCACAGTTATGTACCTACATGGTTATATAGTAACTTCTAAGTTAATATGTAACTTGTAAGTTAATATATTCTTGAGAAATACATGTTCTTGAAATTCTACAAGGTCAGATAAAATCCTGTAGCATTTCTTTCTTTCTTTTCTTTTTTTTCCCCTGCAGCATTTCTGCAGTGGAATGGTACATTTGCAGTAAGACCATTTGGGAGTAAAATGTGACCTGACCCAACACAAAGGAAGTTGCAGATCAATCCTAGGTAATACACTGCATCTGTACTGTAGTAACTTTCTAAAATCCCCAAATTTCTGGTTTTGGAGACACATTTGATGCCCAGATAGTTTGAATGAGGGGTTGTGGATCTATAGCATGCCCTTCCCTTTCTTGCTGCCTCCAGCATAAAAAGTCAGGTCTGGGTACCAATCATAAAAATGTTTCAGATGAAGCGCTTGTAGGGACACCCTTCAGGGTCTATGTCAATTTTGACTATCACTCAGCCTAAATTATCAAAGTGTTTGTGGACACACAACTTCATTTGCATAAAATAGCATGAAGTAACTGATCAACTCTCTCATTCAGAGCATGCTTTGTTTTCTTTTTCTTGAGATGCTGAGAATTGAACAGAGCCTATGCACACTAGGCTCTACCACTGAGCTGCATCCTCAGACCCAGAGCATCAATGTTTTAAACACCTGTCACTTCTCCCAAAAGGCAAAATATAGCCACTATCCTGTGAGGATGGTTCTAGAAGGATGTGTGTTACAGGAGGTCTGTCTTTCCTGATGCACCTTGCAGTCCACTGTGCCTGACAGAGTTTGAGCTGGGTACTGATAGAGCCAACTACCATATGGAATTTCAGTCTGTGGCAGAAGGGATTAAACTGAATGCTTTGGTGTCATGGAATTTCCATTAATTCTTGAAAAGCATGCAACTCCCAGAAGAAAAAGCAGAGCAAATGCGCAACATACTTAAATAAGCCCAAAGTAATCTGGACACAGCTGATCAGGAAATAAAATGCTGGGCACCAGTTACTCACACCTATAATACTACCTACGGGAGACAGAGATCAGGAGGATGGCGGTTTGAAGCCAACCCCAGACAAATAGTTTGAGAGACCCTGTCTTGAAAATACCAACACAAAAAAGGGCTGGTGGAGTGGCTCAAGCAGTAGAGTGCCTGCCTAGCAAGCATGAGGCCCTGAGTTCAAACCCCAGTACCACACACAAAAAACATGTGCAATTTGTTTTGTTTGCTTGTGTGTATGTGTGGTGCTGGGTGCAGGTTTGAGGTATTACTCCTTCAGCCCGTAGTAAGCATGTGCCCCTCACTGCACCCCACCATTGGTGGCAGGAGGGCCTCTGCTAACTCTTGCATGCACTAGGAACACCACCTTTAAGATGTTCACTCTGGAGATCTGGGGTGTGCCCCTGGAAGGGAGTGCATGAGCAGGTGCCGTATCTCAAATGTATAATGGTTCAGGGAAGTAGTCATTATTAGGATTGAGGGATCAGATGGCTGTTGTTGGGTACCATTAATGCACTGGGTGAAGACAATGAAAGTCTAAGGGTAAATTAACTGTAGTTTAAGACAAAGCATGACAGTCTGAGGATCTCCTGGGTGGCACCTAAAGAGCCTCATCTGCAGCTAGAGAGCAGAGAGACTTGAAGGTCTGGCCCTGAAGTAGGTTACATAAGAGCAGAGCTCTAGAGAGGTTCAACTGTCAGCCAGACAAGGCTGCCATGCAAAAGCCAGGGCACTGAAAAAGAACAGATAGTATCCTGAGATGGGTGAAGACACGTGGATGGACTCAAACTTGAGAACCCTTGTATCCCCTGAATGCTCTGAGCCTGCAGAAATAGCCCTTCCTCCCTTGTAAAGATGAATGTGTCCAGGCTGGTGGAGTGGTTTAAGTGGTAGAGTATCTGCTTAGCAAGCTTGAAGCTATGTGCTCAAGCCCCAGTAATGCCCCCACCCCAAAAAGATGAATGCTTCCCTCTTGCTTGAGAACCATTGAGATGCTTCTGCCATGGAAGACAGCATTTATGTCCTCAGGTTCCCTCCTATCTCCCCTCCTGGCCATCAGAAGTCTGTGATCAAAAAAGTACAGGGGTAGAATAGATAGGGAGAGGTTAGTGAAATGTGAATTTAACTAGTCGTGATGTACAAAGGAGGGAGAGCTTATCCACAAGACAGTGATACCAATATGAGGTGGTTCCATGCATTCAAAACGGGTGGGGGGATGGGTGGACATAGGGGGGCAAATAGCTCACAAACACTAAGCTGGTCCATCAAAGGACAAGAGTCTTGCTGAGGCTGACAGGAGGTGGTGGTCAGGGTGTGGGGTGTTGGTTCCTGAGCTCTCAGGGGTGGCAGCCCTTGGTGATGGCAAAGTCTAGGAATGGGTGAGCAGAGGAAAAGTTCACTGGGGATGGTGAGGAGATTCAGGTGCTATCATGCAAAGTGCTGGACGGACCACCTGTAGACGTTGAAGTCAGCTAGACTGGTGAGGTAGGGGAGAGGGACAGAAAAGAAGGCAATCAGTCAGGTTCTAGACTCATCTAGAATGGGGGCCAGGGACTAGGAGGTGGGTAGCTGACAGCAGCAGGGAGGGTTGTGATGCTATGCAACAGGTGCCCAGCAGTCAATGTCAAGTTCAGGAAAATGTTGCACGCACACATCTGTTTGGTGTTTCCTGGACTTTGATCAGCATTGTGCTCATTATGAGAACTTAGAACAGAGTAGGGCTTGCACCAACCTGCCTCGGGGTGCTCCACAGCAGCTTCTGGGGTCCAGGGTCCAGCCTTTACGTAGCCTCGCTTCTCCAGTGCAAAGACAAACCCTCCATCTCCAATCACCACCTCTCCCGCATTTAGACGTTCCAGGATGCCCTGAAATTACACATGAGGGGGAAAAGAGTCATATGAGTTTTTAAGACAACTTTCTATCTTTAGTACTTTGGCTAATATATTCTTGAGAAATAGGATTTCTTAGAATTCTTAGAGAGAAATACATGTGTATTTTGCACATAAGTTTATGGCAGAATGCTCAGTGAAAATCTGTATGTTCACATGTGTGTGCTTGGTGTAGGATGGTGTTTTTCAGATTGCATGGAAGAGTATGCAGAATGGGGGTGTAGCTCAATGGTAGAGCACTTACCTCGCATGCCCTAAAGGCTCTGGGTTCGATTTCCAGCACTACAAAAATGCACAATCTTTTTTAAATTCAAAAGTATATATTTAAATTTTTAATATATTTATGGGTACAGTGTGATAATTTGATTCATGTATACAATGAATAATGTTCAAATAGGGTAATTAAGATTTCTGTTTCCTTACACGTTTATCATTCCTCTGCGTTGGGAACTTTTAAACTTCTCTCTTCTAGTTCTTTATATAACACATAATAAATCATTGTAAACCTAAATTGCTGTCACTGTAATGAAGCCCACATTTTCTCTCTCTCATGCTGGAGATTGAACCGCAGATCTTTTGTATGCTAGGCAAGTGTTCTACCATTGATCTACCCCACCCCCACCCCTGCAGTACATGTTCTTCAAATGGTGATGGCTAGTTTTCTTACTTTATCAATAAATTAAAGAGAGGATTAAAATTGTGAAAGAGGTTGAAGTTGCATATGATGCTATTTAGGCCTTTTGAAGGCTGAAAAGTCACAAGACACTTGGTACAGACAGAAGGAAGAAAATTCTAGCACAAAGGTGATCCAATCATGTAAAAGACAGGAGTCTTTGGCATTAAAGTTCATTTGCCACAACAGCAGCATTCAGGAATGTCATTGCATCCAGGAATTTGTGAGAACGTGCATCCTATACTCTGTGTCAGGAATAGGGGAGAGACCAGTGAAGTACTTATGAAGTGGTTTCCAGCCCTTTCTTTCTACCTATTCCATTTACAGTACCATGCACTCACCCTGGTGCTAACGTTCAAGAGTTTTACAGATTAGAAAGCAATTCACAAGTGTAACTTTTTTATTTTCCAATTTTAAAGAATCACAAAGTTTAAATAAAAGGTACCCCACATTCAATTGAGGCTTTCAAATCAGGAATTAAAGCCCAGAGTCCTTGAGTAATTTATGCAAGTTTTTCCAGACTAAAAGTCTTCTTGACTCTTCTTTTACCTAGATCTGATTTTAAATAGAAGTGGGGGAGGGTGGGATAGCCCTGAATAAACTGCAGAGGTAAGGAGTAACTTGGAATGCATTCATTTACTGTGCTGCATTTTCTACCAATGCCAGTGAATTATAAAAATGTGGCTATAGCAAAGGTTACATAGATCTGTGTAGGCATTCATAGGATTTTGCACCTATATTCTGCTTCACCTTGTTAAAGTCTCACTCATTTTAATCCTCCTCCCTGTCCCAGCCCACCCCGTGCCATTTGGACAGCAGATGCTCAGAGAGAAGAAATCACTGACGTTTTTTCACCATAGAGCAGGAAGTTAAACGGAGGATTATGTGATCTACTCCCTAATCCCCTTTTGAATCCAAACATTTTCAAGCCTGGAAGTCCATAAGTTAATAAACAACTTCAAAAATATAGAATTGTTCACATGTAAGTTTGAAATCCAAATATGTGTCATAATTACAATGTATCTAAATGTCACCTCTTAAAACTTCAGCTTGGATCACTGTGACCCAGTTAACAAGAAAATGTATATGCATGTATTTTTATGTTAGATATATATGTATCTAATTTCCACCACTCAGTTTTATCAAAACCATGAACAAGGGTCCCAGAAATGAGGAATGACTTGCAACTAACTTTCATTGGGGTAAAATGATTCATGACACTTTGGCAATTGACAGCTCTCATTGCACTTTCAAACTTCAATACCACATGATTTGAACATAGCATAGCTAGGAATGTGACATTTGGTGGGAGGGTGGAGAGGGGCAATTCAATTGTCAAGCTCATCAAAAATTTGTTGAGCAATTCCATCTGTATATACTAGGGCTTAGATTCTACTACATTTTTAAATTAGACTTCAGAACTCTTAAGATAGTGTTTTTGAGTGGAATGTGCTCTGAAAAAGCATAACAAAACAGTATATGTAACGTCAGCTCATTTTTGCTTAAAAAGTGCAAATTTGCCTAGACAGCAAAATATATCCCAAAATGTACCAGGCACTGTTCTTTGTGGTTTTACTAGTTATTTATAATGACTGTGTTTAGCTTCGCAACATTTTAAATTCAAACGTGTAGGCATTATTGCCTGTGCTTTAACACTGATAGGGAAACAAGGTGACTGAGAAAGTATGCCCCCAACACGTCCACCTGTCACTTAGCTTATTCTTCAAAGGTAATTCTTTAAAATGTTGAAATTTCTGAGTTTGAGTTTGGGGAGTGGCTATGTGAATGGGACCAAACCAAAGGAAAAATTAGCAAAATTTCCACAGGGATCACTCTTTCCCATCTACAGGGACTGCTCCTTGAGTAGAGGTATGGTGAGGCAGTGGTTGTCACCCACATGAACTGGCCATAACCTGTCATCTTTGGTCATCTTAACATCTTCCTCACATGCGCCTGTCATGAGACATGACCTTTGAAATAGTTAACCAATTAACCTTTTTCCTTGTAGGGCGGTCTTTCTGATTTGGTGATCATCCCTGTAGAAACTAGGCACACCTGGTGGTTTCCCAGCAGGCCTCATGGTCCTCACAGCCCATGGGGTACAGTTGGCTGGGTCCAGGCTGCCTCCCCAGTGATCTCCTGGGGCCTCTTGTGGCTCCAGGAGTGTGGCTGGACGTTGGATACCAAAGGGTCTAGTATATTTGTTCCTCTCTCCATCCTCTCTTCCTACTCGTCTACCCATCCATTCCCCAAAGGCGTCCCTTCCGGACTGGAAATAACCACCTCAACAAGCCACCAGGAAAGTGGAGGGAAGAGCTTGTTTACCAGGAGCTAGAAACTGCTGCGTTTGGGGTTTTCACGTCTTATGAACAGTTCTTCAATATCTCCCAGCCACTCTGTTCAGTTTTTCTCCATGAAACTTACCATCGCCCCCACCAGCGTCCTGGCCTTGGAGAGGCAGCAGCGGGCAGGTGCCCCAACAGCCAGCGGGACATTGCCGCCGCGCGCCAGGACGCAGCGAAAACCGTCTGGAGGCTGCGCGGGCTCCTCTCCTGCCGGCTGGAGCCCCGCGCACTCCGCGAGCTGCGGGCTGCCTGCCCCCACCACCGCCATCTGGCGGGAAATCGGGGAGTTCTGTGGTCTTGGAGTGGTTGGGCTCAAGAGGCGTTGCGAGTCTCGGTGCTCTGGGAGCGCTCCCTGGAGTCGAGGGTGACTCAGAGGGTGACTTGAGGTCCAGGTGGCAAAGATCGCAGAGATTTGGGCGCACTCTGATCCAGGGGTTGGGGAGAGAGAGGGACTCTAGGGGCGCTCTCTGGACAGGGAGAAGGAACCGGAGACTTAAAGGTGCCCTGGGGCCACGCAAGAGGAACTCCGGGAGCACCTTTTCCATTGAAGCCCGCAGGTGGGATGCCAGGTCCACAGCTAAAGGCCTCTGAGCTTGCGGGCGAGTCCGATTGACAGCACCCTCGGGCTCCCTGGACACTCACCTTTTTGCCCCCAACGGGTGCCATCTCCGTGGTTTGAGACGGGTACTTGGCACAGCTGAGGACCGACCAGGCGAGCCTTTCCCCCTGCTCAGCCGGTGCTCCCGCGCCGCAGCCGGCCTCTTTATACCGCCCGGGGCGCGGGGTGGGTTTCCCAGCGCTGGCGAGTGCCACGCGGCCCGGGGCGGGGAACACGCCTACCAGCCTGTCATTCAAGCCTGCGATCGCTGGGACATGTTCCCCAAAATGGGTGGGAACACGGAAAGGTAAGCTAAAAAAACAATGAGGTTCATCTGCGCACAGTTTGGTCCCCAACCTTGAACTACCTCCCTCTTGCCTGGGACCATGTAAGCCGCCACATAAGCCGCCAAATGAAGCCCCCAAGAATTTCATTCAATGCCCAAATATTTGCTAAGGGCTAGGAATTCAAGGTTTGAGAGAGAGAGAGAGAGAGAGAGAGACAGAGAGAGAGAGAGAGACAGAGAGATAGATAGTTCTGGAAGAAAGAACGTCAGCCTCAGTGTGACCTCTTGTGTGACATACATCCAGCATAATAACCCAATGGGCATTTGTAGGACAGCCCACTGCTGCCCCTGAAACCGCGGGTATGTTCAAAATGACCTCTACCTTTGTATGTAAGCATGCCTTGCACTAATAATACAGTAGTTTTATTTATTTATTTATTGCAAAATTTAACAAGGACAGATTTTTAACATTTATATATGGAAGTGGAAATGTGCTTTGGAAACTTCAGAATTAACATGAAAACTTTGTCAGTGTAAACACATAGTCATTAGAAGGGAAAGGAAATGGGAGTGTTCGCAGTAGTCATCCGCTGATGGTAGAATTAGCATGTTTTTATTCTGTTAGGTATTTCCCAAAATATTTTTACAATGAGAACATCCTGATTTTGAAATAACAAAAAAATTACTTTAAAAAATATACATGGCAGTAAATAACCTACAAAACAGCAAAGTCTGAGACAGAGTTCAGAACCTTTTTCTCAAAAGCGCAGGAGAAAAATTTTATGTGTAACAATAACATCTCTTTCAAATTACTATGGCAAATAATGAATGAAAATTTAACTGCTAAACTGATGTGCGCTTGAGATACAACTGAGAAAGTAAAAAACTCCTTTTGCTTCTGACAAGTCTATCAAGTTTAAAATAGAGAAAAAAATGAAAGGATATATTATAATTCAAGTAATTTCGGATTTTACCTGCTCCACCCCCGCATGCAATCTGGGGTCAGCAAGAATGAGGCATGAGGTAATGTCACCTTTCCTAGGTTTTCGACCATTCAGGCCTTGGAGTATTTGAGTAGGTAACAGTTTCAGTAGTACCAGACATTGGAGGGCAGTATCAGGACTGCCGTCAATAAGGGTTCACAGCAGACTTTACCAATTTCACAGGTTCATGCAAATTCAACAAAACTTGGGAGAAATTTTTTAACTAGTATTAATTTTCAAAATGAATTATGAAGCTGGACGTGATGACACAGGACTTCAGTCCCAGCTCTCAGGGGGTTGAGGCAGGAGGATTGAGAGTTCCAGGATTGAAAATCCTGTCTTAAAATAAATAAATAATAAAGTTTTAATAGCTAATATGGACACATGGCAAGATTTTTTGAAAATCTTTCCCCAGTGGTTGTTGCCAACCCAAGTCTCTTCCCTGGAGGTCACCACTGTTACCTGCTAATTATATTTCTAGAGGAATTCTATGCTTATCTAAGTGTATCCATGTATCTCAGAACTATATTGAGTGTAGAAAGTTTTAGTTATTTAAACACTTGTCCCTAATCACCTTTTCCAAAACGAGTTATAGGCAGCTGTTGAAGTCCTTTTGTGTTTCTTCAGCCTCGCAGTTTGCTGTTCAAACTCTCCTCCAACCCCAAAATAAGGTCCCTTAAAAAAAATCATTAGCCTGCTATTTCTGTAATAGACAATAATGCCTACACTTCATTGAGTGCTTACTATGTGCCAGGCACTCAGCATGTCTTTTCCATACACAGTGTTGTGTACTCCTCTAGACTCTGTGAGGTAAGTACCCCCACTTTGCCCTCAAGAATCATAAAGGCAGGCAGAGTTGTCAGCAAAGGCTCCAGTTCCTTTGCCCTAATCCCAAAGAACTAAGTCCGCTTGGACACCACTTAGGAAGCCAGTTCTGTAATAAGCTGTTCTTGGAAGGCTTATCATGTTCTCTGATCTCTGCCCTAGCAAGGAGATGAGGGAGATCCTATCACTGAAGTCCTTGGTCTTGTGCAAAGATGTTTGGGGTTAAAATTAAATTAGAGGGGAAAGGGAGGGTTAGAACTGGAGATCCACCCCTGAGTTTCATAACCTCAAAAGAGAGGTTATTGTTCTGTCTCCAGTTTGTGCTTTGCTCTACTTATAACCCAAGAAACATTTATTAAGCACCATTAATATGATATTTCAAGCACCATGTTCGGTGCTGTAGGTAAAGGATTTCTCCTTTTCTCCCCAGTGGGGAGATAGATATCATCTCATGTAAGTGCTTATATGTATATTCCATATATATTGATAAAATGTCCCTCTGTATGGAAAATGTCAGGATTTTTCATTTTCCATTCAGTTAACACTTCCTTTTATACTTGATTTTCGCCAACAGGCCAAGAAGCCAAGGCTTCTCCTTTAAAATGAAACTGGGAGTTGGGGGTGCTGCTCAGTGATAGAATGCTTGCCTAGCATGAACAAGAACCTGAATTCCATTCCCAGCACTGCATAAATAAATAAATAAACACATAAATAAATAAAATAAATGAAACTGACGCTTCACAGATCTTTTTAGACTAACAATGTGCCATTTAACGTTAAATCATTGAAGGTGTTTTATGTTTTAACACTGAGTTTAATGATGTTTTATGCTTCAACACTGTGTAGAACTGTTTGCAAAGTGGTGACATGGAAATGTAGCCAACCCCCATATTTCCTTTGGCAAAGCTGGTGTTTTTGCAAAAGGAATGTGAATTCTGTTATGTAGAGCATTCGCCCTTCCTGCTTGTTACCCCGTTCTGCTACACTCTTCTGCTTCACATGTTTACTTTACCGCCAATGTTTAGTTTCTGCTGTCTGTAGAAAATATACTTGAACTTATTGAATATATGTTCCCCCAAACAGTCCCCAAACCAAAGGTTTTCCTTGCCTGCTGTCACTAACCTCAGCTGTTTTTCATCACCACTGCTGGGATTATTGTCACAGAGTGGGGTGGGGATGGATTTTTTTTTTTTTTTTTTTGAACACTCTCTCCGCCTGGTGCAGGGCTGTCTTCACTTAATCTTTTCTGGTAACACTTCCTTCCCTCTGCCATTGCAATGGCCACATTCAAACATTTTTGCCAATGCAAACCACTTATCAAACCATATAATATCACCACCCCTCTTGAGAGGTCCATCGTTTCTGCACATGTAAAATTCAAAGTTGGAGCGAAGTGACTTCTCATATTTGTTTTTGTAATTGAGTTGACTTAAACTTAGGGTACAAAGCAGCTCTTTCCCAGGGGCTTTGCCTTTTCTTTTAGCAAGCACTTTTTTGTTACTGTTCTTTTCTGAGCTGGGGTTTCCCTACATTGTCCAGGCTGGCCTCCAACTCCTGGTCTCAAGTGATTCTGGCCTCAGCCTCCTGAATAGCTGGGACACAAGTGTTCATTGTTGCACGAGTCCAGCAAGTTTGTCCTTAGCCTGGCTTTGAGGGTGCCGCTGGCTCCTGCTGGTTGCCTCCATCTTCTGCCAAGGGTTGAGTCTTCACTTTTGTTTCCTTTGCTCCTGGAGAAACAGTAGAAAATTTTGTTTTTGCTGGATGATTCCAGACTTCTTTTTGCTACAGGTAAAAATGCTTCCCTCAGCACTGGTATGTTGGCCAGACTGTCCTGGCTTTCCACAGAGGAGTCCTCCAGCCAATGTTCTGGTTAATTCTGCATACTCCCAGTTTTCCAGAACTATCCTTCCAACATGACAGTTGTATCCCAAGATCTCTTTCCAGCTCCAACATTTCCCTCTTTCTTCAGCCTTTTCTTTAATCTTTCTAAGATTATCGGCCTGCCATATGGTCTTTTCCTTAAAAAACCATAGTTATAATTTCATGAGCACTTACTATGTGGAATTAGATGAGCTGAGTGCTTCTTAGGCATTATGTAATTCTCACAGTACCCTATGAGGGAGGAACTTTGACATCCCCACTTTATTGATGGCAATATTGAGGAACACAGAGGTTAAATGAGAACTTTCCCAAGAACGTGCCAGCAGTCAGTGGAGAGGGCACAGAGCTTCAGTCCAGGCTGAATGAGGTCAGAGAGCACATTCTTTACTCTGTATTTTCTTTCTAGTAAGCCGTTTTTCTAAAACACTTCCCAAACTCTTTATAATTTTGTCCAAGTCATGGCTGCTTCCACTCACCTGGTCCAACACAGAAGCTCTTTCTCCCTGTCTGCAGAAGTTTAGATTTGCTGGAAAAACCATCCATTATTGACAGAATGGTGTGTTCTGTCCAGGCTATCATTGGTGAAGTGCACCATGACTTTTGGATTGTGTGTAACCCCTGTGTTGTCTGTCATCCTGAAACATCATTGTTGTTTTAGATGGGCAATGGAAAAGAAAAACAATATATTCCAGGAATAGTTGCTCAAACATCTTTCTGGGCTGGTGAAAGATGAACTGAGATATCTCTCTCTCTGGGGGTATGGCTCAAGTGGAATGGTGCCTATCTGACAAGCAGAAAGCCCTGAGTTCAAACCACTGCACTACCAAAAAAAAAAAAAAGAATATTCTCTGTCTCTGTCTCTCTGTCTCTCTCTTGCCAGTTTCCAACTCCTGAGCTCAAGCAATTCTCCCACTTTAAAATCTCTGTTTTCACAAGGGTTGGCATAGAATGTTTATGTGGACAAACAGTCCTGGTATTGGACCACATAGATATCCAGAGTATATAAGAACCCCAAACAGTAAAAGTTTTTCCACATCTACAATAAGAACTCCCAATCATGAAGGCTATAATTCTCTTTAACTTCTACTTCCCAGTGTCATCTTATTTAAACCTACCCAACTTAAAGAATGTCTACTTCTAGGCAAACGCTCTACCACCTGAGCCATGCCCTCACTGTAAGAATTTCTACTTCTAAAAGCCAGTTTCCAGTGGTACCTTATACATAAATGAAAACCATAAAACACTGGGAAGAATGGGGAGCACCTGGACTCATCACTGCTGGCAGAAGAATACATTGGCATACATCTAGAAAGGAGTGTTGGCTTTATCTACTAGAACTGCACATGGATGTATCAGGCAATTCCACTCTTGGACAGAACACTCCTGTGTACCAGTGTTCCCCCAAAAGACATACATAAGAATGTTTATCATGGCCCACTGATAAGTGGCCTAAACTGTGATCTACCTAAACACCATCAAGAATGGAATGAATAAAAACTGTGTCATCTTTACACAATGGAGTGTTATACACAACAAGAATGGATGTCGTAGCTAAACACACAATGAGGATGGATCTCACATAGTGTTGAGTAAACGAAACCAGATACAAAGGAAAAACTGCCATGCTTGTAGATGTCATGATATGGATTATCCTAGGGGAGGGGAATGACAAGAAAGATCTGGGAGTGCTTTGGCAATGCTGGTAACATTCTATTTCTTGATTATACTTCTGTGTACATGGAAGAGTTCAGTTCATGAACATCCATTGATGTACACTTACAACTTGTACACTTTTTGTATGTATCTTATACTCTAGTAAAAAAAATTAAAACAATCAAAAATTAAAAAGACATAAAATGGGTTCTTGATTTTGTGTGGGTTTCAGGAAAGGCTCAATAAACTAAATAAGCAAAAAAAAAAAAATGGTACTCTAGTTTTTTTTTTTGTTTTTGCCGTGCTAGGAATTGAACCCAGGACTTCAAGCATGCTAGGCAAGCGCTCTACCATGAGACTATATCCCAGCCCCAGTACAGACTTTGAATACAGCTATTTTACTGATGGTGAACAATGAAGTTAGCAGGCAGCATTAGCTCCAATAGTTTCCTAACTACAAAGTAATTTTGAAAAATAAATTCAGCATATATATGTATGCTATCCAAAATTCAAAACGTCATTAACTGTTAATTAGATTAACTCAACAGTCCCAATCTCAAATAAGCAATAGAAAGGAAAAATTCAAACACTGTTAAATTTAGGGTGCCAGTTACATTTTATCTTACTTATTTTTTGGCAGTATTGGTGTTTGAACCCAGGGCCTCACACTTGCCAGGCAGATGCTCTACCACTTGAGCCATGCCCCCAGCCATCATTTTATTTTAAAATGGCTATTAGAAAGATTAAAAAATCAACCTTAAAGTTCATTTGGAAGCACAAAAGACCACGAATAACCAAGACAATACTGAGCAAAAAGAGTAATGCTGGAGGTATCACAATAGCCAACTTCAGACTATACTACAGAGCCATAGCAAAAAAAAAATAAAATAAAAAACAATAACACAGCACTGGCAAATGAAGACCAGTGGAACAGAATAGGAGACCCAGATATGAATCCATGCAGCTGCACCCATTTGATTTTTGACAAAGGCAACAAAAATATACAATGGAGAAAAAGACAGCCTCTTCAGCAAATGTTGCTGGGAAAACTGGAGATCTGCATGCAGAAAACTGAAACTAGATCCATGGCTGTCACCCTGTATAATTGTCAACTCAAAGTGGATTTTGGACCTCAATATAAGACCTGAAACTTTGAAGCTAGTGTAGGAAAGATCAGGGAATATAGTGGAAGCAATAGGCATAGGCAATGAATTCCTAAATAGAACTCAAATAATGGCTCAGCAACTGAGAGAAAGGATTGACAAATGGAGCTACATGAAACTAAAAAGCTTCTGCACAACAAAAGAAATGGTCATCAGAATGAAGAGGCTGCCCACAGACTGGGAGAAAATCTTTGCCAGCTATACATCTGACATGGGATTAATAACCAGAATATACAGGGAGCTCAAAATACTAAATTCACAAAAAGTCCATGCCCCAGTGAAGAAATGGGCAAATGAACGGAACAGAGCTTTTTCAAAGGAAGAAGTCCAAATGGCTAAAACACACATGAAGAAATGCTCAGCATCTCTGGCCATAAATGACATGCAACTCAAAACCACACTAAGATTCCACCTCACTCTTGTTAGAATGGCTAGTATCAAGAACACAAACGGCAAAAAATGTTGGTGAGGATGCAGGGGGAAAAGGAACCCTCACATACTGCTGGTAGGAATGTAAATAGTACAGCCACTATGGAAAACAATATGGAGGCTCCTCAAAAAACTAAAAATAGGACTGCCATATGATCCAGCAATATCACTCCTAGGGGTGTACCCTAAAGAATGTGAGTCAGGTTATTACAAAGGCACCTGCATACCCATGTTTATTGCAGCATTATTCTCAAGTCAAGCTATGGAAACAGCCAATATCCCCACTACTGATGAATGGATTAAGAAAATGTGGTATTTATATATATACAATGGAATTTTATTTAGTCATAAAGAAGAATGAAATTTTGTCATTTGCAGGTAAATAGATGGAACCAGAGAACATCATCTTAAATGAAGTTAGCCAGGTTCAGAAAGCCAAAGGTCATATGTTTTATCTCGTATGTGGAATATAGACCCAATACAAATACAGCAATATTATGAAAAACAGGTCACGCTAAGGGGAGGTCACTAACAGAAGATGGAAGGTGGAAGAAGGAAGTTAAGAGGGTGAATATGGTTGATGTACTTTCTGCACAAGAATTAACATAGAATTTTTAAGTGTGTTGAAACCACCATTAGAAGAGGACTAAGGTAGAAAGGAAAAATCGAGGGGATGAACCAATTTGGGTTATAATGCATATATACATGGGAATATCACAATGAAACTCCCTGTGTAGCTATCTCAAACAAACAAAAATATCTCTCTCTCTTTTTTTTTCTTCAAAAATGGAGTTTGGGAGCTGGCACCAGTAGGAGGGGGAAGATATAGGGAAAGGGGGTAGGAGGGCAAATGTGGTGGAAATATTCTGTATACATGCACGAAAATGGAAAAATGGAACAGTTGAAACTATTCCAGGAATGGAGGGAGGGGGGATAAAGAAGAACAATGGAGGGGGTGAATTCAACTATGGTATATTATAAGAATTTTTGTAAATGTCACAATGTGCCCCAGTACAATAATAAAAATAAATTAATAAATAAATTAAATGGCTGTTAGAAGCAGTATTGCACAATATGTAGGATATTCATTTTTAAAAATTAATTTCATTTATATTAGCTAATTGATTAATGAATTTATTACCTAAAATACATAAGACATTCACATAGTTAAAAATTTTTAAATTATAAAAAGTTTTCTGTTCCTCAGACATCTAATTTCCCCAGGGAACCAACGTCCCAGTTCTTTTGTGTCCACTCAGAAATATTTTATGCACGTAGGACAAATTTGTATGAACATTCTTTAGTCCCAATTTATCCAAGAGGCTCTGCCAGAAGAACTCTACCTTCATCTTGCCTTTTTAAAACTTAACAGCATATCTTCCCAGTCATTTCATACTGATACACAAAGAGTGTCCTTTTTATTGGCTTAGTAATGTGCCATTTTATTGCTATGCCAGGACTGATTTCGCTCATCCCTACTGATACAGGGTCACATTAGTGTCATGCTTGCCACTGCAGATGGAGCTGCAATGAATAACTTTAAACATGCTTTGCGTGGAAGACAGGTTCACTTTATATTACCAGACATTGATTTGCTTTCTCCACATGGTGGTTTGGCTTAGAACTCAGAACAATCAAAAGTTAGTTTTAGAGTTATAACTTACAAGAGTTTTCAGGCAAAAAACATGGATTAATCCATTCATTTTCTTTCCTTCACCAGGTATTTTCTGACCCCTACTTTATGCTGGACTCTGTTCTCTGTAGTGAGCAGGAGACAAGATTTCCTGCTGCCTGGTGTTCACATGGTAGGGTGGGTGGAGAGAGGAGACAGACAATATAGAAATAAATAGGGAAGTTTTCTATGTGCTTTATATACATTTTATATACATATGTATGTGTGCACGTGTGCACATGTGTGTGCATGTGCATGTGTGCTTTGGAGAAAAATGAAATGGAGGAGGGATAGTTTGACCCAGGAAAGCTGCAACTTTAAACAGAGCCTCCAGGCTATCGTGAGGACTCTGGCCTTTGTACTGCGAGATCTGGGGACTATTGAAGGCGTTTTCCCTTCCTCGTGTTTCTTAAATAATCTTTTTGCTTTGGAATAGTTTAAGGTTCATAGAAAAGTTAAGAAGATAGCAAAGGTAGTTCAGCTTCTCACCCTGACCTTTTAGGTAGGCCCTCAGAGGAGCACCCGGTACTTTACAGCTTAACTGGGGGGAGTTCTGTTGTTTTTTTTTTTAAAGGGTCTCACTATATAGCCTAGGCTGGCCTTGAACCCGAGATCCATCTGCCTCTGCAATTCTGGGATGACAGGCATGCATCACTACACCCAGCAGTTATGGGTATTTCTAAAAGGGAGTTGTTTCATCCAGTTTCAGTTTCATCTTACATTACTGTGGTACATTTCTCAAAACCGATAAACCAACATTGGTCTATTTCTTAAGACAGGCAAACTTAATGTGAAAAACCGAAGCCTCATCAGAAAGATAAGTATGAGTGAGGATCAGAAAAAGATAAGAACTGGATAAGTAGAGTGTTTCACAACTAATGGGGAGTCCTGTCTTCCCGGAGACACAGGCACTCCCAAGAGGTGGCAAAGACCCTTTGTCTTCTGTTTTTGCTGATTATATGCATGGGATCTATGAAATATTTCTTCTGGTAGAAAGAAAGTAACACTGCTAAAAAGCAAAGTTGGATGACTACTGATTTCACAAAGGAGACAGGGGGTCTCACAAATATAACAAGCATACTGAGATGTTCCCTGTCCCCTGGCAGTGCTTGGATGGTCACACCTATGGTGGCCATGATATTTTATTCTCTGGTTCCAATATTCACCAGCCTTCCTTTATACATTCTCTGAGGAAACATAAACAGTTCATCAGCTAGTAGTCTAGTTGTAAACTCCTAGGAATCATACACTCCATATAATTTATTAAGTGCTGGTTTTACCTTATCCTCTGAGATTAAAGCTTATTTCCAGTTCTTGAGCAATATTTTAATGTATCCATGGAGTTTGATAGCAGTATTGGTACTATTTTGTAAATGTCACCTGTTAGAATGGTTAAACTGAAATAATTTGTGTGTTTTTAAAAAGTAAAATGTGAAAGCTTTGATATTCAGAAAGATTCTACCTTTGTCTTCTGTGTGTATGTGTGTGTGTTTTCTCTTGGTGCTCAGCATAGAACTCAGGGCCTTGTGTGCTACACCCTAGCCTAGAAAGATTCTTTTCTAGAATCAGGTGTGGTGGTACACATTTGTAATCCCAGCACTCAGGAGGCTGGGGCAGGAAGATGGAGAGTTTGAGGCCAGCCTGGACTATATATCAAGACCATATTTCAAAAAAATATTTCTCTTTATTGTTCAGACATTATATTAGGTTTAATAATGTCCAAAATTCATGTCTACCTAGAAACTTAGATTGTAATCTTTCTTGGAAAGTAGGTGTTTGCAGATATAATGAGCTAAGATGAGGTTATAGTGGATGTGAGCCCTAAATCCAGTGACCGGTGTCCTTATAAGAGAGGACAGACAAGGAAGGAGACAGACTAGAGTGGTGCAGCCCCAAGCCAAGGAACACCAAGGATCACTGGTCACCATCAGAAGCTAGAAGAGGCAAAGCGGATTCTCTGGGTGACTGGAGGATGGAAGGTTGGATGGAGCAATATGGCATAGTGGTGCTTCAGAGGGAGTGTGACTCTGCTGATACTGTGACTTTGGACTTACCCTCTAGAAATGTGAGGACAAATTGTAGTTGTTTCTAAGCCACCCAGTTTGTGGTAATTTTGTTATGGCAGTCCTAATAATTAATGCAGATGTTAATGTAAGCTAATGTGTTTCTTTTTGTAGAAATGGATGTGGAACACCAATGCTATGCAGGACTTGAATTCTAGTGATCTGTTGTTTCTGGTGGGCACAAGAATAGTAGCCTTCCTGTTTCAAGTCTTGGAATCTTCAGACCAGACTATGTTTTTCCATCTATCTATCCTCTATCCATCCATCCATCCATCCATCCATCCACTCATCCATCCAATACAACAGCTTTCCCTTATCCCCAGGGGGGTATGTTCCAAGACCCCCAGTGGATGCCTACAACTACAGATAAAATTGAACCTTATATGCACTATGTTTTTACTACTCAAAGCAACATCAATTTCTTGTTACTTTGTCATAATTTCCTGGATAGAAAATTCATTCTTACCACAGATATTAGCAACCTCAGTATAGTTTTCTTTTCCTTATTAAGACCTTTCACTTACAGAAACCTTAAAGCGACAGAGGTTATCATGAGAAAGGGATCAGTAACCAGGGTAAAGATCAGTTAGAGATGAATCAACATGGGTCATAACACGTGTACACGAAAGCAATGCTAGAAATATTTCTGTATAGCTATCCTCAACTCAACTAGCAAAAATGCTTTGTCTTCCTTATTATGCTTATGTCATTTCTTCAACAAAATTAGTGATAAGGGCAGAACAGGACCTGCCTGGAACTGAGGGGAGATGGGGGGAAAGGGTAAGTGAGGGGGGTAAGGGGGAGAAATGACCCAAACAATGTATGCACATGTGAATAAATGAATAATTTAAAAAAAGAAAGGAAGAAGTCTACAGTTTCTCATTGGCATATTGCCAGCATCACTCCTCTTGCACTTTGGAAACTATTATGACTTTGAGAACATTATTAAGTAGAATAAGGGTTCCTTGAATACAAACCCTTGTAATACTGTGACAGTCCATTTGATAATCAAGATGGTTACCAAGTGACTAGTGAGCAGGTAGCATATACAGCATGAATACTCTGGACAAAGGGATGATTCTTGTCCCGGGCTGGAGGCAGGTGGGATGGCACATCACAAGATTCCATCATGTGACCCAGAATGATGAACTGTTTATTTCAGGAATTATTCATTTAATATCTTCAGACTGCAGTTGACAGTAGGTAAATGACATCATAGAAAGCAAAGCCACATATAAAGGGCACCACTGTGCTTACCCATGCTTACCATGTGCCAAGAAGTGGGCAGTGAACAAAAATAACTTCTCTCTTCCCTCAGGCCCTCAGGGTGATCTTGGAATAGTCTCACTTAGTAGCTTGTAAAAAGCCCTTCCATTATCAATCAACATTGGTATATTTCTTTTAGCTAAATTCCAGACTTAAATTTTGTTTCCATTATTGTCCTTTTTCTGTTCCAAAATCCAGTCCAGGATATGACATAGCCCTAAGTTCTTATATCTTCTCTGATCTGTGACAATTTCCCAGGCTCCCTATGGTTTTCGTGACCTTGACAGTGTGGAAAAACACTCATCAGGCATTTTTTTTAAAGAATGTTCCTTAGTTCAGATATGTTTGGTGTTTCCTTATGGTTAGACTGGGTTTGTAGAGTTTTGGAAAGAAAGACACAGAGGAAAGGTGCTCTTCTCATTACATCGTGTTGGGAGCACGACCCACCTTGGTCACTTGGTTATGGCAGGGTCTTCCAATTTTCTCCATTGTAAAGCTCATACTTTCTCTTTTCCATTCTCTATTCTTCGGACACCAGTCACTAACCTCAACCTACATTCAACTGGCTCACATTTGAAAAGCCAATCTGGTGACTGAGTTGAGACTCCAGGTGGAGATGCTGGGGGTTATGACCAGGGTAGCCCTAGAGGAACCAATGAGAAATGCCAGGCAGCCATTTTCAAATTTCCTACCATAGATGACCCCAGCCCACTCTCCAGGGATGAGGGTGAATAAGGATGTAGCACTAAACCACTGTGAGGCTGGGTGTGGGATTTTCTCTCTTCTTTGCTTTGTACTTGAGGAAGGTTCTGGATGTAGATGGGAGAGGGGGATGTTTGGTTCACTCAGTAAATTATTATTTTTTTTTCTTTTATTTATTTATTTATTTATTTATTAAAATTATTCATATGTGCATACAAGGCTTGGTTCATTTCTCCCCCCTGCCCCCACCCCCTCCCTTACCACCCACTCCACTCCCTCCCGCTCCCCCCCCTCAATACCCAGCAGAAACTATTTTGCCCTTATCTCTAATTTTGTTGTAGAGAGAGTATAAGCAATAATAGGAAGGAACAAGGGGTTTTGCTGGTTGAGATAAGGATAGCTATACAGGGCATTGACTCACATTGATTTCCTGTGCGTGGGTGTTACCTTCTAGGTTAATTCTTTTTGATCTAACCTTTTCTCTAGTACCTGGTCCCCTTTTCCTATTGGCCTCAGTTGCTTTAAGGTATCTGCTTTAGTTTCTCTGCGTTAAGGGCAACAAATGCTAGCTAGTTTTTTAGGTGTCTTACCTATCCTCACCCCTCCCTTGTGTGCTCTCGCTTTTATCATGTGCTCATAGTCCAATCCCCTTGTTGTGTTTGCCCTTGATCTAATGTCCACATATGAGGGAGAACATACGATTTTTGGTTTTTTGAGCCAGGCTAACCTCACTCAGAATGATGTTCTCCAATTCCATCCATTTACCAGCGAATGATAACATTTCATTCTTCTTCATGGCTGCATAAAATTCCATTGTGTATAAATACCACATTTTCTTAATCCATTTGTCAGTGGTGGGGCATCTTGGCTGTTTCCATAACTTGGCTATTGTGAATAGTGCCGCAATAAACATGGATGTGCAGGTGCCTCTGGAGTAACAGTCTTTTGGGTATATCCCCAAGAGTGGTATTGCTGGATCAAATGGTAGATTGATGTCCAGCTTTTTAAGTAGCCTCCAAATTTTTTTCCAGAGTGGTTGTACTGGTCTACATTCCCACCAACAGTGTAAGAGGGTTCCTTTTTCCCCGCATCCTCGCCAACACCTGTTGTTGGTGGTGTTGCTGATGATGGCTATTCTAACAGGGGTGAGGTGGAATCTTAGTGTGGTTTTAATTTGCATTTCCTTTATTGCTAGAGATGGTGAGCATTTTTTCATGTGTTTTCTGGCCATTTGAATTTCTTCTTTTGAGAAAGTTCTGTTTAGTTCACTTGCCCATTTCTTTATTGGTTCATTAGTTTTCACTCAGTAAATTAGATAGTTAATGTAAAATGTCAGGGATATAGGACCTTTAAATACATGTTACTGTTGTTCCTATTCTTTTTCATGTATTGTTCAACAATTATTTACCAAGGGTCTATTACATTTTTTGAGATACAGTAAATAGTAATTGGTAGATACAAACACAGCTCTGTGTCTGGCAGCTGACAAATATTTGTTGAAAAATCCGGAAGAAATGAGGCAGCAAATGAATGGCAAAGGAACGGTCACCCACTCAGCAGGACCACAGGGCCCCTTTTTCAGCCCCGTCATCCCATCACTTGACCTTTCCCCCTCTTCCTTCTGCTTCTCCCTCAAACAGCTGCTTTTGATGACCATCTCTTCCCTTCACTTTGACTCAACACTGGGTCACTCTGTTCTGAAGTTAGTTTGTTGTGCCAAAAAACTGAAAAACCCTAGAGAAGTTTACTCTCCAGATGGCTTCTCTCACCCAACCTACTTCCTTCTAAAATGAGACGAACATTGCTGGGTCTGCAGCTCAGAGCACTTACTTAACATGGGTGACTTGCTGGGTTCAATCCCTAGCAGCGGGGGTAGGAGGTGGGGATGGGGAAAATGTTGCTTTTCTGCTTTGAGTGTCTGGAAGCCTGACTTCAGCTCCTTATCCTTTCCATCCCAGCCTATTCTTAGAAATCCCTACAGCTGAGTTATAGCAGGAGCTGTGTGCTCACGTTAGACTCTTTCCAGGTGGGGTGAGAAGCTGAAGCTGCTGTTCTGTGCTCTTCCCCCTGGAATGTTCTTCTTGACTTGTCTTTCTGTTCCTCCTTCAAATTCCCTGCTTAATCCTTCCCTGACCACCCCTTCTTCATCCCAGAATCAGAATTCATGCTGGCTTGGGAATCTAGTCATCTGCTTTGGTCTGAATGATTGTGTCCCCTCAAAACTTATATGTAGAGATCATAATGCAAAGCTATGGCATTAGGAGGTGAGGCCTTAGGAGGTGATTAGGTCATGAGAGCGGCACCTTGGTGAATGGGATTAGTGCCTGTCATGATTTAAGTGTGGTCTGAGCGTCTCCCAAGGGCCCATTGTGATCAAGGCATAGTCGCCTGGATGGTGCTGTTGAAAGGCAATGGAACTTTTGGGAGGTGAAGCATACAGTGAGGCCCTAGGGCATTGGGGGTGTCCCCTTGGAAGGGACTGTAGGAGGCCAGTCCCATACTCTGACTTCCTGTTTGGCCACACAAGCTCTTCCATGAACACAGAAAAAAGCAGCAGTGTTTTCCACATTATGGTCCCTGTGGGAGTTGGTGTTATTTCTCTCATTTTTCATGTCTGAGGCTTCAGCACACCCAGAGAGGGCAGAAATAAATCTTTGTAGATTCTAGCAAGCTGAGTAGCCTTTCTGTCTGGATGTTAGGGAGCAAAATCTTACACCCTTTTGACCAAAGCGTCCAGCTGGATGACTATATTGTGGGAGGCTCTGGAACAGAATTCTTGGGAAAGCAATGTAACTATTAGGCCTTTCAACATGATTTGTTTTTCAACCATGACCTTGAGTAAATCATTGGATTTTTCTGGGTCTGTTTTCTCACATCAACATTAATGGAGTTGAACCAGCAAAGATATCTTCATTGGGCTTTTTTTTTTTCCTAAAGGAAATCTGGAAAAATAAACAAAGCAGGTCCAAGAGTTAAATGCAAACAATCTATTTTAAATCAGATTTCTTGTAGTCATTAAAATTTCTGAAAAATTTAAATGGATTTTCCCTGTTTATTTTTTTTTATTTCAATCATTTCCTATAAATTATATTCTCAGCTTGGGACCTCAAACATATATGAAATACGATATATATCTCATGCATGATTAGGTTTACTATAATAATATTGTGTGTCCCACACTCAGAAAAACAGTTAGAATGGCTGTGTTAGCTTTACTTTTTTGACTTAAATAGTTCCCACATTTTAGATGGTAATGATGCTTCTTTTTTTTTAGTGGTACTCGGGTTTGAATTCAGGGCCTCCCTCTTGTTAGGCAGGAGTTCTACCACTTGAGCCATGTCTCCCAAACTTTTTTGTTTTAATTATTTTTCAGGTTGGGTGTGGCTAACTTTTTTTGCCTGGGCTGGCCTAGGACTATGATCCTTCTATTTCTGTCTCCCAAGTAGTTGGGATTACAGGAGTGAGCCACTGCACCATTGAACTAATGATGCATTTGTAAAGCTGCTCTTTTCCCCATTGTTCTCTGCTCTCTTCTTTCTCCTAAATGCTTCCTCCATTTACTCCATTCAGGACCTTCCTAGGGACTGCTCCCTGAGCCATTCTGCTTGCTCAGCTTACATTCCTGAGCACCCCTACTGCTTCCTACAAGTCTAGCCAACACAGAACAACCTTCTTGCAATGCTGGACTGTCATACCTCATGTGCTCCCCTACCTTCTTCTCTGCACCAACTAAATTAACATAGGCTAGAAATGAAATGTGACCATCAGCGAGCCAGAGCTCCCTGGCTTCTTCTCAAAGACCCTGTAATAATGCGACTAATCAAATGACCCCCAGGTCAGGCAGACATACACCATTCTAAAAGTCTGTGTTTCCATTATTGATTAAATAAAATAAATGCCCATCTTCAAGGCAGCTGACTGTACAGCCAAAACGGGTTGCTTCACCTGGCTTACGGTTTTGCTTAAGGTGTCAAATCATGGCTGTGATCACAGCAAAGCAGGTGCTGTTTTTCCAGCTGGCCTTCATCCCTGGGTTCCCAGCACCTCTTCGATCCTTTCCAGGTCTGATCCATGCCAGCCATTTGCTGGGCTACATTGCCAAGTCTACCGACAGCAGGGTTATCACAGAGCCATCTGCTCTTCTTGATAACTCTCTAGGACAGCAAATAGCTCCTGTGGAACTGGAAAGGGCTGGTTCCAGCCGGTTTTTCTTACTTTTGCTGACCATTCCTATTTTTTACAGACAGTGACCTTCTTCTTAATATCTTCCTACCAAACCAGAACCTCTGGAAATCTTGTCTTTAAAAATTTCATTTTAATATGCTAAAATAGTTGGATTAAGTTATAAATAGTAATTTAACATTTACTATGTATTTTTAAAATTTGTATTTTTTTTCTACAAAAATTAACATATTTCCTACATAACTAAAATTAATTCTGATTCCTATTAACCAGTTTGTTTTCAAATCTCCCCAGTCCCCACAAGGTCTTTTATAGCTGTTTTTCTAAGGCAGGACCCAATCCAGGCCCATATGGTGCATCAGTTTCCCTTAGTGTCTTCAGAGATTGGTTACAGAACTCTGGGGACACCCAATCTGCCATTGATCAACTCCCTTGTGTGAAATGACATACAAGGTATTTGTATATTACCTATACACATCCCTCCATGTACTTTAAGTCATGTGTAGACTACTTATAATATTATACACATTCTATATACATAAGTGTTATGCTGTGTTGTTTAGGGGATGATGACAGAAAAAGTCTGTACGTGTTCAGTGCACATTCAATATCTGTCCTGAATATTTTCAGTCTGAATGGATCCATTGAATCCATGGATGCACAACCCGTGGATGTGGGGGTCTGCCTTTATGTAGATGAACAGTCGCAAGAAACTGCCCTGGGGAAGAATAGGGCAGCTGTCCTGTAGCATATATGACTCACCTGACTGCTTCTTCGTGGTTGTGCCCCTGTGCTATCCTTTGAATGTCCCCCAAAAAAACTCATGCTGAAATGTAATCCCCAAAGTCATATGTAATGGTGTTTGGAGGTAGAACTTTGAGATGTAATCAGGATTGAAGGTGAGGCCCTGTTGACAGTGTCAGAGGATTATGGAAGGAGAGAGACCCCAGCTGGCACACTAGCTCTATCCTGCCATGTGATGTCCTCACCAGGTACATGCACAGCACTCTTGGACTTCAGAGCCTCCAGAACCATGAACAAAATAAACCTCTATTCTTTATAAGTTACCCAGCTTGTGACAGTCAGTTATAGCAACAGAGATAGGCTAAGATACCTTGAATTTCCTCAAAATCGAGAGTGCAATCCCAAGGGTTGATTAGAGTCTATTCAGGCCTTGTGGCTGGTCTATATCATTGGTGATAGACCCCTGAATCACACCTGGATACCTGGGATTCTCCCTCACAATCAGAAATCTTGACATAAATTTTCAAGCTAATCTATTTATTTCATGGAAAAATATCCATCCACATAAACAAGCTTAGACACTAAAGAGGGTGTCAGAGAAAGTGAAGTCTTCTTCCTACATTACACTTTCACTCACTAACCTTTCTTCCATAGCAGGGGAGTCGTCCTTCCAGGAGAATTCTGCACACATGGGGTGACATACTTTTACTTAACAGCACAGCTGGAGGTCCTCCCATTTCACCGCCTTCTCCCGTCTGTTCTTTTAAGGACTCTATGCTTTCACATCCTGTAGAGCTTTCACTTAACATGTCATTGTTGGATATTTAGGTGGTTTCCAGACATGAGCCTTTGCACATATATGAAAATGATAGGTTAGGTGCCTAGAAATGAAAGTGCCTATCCCAGGGTGTGTGAACTCTGAACTCTGGTAGATGCGGGGAAGTTGCACAAAGAAAATGTGTGTGAGTGTTCTTCCCCTGTGTCTGATCAACTCAAAGTATTAATAACATTTTGTCTTTGTCAGTGATAGGTCTATGTCACTGCTTTGTGTTTGCATTTACTTAATTTTGAACATGTTTACATTTAACAGATTAAGGGAACCTAGTTTCTAATTTCTTTCTTTTTTTGAAATTTCTTTTTTATTAGCATATAATTATTGTACATGAGGATTCATTGTGACATTTACGCATGTGCTTAGAATGTATCTTAATTAGATTCACCCTTCATGATTCTCCCTCATCCCTCACCCTCTTCTTAGAACAATTTCAACAAGTTTTATTGTTCTATTTTCATATTGAATACAAAATACATGTGCCCTATTCACCCTTCTTCTCCCTCTTCAAATGCTCTCCCTCACCCACTGGTCCCCACCCTAGACAAGACCTGTTTTTCACTTTTTAAAAGTGTATATTGATGGTTTAAGGGGGTTTTGTCTTAGTATTTCAGACACGTATATATCATACTTTAATCAGATTAACCCTCCCATTACTTACTCTTTCTCTATCACCCTGTTTATTATTGTCTCTATCACCCTTGTTATTCAACAGCTTACAACACAGATGCACTGCTTCAATATTTTTCACTGTAACATTCTCTTTTCCTTTCCTGACTCCCCAGAGTCCCCTCAGACAGACTCACAAATCCAATCAGGTTCCCCCTCTCTCTTTCTCTCTCCCTCCCTCTGTCTCTCTCTCTCTCTTTATATATATCTATATCTATCTATCTATCCATCTATCTATCTATCCATCTATATCACTGGTATATCAGTGTCTTTTACATATAAAATTTTTGATCATCACATTACCAAATTCTTCTATCGTCTGTGCTGGGCTTTTGGATGATCTTCTTGAGATTTCTAGCTGTACAACCATTTCTCTGCACCAAATAATAATTTCATCTTTGATGTTCCAATATTTTTAATTATCTCAATATGTTACCTAGGTTGTCCGAACAAGGTAAATAAGAGAGGCAGTCCTATGCATACTTTCTGGGCTTTCTTTTGGGGGAATTGAAATACTTTTTTCCCAATGCGTTTTATTGTTATTTAAAGTATGATCAAATCTGGATATAAATTTTGGAATCTTTTCATGTAGGAACTCTATCTTTAGGATTTTTTGGCAGCTGGGCATGATGGTGTATACCTGTAATCCTAGCTACTCAGAAGGTGGAGGCAGGAGGATCCAGAGTTTGAGGCCAACCTGGGCAAAGTTATCAAGACAGAGACTCTATCTCAAAAAGAAAATACAAACAAAAGGGTTGGAGGCAGGTCAAGTGGCAGAGTTGTTTGCATACCACAAACAAGGCCCTGGGTTCAATCCTCACTACCACACACACACCAAAAAAAAAAAAAAAATTGCAGGCAGGTGTGGTGGTACACAACTCTAATCCCAGTCCTCAGCAAGTTGAGGTAGGAAGAGGTCAAGTTTGAGGCCAGTCTGGGCTGCATAGTAAGACCCTGCTTTATTTAGAGGGTGGGGTGTAGCTCAGTAGTACATCACATGCTCTGCCTTGGGTTCAATCCTTAGTACCAAAGAAAAAATTACTTTCTCGGTGTTGCTGCTTAGCTCTCCGATTTCTTACCAACTTCAGTCTCATCAACATACGGTTTGAGGCCACTGCATTTACTACACCTGAAGTGAAGCTGCAGGTTTGACAAGACAAGGCGACTTTTGTCCTATCACTACTGTTTCACCCCAAGCTGTCAAAGCAAAGGGTGCGCACAGTGAGGTAATCGATATCCTGCTGCTGCACCATTTCATCAAGGGGTGTAACATACACAATCGCTCAGGCCGGTTTGTGTGCCACCTCTCACCTTGTCTTGTCGCTCATCATCTGCGTGTCTTCTTCCAGTTGTTTTTCCTTATTACTGCACTTATACACATCTTTTAATCATGTCACTCCTGGGATGGTCACATTCTGAAGAATATATCTAATGTTTTTGCATGTGTCACGGATGAATGCCTTACTCTTTCTAAAAGTGTAAATGAGCTGTTCTTTGTTAAAATGGGTCTCAATTGATTTTCACTTTCTATAAGTCAATGATCTAGATTTCAAAACACATCCTTACCACCTCCCATATATAATTCATTTTTATGTGTTAAACCATTTCTAGATTATACGGTATGAAACTGGATGATCATCTTAGTTTGTGTGGTGTAGACCCAAGGAAGGGACTCAGAGTAGAGAACGGCCCCTCCACTCCTGCTCTTCTCACATGTCATTCCCTACCCTTTTCATCGATCTGAATCTACTAAGCAGTGGTTATGGGTGCCGGTCCGCTCTGCAGTGTAGGTTCAGGACCAGGCTGAACGTAGACAGAGGCTTTGTGATAGAAGGGAGCTGCCATGAGGATGAGGCGATTAGAACTAACACCGTGATTCCACTATCGTGTACCATGTGCAGTCACATTCCAAGCATTATTTTAAATGTCTTATCTCATTTACTCCCCAGCACTATAGTGAGGATGCTTCTATTGTTATCCTCAGTTCACATGAGGAAGTTAAGAGGAAGAGTTAGTTACTGTCTAAGGTTGCACAGATAGCACATGACAAACCACATTTTAAAAGCCTTAGCCTTCAGTTCAGAAGAAATGAAAAAGAGGAGGTATAGAAGACCCCTAACAGCTATCTTCAAATTCTTGAGGAGTTATCATCTGGAAGAAACCCTAAGTTTGTTCTAAAAAAGTCTAACATTTGGACCAACAGGTGGAAGTTGTTGATAAGTAGATTTCTAGTTAATATGCAGAATATCTTTCCAAGAGTGAGATGGCTCTTTTAAAGAAGTGAGTGATCTTGAGAGATAGTGAGTTACTATCTCTGTTCTCTGCTCTCTGTTAATATGGCTCTCAACTGATTGATGATCCTGGTTGGAGGTGTTGGCAAAGAAATCCAGGAGCTTAATCAGTGATCACTCTCAAGGACCCCAAGAGCCTTGATAGGATGATATATTGTCTTATTTCCATCTGGTGAGCTGTTAAAGTCTTAACATTGAATGAATTCCAGGTTGTCAGCATTACAGAAACAACCACAACAGGATTAAAAGATTGATTCATACTAAAAAAGTTGATTTTAAAAATACCTTAAATTGAGCAGGACATGGTGGTACACACCTGTAATCCCAGCACTTGAGAGGTTGAGGCAAGAGGAACAAGAGTTCCAGGCCAACCTGGGCCACCTAGTGAGACCCTGTCTCAAAAAACAAAACAACCTCCCCGAACCTTTAACTCAACACTTTATTATACATTTTATAAAGAAATAGAAGGAAAGAATTTGAAGTCTCCAAATATGAAGACATGATAAATGTATAAGGTGATAGAAATGCTAATTATTCAGATTAAATCAATCATTATAAATTATATAATGTATAATGTACCCCACAAATATATATATATATTATATGACAATTAAAAAGAAATAAATAAATTAAATGCCTAAGCTTAGCAACAGAAAAACGTGAATAGAACTTGATAGAAGTAGCAGCTGTGTGCCTGGGCAGGCAGTGCACAATTATACTGAGAACATGGATTCCAGAGCCAGACTGTGTGGGCTCAAACCCCAATTCACTAATCCCACCCTTACCAACTGTGTGACCTCAGGCAAGGTAGTTAGCCTCACTAGAACTTAGGCTTCCTTTTCCTCATCTCCAAGCTGCTGTGTTAAAAAACCAAAACAACTATCTTACTATCTTAGGTGGTTTTTTGTTTGTTTGTTTGTTTGTTTGGGTGATATCAGGATTTGAGCTCAGGGTTTCATTCTTGCTAGGCAGACACTCTGCCACTTGAACCAGGCCCCTCGCCACTAGCTCCATTTAAGCCCTGTGAAAATACACACACACACACACACACACACACACGTATGTATATGAGAGAGACTAGAACAAAGCCTGTAATATAATACATAAAAGTATATTATTGTTCCAAAGAATGTCCATGAAATTCCAAATACTCAAACACTATAAAAAGTAAATTATTTCTAATTTTATTACAACAAATTGATACATTGTTGTGGGAAAAAAGAGAAATGGTTACACAATATATAACATAAGCATTAGTCATGAAAATATTAGACCAAGATGGATTTGAATTCTGACTTTTAAAAAGGTTTTCTAAAACTATTTATCTATTTTTACCTATGTTAAGTAATCAACAGGTATTTCCTTGAGCATCTATGGTGCTGTTTAGCATGATGCTAAGTAAGGAGAGATATACCAAGCATATTAAACGGCCTTTGACCTCTGATAGTTTATACTCTACCTATTCGTGATTATGAAGATCCATTTAAAAGATTCTAGGACCCAACAGCTTTAAGTAAAAAGTCATCTTTGAACATAATCACTTTGGAATGTAACGCCCTGACTTCAGTAACCTCGCCATTCGCAGAACAGTCTTCCATCTTTTCTACTGGGATTGCCTTTGAAGCCATTATACAAATCATTTCAGAAAAGCAGACTCAGGCTGGCAGCATGGCTCAAGTGGCAGAGTGCCTACTTGGCAAGCTCAAACTCAGTGCCACCAAAAAAGAGGGAAGAAAAGCAGACCCGCTGCTTTTGATTTCAGCATTGCTCCATCTTCCTGAGGCACCCAGCTCAGACACTTGCATCATTCACTAGGTTTGGTTCTCAGTGACTTCCGGTTATTTTTAATGTCAAATTCACCCCAAAAGACAAGTTGACTCTTCTTGGTGATTTTCCAAAGAGTGCCCTGCAGCATTACTGGACAGCAGGACTTGGGGACAAGGGGCCCATCTTGCTCCACTGCATCCCTGGGCAGTGTCCTGCTCCTCCCATCAGCTGAGCAGAGGCAGGATGTGCAGTAGGCTGGAACTAAAGGGACTACAGCACGCAGGCTGCTCAGTAGCTAGGGAGCCAGGCAGGCTGAGGATGGTGGCAGGGAAGGGGCTTAGGGTCATTTCTTCTGTTCTGCAGTTTCGGTGTTTTCCTTTGTCTCTCCTTACACGTCTGGCTTTGACAGCGAAGGACACAGGGGTCGGCCTGAAGCTGGCAGCAGATTCTCCCAGTATTCTCTTCTAGCCCTGGGTGTTAAAACAGGTATCATTAATCCATTAAAAGATCCATATTTATAAGTCCAAAATGTTATATAGGTAAGTGTATGTGTGCATATAGATTTAAATATATACGCAGATACATATATAATGTATAGCACATAAATCCTGGCAATGAGCACAGACAGAAAAATGATGTCTATATCCATTCACAACGGGAATCTTCTCACTTCATTTGTTCTTGGTGGTACTGGAATTTGAACTCAGGGCTTTGCACTTGCAGGTGTTATACTGCTTGAGGTCATTTTTCCTCTGGTTATTTTGGAGATAGGCTCTTGCTTTTTGCCTAGAGTGGCCTGGACTGGGACCTTTCAATTTTAGGCTTCTGTTCTGTCACTGGGACGACAGGCATGCCCCACCACACCCAGATTTTTTCTGTTGAGATGGGGTTCTCATGAACTTTTTTGCTGGGCTGGCCTTAAACTGCAATCCTCCTGATTTCAGCCTCCCATGTAGCTGGGAGCCACAGGCGCTGAGCTCCTTTCTCACATTTCCATCCTCAAAACAATCATTAGCTTCATACCTCATTTCAGGAAAAGACAATACATTTCAATTGTGGATGTTGTTTTATGAATTTCACTCATTCTGAAATTTCCAGCAGAGTCCTTCTAGCTCTACTCAATATTTTAATGAAATGAGAAGTAAATGAAGTTTTTAATGTACTGAGACAAAGTATTGTTCTTTTTTAAAAAAGTAATTAAGAACAGTACAAATTACTGTCAATGTTTGTTCCTTGTTTCTTGACAAAGAAGAGTACAAGGTTCCTGGACACAGACCTTGAGGGCATTAAATATATGTTTACAATTTTTTCCTCTTTGTTTATGAAACAATGAAGAAATTAATATTTTGGGTGATGAAATATCAGAAATCTTTGGTTTATATGGGTTTCTGTGAAATCATAAATTTCTGAGAGCATCAGTAGGTTTGAGAATTCAGGGTGCAAGGAGTGTCTGGCTTTAGTCTACCATATAATGTTTTAATTTTAATGGCTAATTAAATTTAAGGATCCTTAGAAGATGATAATTAAAACCAATTTAATCATCACCAAAGTACCCTTCCCTCACCTTTTAATTATATTTACATTTAGTATATTTTTCTAAATATGACACATGAAAAAATCAGCTTCTCTGAGAAATATTCATCTTTCCCAGAAGAGTTGTCTATATGATTTTTTCCCACTTCTACAGCCTAAATAAATGTCCATTAGGAAAACTGTTCCCATTTAAAAATAAAGACTTGTTTCAAGTCCCACAGAAATGAATAAAGAAGAGGAAATGGATTAAATACATAACAGCACTGAGTAAATAGGAGAAGACAGCAGAGGTTATTCTAGAAAATAGAAAGAAGATGGCATTGCATTGACAGATTTTTATGTTATATATAAAACAGAGAGAGAGAAAAGAGAATGAATGAATGAATCAGGTAGACAGTAAGGCAAAACAGAACAGTAATTCAGGGAGCCCCAAGAAAGCTTCTTTAATAATAAAGTGATTGTAACAAATAGTATAACTTAGAATCTGGAAGAGCTCAGAGAACGTGAAGGCCTGTAATTTTTCTTTCAGCAATCAAAAAGGAAGTTAATTAGAAATTCCTGGAAAACCAAATGTTGTACAAGTACACAGAAAGTCAGTCCAAGCAGGAAGCAAATTGAAATACGGCATGACTTTGGACAACATGAAGTATAACAGGAGAGAATCCCTTTGACCTTGATGCTTGGAACAGCCTCCTCCAAGGGCTCAAGTTGTGTAAAACTGGACTTTTCCTCTTGCACATGGTCCCAAGCGTAACACTTTCCTTTCAGTGAATGCTTAGAAAATCACTTGTGTAACAAGGTGTTGGACTGGAAGTTTTATTAGAGGCACCAAGGATATGATAGACAATAAGTATCAAAGAGAGTCACAACATAGACATTCCACCAAAGTGTCCAAGTAGGTGGCCAAGAACACATTAGATGCCTTACCTGACACTACTATGGAAAATCCAGAGTACAAGAGAGCAAAGAGTGTGCTCTTCTATTGGGATCAGTCCACACTCCCAGAATTTGTCAGTGCAAACAAAGAGGGAAGCCATTTTGACTGTGAGAGAGACAGCCTGGGCCTAGACAAGAGAATGCCAGAAAGGACAATGGCCTGCTGGAAAAGCCAGAGTCTGGGGAGGAAGGAGCAGTCTGAGAAAATTCCTGTGGCAAGAGAATAGAGACCAGTCTCCTGGGAAGACTGCAGAAGGATGAAAGCACTGCCAGGATGCAGCCTCTCTGAGGGTGCCAATCAAGTAAGCACAGGCTCCCTCCCCTTCCCACCGCCTACTCTCACTCTGAATCAAAAGAGGTCTGAAACCAAGCTTAGCAGGACGGGAAGGACCAGTTGGAAGCAGAAAGCCTCTCCTGGCTTCCTGCCTGTTCAAGGCTTCTGCCAGACAAAAGATGTATTAAATTTGAAACATGCTCTGAGTTTTGATTTTTCATGGAGCACTTCTTTTGTGTGTGTGCTAAGGATTGGACCCAGGGCCTGTGTATGTTAGGCAGGCATGCCAGCTCCGAGCTACACTCTCAGCCCAGAACTGAACAATTTTACTTACTAATCTGAGGCCATGTCTGCTAAATAAAGTGATGTTAGAACTTTGGATTGTCTAAGGAAACCCAGGGAAGTCCTGAGGCAGGTCGATGTTTCAAACAGGGACACAGGAAGGTATTTACCCAGTGAGCAGGTTTAAAGGAATAGAGGAGAACAAAAATAAGGTGATTTCTGAGTGTATGTGTTCTTCATTTGTAGAATCAACCTAGGAAAAGCTTCATTATAGTTACAGAACAGAACATAGTAGCTATAAATCTTAATGTCAGAAAGTAAGGGCATTACTTAAGTCAAGAATTAGAGGAGAGAGGGAAAGTGAAGAGAAGCAGAAGAGACTCAATTCTTATTTATGGAGAATGGAGTCAAAAGATTTTACTTTGTATTGAGGGATTAAGAAATAGGTAGTTACATAGGAGGGTAACTATAGAGGACAATAATGTACTGTACATTTCCAAGGAGCTGGAAGAAAGGATTTTGAATGTTTTTACCACAAAGAAACAATAAATGCAGGCACGGTGGCTCATGCCTGTAAGACAAGCTACTCAGGAGGTGCAGATGGAGAAAATCAAGGTTCAAGGCCACTCCACGCAAAAAGACAGCAAGACCCCCATCTCAAACAATAAACCAGGCATGGTAGTGCTCCTGTCATCCCAGCTACATGAGAAGTTTTAAGTAGGAGAATCTTGGGCCCCAAAACAAGACTGTACCTAAAAAATAAGTAAAGAAAAAAAAAAAGTGCTGTGTATATGGCTGAAGTGGTAGAGTGCCTGCTTATCAAGCACAAGGCCCTGAGTTTGAATCTCAGTACTGCCAAAAAAAAAAAGAGAAAGAGAGAGAGAAAGAAAGAAATGATAAATATGATTTTATTTATCATTATTATCATTATTATCATTATGATAATATCAAGACATGCTTACCATGACTTGAGTCTTTACAATGTATACATGAATGGAAACATCACAAGGTATCCCATATACATATATAATCTTTGTGTCAATTAAAATATGAGGATGAGGTGTGGCTCAGGTGGTAGAAGGTCTGCCTAGCAAGGGCAAGGCCTTGAGTTTGAGCCCCAGTACCATCAAAAAAAGAAAGAAAGAAACAAATGGTTAAATAAATAATTTTAACTTAAAAAGATATCTAAGAGAAGAAATTAAAATGTAATGAATCAAAATTGGGGAAAGCAGAGCAAGGGAAGGGGGGATGGTTATGTGGTTTAAGTTCCCCAGCTTTTATAAAGAATATTAGTAAGAAATTACCACTAAAAATTGATGGCAAGGGGAAAAAGGAACCCTCTTACAATGCTGGTGGGAATGCAAACTAGTACAACCACTCTGGAAAAAAATTTGGAGGCTACTTAAAAATCTAAACATAGATCTACCATTTGATCCAGCAATACCACTCTTGGGGATATACCCAAAAGAATGTGACACAGGTTACTCCAGAGGCACCTGCACACCCATGTTTATTGCAGTACTATTCACAATAACCAAGTTATGGAAACAGCCAAGATGCCCCACCACTGACAAATGGATTAAGAAAATGTGGTATCTATACACAATGGAATTTTATGCAGCCATGAAGAAGAACGAAATGTGATCATTCGCTGGTAAATGGATGGAATTGGAGAACATCATTCTGAGTGAGGTTAGCCTGGCCCAAAAGACCAAAAATCATATGTTCTCCCTCATATGTGGACATTAGATCAAGGGCAAACACAAGGGGATTGGACTTTGATCACATGATAAAGTGAGAGCACAGAAGGGAGGGGTGAGGATAGGTAAGACACCTAAAAAATTAGCTAGCATTTGTTGCCCTTAACGCAGAGAAACTAAAGCAGATACCTTAAAAGCAACTGAGGCCAATAGGAAAAGGGGAACAGGTACTAGAGAAAAGGTTAGATCAAAAAGAATTAACCTAGAAGGTAACACCCACGCACAGGAAATCAATGTGAGTCAATTCCCTGTATAGCTATCCTTATCTCAACCAGCAAAAACCCTTGTTCCTTCCTATTATTGCTTATACTCTCTCTTCAACAAAATTAGAGATAAGGGCAAAATAGTTTCTGCCTGGAAGCGAGGGGGTGGGGAGGAGAGGGAGGAGGTAGGGTGGTTAAGGGATGGGGTGGGGGGAAGGGGGAGAAATGACCCAAACATTGTATGTACATATGAATAAAATAAAAAATAAAAATAAATAAATAAATAAATAAATAAAAATTGATGGCAGGAAACACAGGTGTGAGACTTCAAAGCACAAATGACAACTAGGCTACCTACCTCTGTGTCTCCCCAAATTTAGAAACTAATCATCCATGTGATCATAAGTGGGGGTCTTTGGGAGGCTACTAGGCATGAGGGCAGAACCCTCATGAATGGGACTGGGTCCTGATGAAAGAGGTTCCCCCTCCACATTGGAGGACCCATCCATGAGAAAGTGGACCCTCACCAAACAATGTTTCTGCTGTCACCTGGCTCTTAGACTTCCCAGCCTTTACAACTGTGAGAAATAAAATTCTGTTGTTTTTAAGCCACCCAGTTGATGGCATTTTGTCATAGCAGCATGAGCAGACTAAGATACCTGAAAAAATAAGACTGTCAGAATGAGGCAACCTTACTCTTCATTTTATATACTTCCATACTTTTTGAATTTTCATTTTCATGTGCATGCATAGTGTTTACAGCAATAAATAAAATGAGATTAAAGAAAAATAATAAGAATGTTAATTTAAAAAATTCCTACCTTGCTCTAATCCAGGGTTTGGTGTGCATGTCCAAACCACTTCCCCAGCTGCCATGTTTTTCTGATGCTGGTGGCAAAAACCCCCGTTCTGGGGCCAGCTCCTCTGCAATTGCCCTGATGTGGTAAGGCTCAAATCCACAGCACCCGCCAATGTACCTGACCCCCAGGTTGTAGGCCTCTCGGGCGTATTTTTGAATATCCCATCTGGTAGCAACTCTGGGCTCCAGTCCTGTAACACAATAGTTATGGTATTTTTGTTACCTTTCTTTTTTTTCACCTGGGTTTTACTCTGTAGCCCACACTGGCTTTGAATTCTCAATCCTCCCTCCTCAGCCTCCTGAGTGCTGGGATTACAGATGTGTACCACCATACTGGGCATCCCCATTTTCAAACGATAGATGCTCTGATGTACAGTTTTTCCGAGTAGAAAACTGTGAAATTTAGATTTTGCATTCTTTAGATAACACAATTGGCTAACATTGAATGTTATTATCTTACATATTCTTACATTGTAAACCTGAGATAAACCAGAGTTTATCATAGCTATCAAAATGTTGTCACAATGAGAACTACAAAGACTGCTCTGGACACCTGAGCTTACCAAAGGGATATTCTGGAAGATCCACAAAGCCTCCTTTGCCACAGTCAGGCGTGTGGAAGCCTAGGGCCTGCACCATGAGGTGGGCTTGCAACCCTGCAGCCATGAGGCCCTCCTTCATGAGCTTCATCGTCTGCAAGCTGGTCCAGGGCCCGAATCGGCAGTTCACGCCAACGATGTCAGCCCCTGGGCAAAGAAACATACAAGTCTTCCATCTTTTTCTTTGTCTGTTTATTCTTTTTTAATAGTTAAAAGCTACCTTAGAAATTAGCAATCCTGAGAGCTACACTTAAGGAAACTGATTCCAGTTAATTCTTTCATTTCCTTTCTATTCTCATTGCTCTTAAGAACAGTGAGCAAATTTGTTAAATTTCATAAACAATGAGCTGCTTATCCCGCAATGGGTCCACATTACCTGCCTCCACCAGCTTCACAGCACACTCTCCGGGTGTCACGTCGTGCATGTCCCCCTCCGGGCCTATGCACATGGTCACTGCCACAGGCTTCCCAAATTCTTTTAAGACTTCCACGGCCCACACAGCTTCTTCCACATGCTCAAAATACTAAAGGAAATATCACTTTTTTCTATTGGTCCCGATTGAAAGTAGATTTAGAATGGTAGAACACAAATGTTGCAAAACAGTTACAAAAATCCCCAAATATATAAAGTGTGATAAGCTTGCTAAGGAATGTGTCTCAATAGATTGACTAAAGAATATCCTTCTGAGTAAGTATTTTCATTCATTCAATCATAAGATATAGACGTTTATTCACAGATCATCATCCAGTAAGATGATGACTGTTAACAAAACAAAAGCTATAGCCACACAAAAGTTGTTTTTTTAAATAACTGTGCATTAAAAATAAAAAATTTGGCTGGGCACTGGTAGCTCACGTCTATAATCCTAGCTACTCAGGAGGCAGAGATCAGGAAGATTGAAAGTTCAAAGCCAGCCTGGACAAATAGTTCAGGAGACCCTATCTCAAAAAAACCCTTCACAAAAAAAGGGCTGGTGGAGTGGCTCAAGGTGTAGGCCCTGAGTTCAAACCCCAGTACCACAAAAAAAAAAAAAAAAAGAATAAATATAAATTTGAGGATGATCTTTTATGGAACTGGGGTAATTTCTAAAAAAAAAAATAGTTTATATGCATTATTATACTTCAAAGTGCTTATCACTTGTAGTTAGATATTCATAAAGTTAGAAAGTCATAAAGCAGGAAGGAAATAGGAGTTTTTTCCCCAGACAAGAAAACTGATGCACAGAGAAGTAGCCATAGCTACACAGTGTCCTTGCCAATGGTAGCCAGGACATCTTGTCTGGTGAACCCATGTCAGTGCCAAGGGTGTTTTCCAACAATAGCCTTCAGTGCCACAATCAAAAAGATGAACTTGAGGTGACTGAAGAAAAGCCAATAGAAATCTCCCTGTCTCTTCACTGGTGACTTAAAAATTCTACAGAAGCAGTGTGTGAGGAAAGGCAGAAAGAATCAAAAGAGAGGGTCTTAAACCAGCCAAGCTATGTCCTACCATCTGGGGACCATCTTGGACCACTTGTGTGGTCTCTGCAGATGGCGCTTCCCATGGCTCAGCAAGGCATGGGAACCACTGGGCCTCGGGAGGGTTACTGAGACAAGATATGCGCCAGAGTGAGTGGAGTGGCTGAGGGAGACAGCAGCAGGAGGCTACTTTCATATCCAAAGTCCTGGGTTGAGGGCTTGAGCTCAGGCAGTACCAGTTGTGTTGGGAAATGGACAAGTGGGGGATATAAGCTTTCTTCAGGGGAGATAGAGGAAAGAGAATGTTCTGTGTCATCATGTCCAATTGTTATGGTTTAGAGAAGTGATCTTAAAGGCTTATGTGTTGAGTACTTGGTCCCCAGCTGGTGGATCCAATTGTTGAGACGCGACTGGATCATAAAGGCTCTGACTTCATCAATGGCTTAATCCATTGATGGATTCATAATTTGATGGCATTATTGGGAGGTGGTGGGAGAGAAGGCCTGGCTGGAGGAAGTAGGTCCCTGGGGCCGGGCCTTTGAAGGGTGTCTTGACCCTGGCTGCCTGCTTCCTGGCTGCCTGAGGTGAGCAGCTCTGCTTTACCACACTCTTCCACCATGATGTGCTGCCTCACCACAGGCCCAGAAACAATAGAACCAGCTGACCATGGACTGAACCCTTCAAAACTGTGAGTCAAAATAAATCTTTCCTCTCTTAAGGTGCTTTTCTCAGATATTTGTCATAGCAACAAAAAAGTCTTCACCAATTCTTACTGATTCTTTCTTTGAAATGTCATTTATGTTACAGATTGTGGGAAAGCAGACAGGCAGAGTGAGCAAGTCCTGGGGAGAAGAGAAGGCATTCAGCACTGGGCATTATTATATTGGTGGGGCCTGGATGAGCCTGGGCAGCCACCTGCCTCCTAGATAGTGCCATCTCTGCATCTCCAGCCCCCGTACAGAGCACCTTCCAGCTAGGCCTCTCCCTTGGAAGAGAATGCTTCCTGAGCCACTGTCCCCTTCCTCTCACCCCAGCTTTATGGGCCCCTGAGTCAGCCTCTGCAATCACCTGGACCATTGAAAACCAAAAACTCTGCTCAGGCCTGTCTCGGGGTTTGCCCCTTGGCCTCCCAGAGAATCTAGCAAGCAAATAGGACAACTGGCCTGATCGGCAATGCATCTAAACAAAGCTTTGACTGTCCACGTGGAGAAGATGAAGGCATACTGCAGTCGGTACCCTAATGAGAGCTGAAGAGTGTAAGTGTACTTGTCATAATAGGTTTAATCTTTTTCCTCTAACACCACACTTACCTCTGCAATCAGAAAGTCCACGTTTTCCCTGGCAAACACCTCTAGCTGTAGTCGGAAGAGTTTTTTAATTCTAGCTTCATCCTTGTGGTATTTATATATTGACGTCTGGCAGATCCCTCCTGCCACCAAAGCATCTCCTTTGACAGCCACTTCCCTGGCAAGGTCACAGGCAGCAGCATTTACATCTTCCCACTGAGGTCAGAGAGCAAGAGTTTAGACAGTGAGCTGACATTTTAAATATAAACTATGATAGGTAGCAAAGGACACCATGAGCAAGTAGATCGGAATAAGTCACCTGTTTAAACTGCAATGGTGAGAAAGCCAGCAGTGGAGCACTATCTCCTGTGTTACCAGTGTGTTTCCATCATTGTTGGGCTGAAGTGTGGCTCAACTGGTAGAGTGTACTTGCGTTGCAAGCTTGAGTCCCTGAATTCAAACCCCAGTACCACCAAAAAGAATCTAGATTTCCATTATTGTACTTCCCACACTGTTTTAATAACTTTTTTTGCATTTTAATAACTGTATATTTGTTCACCTCCCACACTTAACCATGGGCCTCATAGAACAGTACCTATGCTTTTGTGTCATCTTGTGTCTAATGTAGAGAATGGGCCATAACGAAACCCCATGGACTATAATGTGACATCAACTGCTACTCATTAAATATAGGCATGTCCCATGAACGAATGAACACCAACAGTTACGAAGGTTAATGCTTAACATTTGCACAACATTTCCAATACTTCCACACCCTTCATCTCGCCTACTCTTCTCAACAGGTATGTGGACAAAAGCACTATTGTCACTCCATTTTTGCAGAGACAAAGTCATTGCTCATGCAGGGAGTGTCTTGCGTAAAGTCACACAGCCAATAGGTGGCAAGGTTGGACACCAAATGCAGTTTTCCTCATTTCTAGTGCTGTGTTCTTCATGGCCTCTGTGTCTCCAAGCAGACCAGGCAGCAAAGAGTATGTTAAACGAGGGTCTACAAAGTGGTCCTTCTCCACAAAACACGGAAGGATGGCCCTGCCTTCCTAGCGGCCTTTTCTGTCCATTGCTGACAACCTCTTCTACCTAAAGAGGCAGGAAGAGCTCCTTCATCTAGTGACTATGTTTATGTAGTAATGAATGCATCAGTATTGCATGTGGATTTTGTAATAAAATGTAGTGACACATCAGTTGATTCCACATCTTCCTGTGAGGAGGTTCTGGTTATAAAAGATAATGGTGCTCCCTCCCCTTGTCTCCTGGTTAGAGTTTACCTTGCTCTCCATATTGTCCTCACTGGCAGAAAAGGTGAAAGTCTGCATGACATTTGCACCCGCTCTCAAGAATTCCATGTGAAGCTGGCGAACTGCAAAGTAGTTGGAGTGTTTAAAATTGAAATTAAAAATAAAAATTACAGAAGCTCTCATCTTTAGCCACCACAGAAGCTCATTTGCTCCTATCTCAGTCAGACCCAGTTCCAAACCTAGCACTGATAAAAAGGTGCAGATTAAGATAGTAGAATTCCAGGACAGATGGACTGTTCAGAGCAGCTCTCCACTGTCCTGATGACAGGCCTTGGGGCCTGGTGAGCCACACACAGAGGTGTGTCCCTTGGTCCCTTGGTCTGCAGAGGTTTATTCATGCACCATTGTTGTGAATGATGTCACTGGTTTGTTATTCTTAGCATTGGCAGCCCAAAGCAAGAGTGAGGGAACTCTCCCAGAGAGCAAAAGGCATGTGTGCGGCACAACAGCAGGCAGTCACCAGCAAGCACAAAGCAACTTTGGAAAGTAGTGTGAACTCTGGCCTGGGCCTCTCAGAAAATGACCGATTTGTTTCTCTTCCTCACCCTCACCTCCACTCCATACTCTTATCCTTGCTTCTTCAACATTTCTTCTGATTTAGTCAAAAGAGCTGCCAAAATTAGGAACAAGTGCTTCTTGGGTCAGACAAAAACCTCTAGGAAACACCAGAGTTCTTCCACAGAACTCTGGTTTCTGGCAAAACTGGTTATGGCCGTTGGATGCCAATGACATCCTGGGCAGTTCTCATGAATTAACTCATCAGTCCTCAAAACTAGCCCATGTCCTGCCCCCATGTGACAGATGAAGAAATGGACTCCTGGGGAGGTCAAGGGACTCATCTAAGGCCATACAGATGTTCTGAGGAAGAACCAAGACAGAATCCCAGGTTTGTCTGATACACTGTGGAGCTATAAATAAAACCAGAGAGACTCAAAAGCTGCATTCCCAGCTTGCGTTCTGTTTCTCTCATTTCATTCTTTGGCTTTCTTTTCCCACTTTAATTTAGAAAATGGAGCACAAAAAAAGAGTCAGAATAGAGTTAAAGTTCCAATTTGATGTTACAACCAATCCTGTCACAGTTCCTTCCTCCAACTTTTTCCCTCCAGCCAAGAAGATGATGTAAAACTTCATTTCTTTGCTCTCTCATCCCTAGAATGTGACTCTGTGCTCCGTTAAGTGGGTGACAGCCATTAATCATTGTTACAATACCCACTGTTATAATAGGGTGTGCACATCAGTCAGCAGGATGAATCCAAAGTAGGGACAAGTTTTGCTATTTTAAGGAGATGCCTGAATATCTACAAGGTACATATTAATGGGACAAACACTAAAATGTATATTTTGGTACTGCTTATGCAAGAAGATGCCATTGTGCGTGTGGGTTGTGTGTGAGAGAGAGAAGGTGGGGGGAGAAGGGGGGGAGGGAGAGAGAGAGTGAAAGAGAGCAAGAGAGAGAGCAGGGAGAACAGGGAGAGAGAGGAGAGAAGGAGAGAGGTTGTTTTCTTCTGTGTGCTTCAGCCCACATATTGCCACTGTTTTCCCAAGTTGGCAACTCTGCAAGTGAAACAGTCCTCAGAAACATGCACTGTTGTTTCTTGATTTTCTCTCAATTAGACTTAAGCAAAATGTCATGGAGACATGCACCCTGTGGTGATGAGGACACCCACCTGCGCTTGGATGCTCTATCACAGCCTCTGGAGTCCAGAGCCCTGCCTTCACGTAGCCTCTCTTTTCCAGAGTGATGAGAAAGCTGCCATCCCCAACCACAACCTCCCCAGCATCCAGACGCTCCAAAATGCCCTGAAAAACACAGAGAAAAGCCACCTAAGTTCTCCCCACACATCCCCACTCTTTTTTCTTTAAAGCAGTTTCTAATTTTAGGGAAGGTGGTATTGTGTTCTTAGAACTCCAGTTGTTAACATTGTGTCTAATTGTGTTGCAGAAAGATTGGGCACACTATCTTGCTTGCCCAACCCAGGTGCCTATTTTGTGCTAAGGGCTGTAACTACTTTTTTTTTTTCCCCTCAATTAACATTTACTTGGCACCAATTTATGTGGAAGTGCTGGTAGTTATTTTGGTTTGTGGTGATCCTGCTAATGGACTACTAATGCATTCTTTCTCTTTGCTAATGAATTTTAACTTGAGACAATGTGCTCAAGTTAAAAAGAAAACTCCCAAGCAACCTTGCAGCTGGGAGTGGCCTGTGATACAGCACTGGCCAATGACACACAGGTGGAAGCTGGCTGAGGAGTTCTGGGAAAATATTGCTTTCCTGATGTGGATGCCTGCTTCCTTCCATCTTGTTCCTTTTCTTCTTCCTGACCAGAATGTCAATATAATGCTTGTAGTACAGAAGTCATCTTATAGTCACTTTGTAACCATGCCATTAAAAAACTACATGCTAAGATTGGTAGAGCCAAGTGGTAACAGGAGCCTCGTTTCTTAATCGTATCTTTGACACCTGTAGACTTCTTCTTAGGTAAGAAAAAAAACCTGTGATTTATGTTAACCTAGTGAAGATCAAGTTTAATACCGCTCACCAAACAATCCTAGAGGGGGGAAAACAGTATAGATTAGTGTCATACTTCTCACCTCCCATCGGTCACAGTTACAAGTATATCTGTTAAGCATTTCTCATATTCACTCCTCATTGTCACAGTCATTGGGTTATTGAAATGGTCTGATACCAACTCGAGGCCCCCCTAAATCATCTATCATTGCTGCTGGAGCAAAGTCTTGCCTGACCCACTCTCATTTGCACCCTGCCTAACTTTGGTATCTTTCGTCCCTACACCTGTACAGCAGTATCTGGTTACTTACCTGTTGCTTCATTTTGTGGTAGGAAGTGTGGGGACAGGGGACATATCTTATTTCTCTGTATCCCTACCACCTCTTCTCACACCTAGTAAAGAGCAGACCCTTAATACATTGTGCCAACTGTTTTAGCAGAGAGACAGGAGAGATTTGAAAATGTCACATGTGTCAAACATGCTAGAATTCATCCTGAGGAGGAAAAAATCAGCCACACCTTAATAGAAAATTAGCTAGGGGTTTAGGAAAATTGTAGTTCATATTTTGATTGTTTCTTCATGATACTGAGTACAAAGACATTTTTAGCTCTCATTTGGATGTTTATCCAACATTTAAAATTTGCCATTTTTCTTCATAGCCATTAGCAAAATAACTCAATTATCAGGATTTGAATTCTGAGTCCCCTTTAGCCCCTCCTTCCTTTGTTAATTACTACAGCAGTGTGTTCCAAGGACATCTTCAGAGTGACAAGGTCAGAAACATGTATAACCAAGAGCACTGTGAATTAATTTACAGTGCATTTATATTTTCACTCCAACATTTGCTTTGGTTTGGTAGTGAACCTGCCTTGGATCTGATCATGAGCTCTGGGGTTCATTTAAACCCACTTTGTGCAGATATCAACACAAAATATCTCCAGATTTAAGTTTTGGCTTCGGGGCAAGTCTGTTCACCCTTGAAGGAGAATGAGTTCACCCTTAAAGGAGAACAAGTCCACGCTGTCCCAGTACATGGGCCAGAAGGCTAAGTCTGCTAAAAATATCCCCCTCTGCTGCAGTCCCCTCAGGACCTGCTCTTTTGGTTTAAAGAACTTATTGAAGGTGTTGTCTGTAGCAATTAAATGTCTTCCTAATGTGTACCTCTTAGCTGAGGAGAGAGGAGATTTGTTCTTCCCCAGGAGCACCTGGGCTCCTGTGCACACATTATCATTGTGTACTGTGTACACATGAACTAGCATGTGGCAATCTTGCTATGTATGGCAAAATAAAAGTACTCAACAGGGGCTTCTCTTTTAAAAAAGAAGAAGAAGGGACCCTTTTTATTAAAAACATGAACTATAAAAATAAACATAGCACTAGAGAAAGTTGAATGAAAGAAGTTGGCCCACCGTTCTTCACTTTTTTTTTACCTTTTTACTATCCTTATTTCCTACACATCCCACATTTTTTGCTTTTATAATTAGAACATATCCCAAAACATGCTTTGTTTTGAAGACCCATTTTCCACATCTTGTGTGACAATTCTCAGTATTTGATTATAGCTTCCTTCAGGTGTGTACAGAACACCTTAATACAGTTGGGGTCCTCCATGATGTCTTTTTGCACCGACATTGACAGAGCACTGAGGTCGTTCTCAGACTCAGCTGCATGCCTAATAACGTAAGTGACTGAACCCTTCTTTATTTAGAAAGTCCCCTGTTGTAGGGGATCTTGACTGTCCCCAACTTTTTAATATTAATGAATCATTGGCTCGCATTTCCATGCCTATACCGTCCTGTCCTCCCCATTCTGGACTACGGGGCTCAGGAAGATTGCTTTGCGGTGAGGGGTCCTGGGACACCCTCCTCCAAGTTCCACCCCACACTTACTTATTCCCAACATTGGGAAAGGGTCCAGGGGGGACTGTTTGATGCAGGAGGCCGAGAGGGACCCGCATTCCTCCCGCCCCACCCCTTACCCCGCACACCCGGGCTGTGTCCTTGCGCAGAACTGGTTTTAGGCCAGCCAGAGACTCTCGCAGGTTCAAGCCTGCTTGCTGCTTTAACCAAAATTTAACCAAAAGGTGTGGGAAGCTTCGGAGGGAGCTTGGGCAGTGACCCCAAAGACCAGTGGGCTCGGGTCCATTACGGGAGGAAAATGTGCGTCCCCTGAATTCAAAACCTAGACGTCAAATTCCGCTCCATCCTCAATTAGATGGGTGACCTTGAACTGGTCGCCTGACTCTCTGAGCCTGTTTCCTAACCTGGAAAAAGGAGATAATTGGGAAAACGAAGAGGTCCTTTGTGCAAAGTACTCTGCTCAGTGCCTGGCACGGACTGAGGACTCCAGAAATGTTGGTCAACTCGCGATTGGGTAAACTGAGGCTCAGAGCCGTCCAGACCTGTGGCTTGCTAAGGCCCCAGGTTTTGGTGAGGGGCGCAGGTGGATTTGAACTTGAGTCACGCGGAGCCCAGCGGCAGGAGAGGAAGGACAGAAGGAAGGAAACTTACCTTCCTGGCCCCGAGACCTCCGGCTGGTGCCATCGTGCGGCTATAGTGCGGGCCAGGTCCGCTCTCCGTGTCCAGGGCCCGCCCCTCGCCGGGGGAGGACCAGGTCGCCGCCTCGCGTCGCAGCAGGTGCCCGCCAGGCCCGCTCGGCCTCGCCATGCTCCGTCCGGGCGCGCAGCGGCTGTGGAGCCGCGGGCTGCGGGGATCCCCCGGGCTCCCGCGCTCCGTCCGCGGCCGGGAAGGGTGAGTGGGGCCCGCGGTGGCCGCGGTGGCCGCGGGGGAGGGAGCCAGGGCCTGACGCAGGTCCCGGAGAAACGGCCGTGGGAGATCGCCCTGAATTACCGGTTGGGTACAAAGTGAAACATATCAAAGTTCCCCAGGCGCAGTCTCCCCTGCCCCCATCCCCTTGGGCAGCCAGCAGCGGTGGTTAGTGTCTTCTGTATCCATCAAGAAATGGTCTGTCTGCTCTATTCCATGTTCATGACAAATGTACCTCTTACTAAGCCCTTTTCTGAGTCCTTAGTCCCCAGCTAAGAAGTTAAGTGTTCTACAGTTTTGGAAATACAATCTCTATTCCATTCTTCACGTTATAGAATGGCCCACTTATACATGGAAACAAACATTTCTTGGGCAAGTACCATATACATCAAACATGTACACATGCGTATGTGTGTATGTATACATATTGTGTGTGTATGTAAAGAAAGTACATATATACAAATTCTTTGTAGTTAGCTATCTGAAAATATGTCAAGTTAAGAAAAGCATTATAAGCCAAAAGAAAAAAAAAAAGAAATGGTCTGTGTGTAGGCAAACGCAGATGGTTGTGAGTTCTTTGACTTCCTTGCGATTTGTGTTGTCAGAATCATCAGTATGTCTTCCATATCAGCATATGCTGATTTCCCTTATGCTTTTTAACAGTTGCATAGTTTTCCACCCCCCAACTATTCTACAATGTAACTAAGCAGTACATTCTTCAACGTTTAGGCTGTTTCCAGTTGTAGATTTATTGCAAATAGGGTGCACAAGAAAATTCTTATACATATATCTTTGGTCACATCTGGGAGTTCATCTATAGAATCAATTTTTTAAAGTGAAATTGCTAGAGAAAGGGTTCTGTACATTTGAAAGATGGAAACATAGGAGTAAATCCTCTAAAAGCTGGCAAGTGTGGGAACGCTTTTATATTTTATATTTTTATATATTTTATTAAATATATATTATTTTATTTTATATAAAATATATAAAATATATAATTATATATTTATATTATATTATTTTATTTTATATTTTTATATTTTATATTTTATATTCGTTTTGTGAAATTTATCCCTAAGTAGTTTATTCTTTTTGGAGATAGTGTGAGTGAAAATGTTTCTGCAATTTCATTTTTGATGTTATATTTCCAGTACATGGGAATAAATGAAATTGCTTTTGTGTACCTGGAATATTTCTCAGTTAGTTTATTACTTCTCATAATTTTTTGCTAGATTATTTGGGATATTTAATATATGAGCTAACAATATCTCCAACTGAAGATAATTTTACTTCTTTTTAATGTGGATCCCTTCCCTCCCCCGCTCCTCTCACTTCACTGGTCTGTATTTAGATGGAGCCACACCGAGCAACTTTTGACTTTCTTGTGCTCGGGGCTCATTCATGACTGCAAGGTAAGGCTTCTGCTCCCCACACCACTCCACAGTACCATCGCCTGATGCAATTTTAATTTACATCCTGTGACCTAAAATTCTGGAATCAACACACCTGCTTCTGAGTTCCATCCATCCATCCATCCATCCTCCCAGCAAGTACTTCCTGTCTGTGATGGGCTAGGCTTGTCCCTGGTGCTGGACATACAGTAGCCACCAAGTTCCCACTCCTGCTCCGTCCTTACACTGGATGTGACCTCACACTTCTGAGTTTCAGTAATTCATGCTGTGAATCTCTGAGAAATGAATGTAAGGGACCGGTGACTTTGAGAGGTGCATGTTACTCACTAACATGAACAGCATTTGTTGAGTGTCTGTTGTTTTATGTGCTTACCATATAGCGATGAGCCACAAAGACCATAACACAGCCAAGGGACATGCCGGGGCCTCTAATGGACCCTGCCACCATGGCCTTAAGAAACCCTGGACTCTCCAGTGCCAACCTGTCAGGTGACCATTCACATCGCCTGGAATATTCTTTGTTCCTCAGGAACAAAGAATAATTCTTCCTCATCATTCAGCCCTCAAACCACAGCCCTCCGCTTTGTACTCCACGCAGTCCTGTATTCCTCCTGCACAGCCACTTGTTTCGCTGTAATTTCCACCTTCGTGTTATTTGCTTAACTTCCCCTCCCCCACTGTGTGGTAAGCATCCGGAGTGGAGGCCCTGTCTGTCTGGTTCATCCTTGCTCTGCAGTGCAGCCCCCATCCAGGAAAGAACCCAGGAAATGCTTGGTGAATGAATAAGGAAAGAATGAATGGATGAATCATTGAATGAAGGAATGGAAGAAATATAAGTGTCAAAAGTATAATCTGGGCAAGGGATGGTGATTCACACCTGCAATCCCAGCTATTTCAGAACATCTGGGGCAAAAAGTTCACGAGACCCCATCTCAACAAATAAACTGGGTGCAGTGGCTCATTCTTATGGTCCCAGCTACTTGGGAGATAGAGATAGGAGGATTGCAGTTCAAGACAGGCTGGGGCAAAAATATGAGACACTCAGCAAGAAAGGATGAGGGGCATGGTCCAAGTGGTACAGCACCTGCTTAGCAAGCACTAGGCCTTGAGCTCAAATCCCAGTACCACAAAAAAAGAAAAAAAGGACAACCTCTGGCAATAATTAACAAATCCTCCTACCTTAATGAACGCTGCCTCTACTAGAGCTGTGTTCTTTTGGGTACTCATCTCTGCAAAGTGTGGTACAGGGTGCACAGTGAACCATGACAATTACCAAATGCACTCACTTGACTCATATCAATGTGGGCAGTGTGCAGGGGCTGAGGCTTGGTGACAAACATGGCTGATTCCCTAGTTCCCAGTCCAGCTAGGAAGACAGTCATGCAGGTGTGCATGTTAACCCCTGAGCAGTCATGATGGGAGAGTGTGCAGGTGAGGGGACTTCAGCAGGCCAGCACGCTCCTCCCTCTGTCTCTCAGCCTGGGTAAGAGAGCCGAGGCTTACAGGTGCTCACCTTCAGGATGACTTTGGTTCTTCATGGAATAAAATGATTACAAATGTTGTTTTACATAATGGAAACTATTCTCTAGATTCTTCAAAGAAGAAGACTATCTGTCCATATTTTTTTTTTTTTTTAGCTATTGTAGGTACCAGAGTCGCTATATGAAATGGGGCCCAAAGACACCTTCTCCCTTACCAACCAGGTGGCCTACTCAGGGTTCAGATGCCCCAAGACTATAAACACAAATCGTAGTCACTAGGTGTTAAGTATTAGAGAAATGGGGAGGCCACACTAGGTGTTAAGTATTAGAGAAATGGGGAGGCCACGCACAGTAGTCAGACCAAAATTATTAGAGCTACCAAAGTTATGACTTTTTCCTCCTCAGGGAGGAAAAGCTGCCTTCATCCACAGAAGCAAAATGGAAAGACACAGCGGAAACAGTGGTAATCGGAGGTGGCTGTGTGGGAGTGAGTCTGGCTTATCACCTGGCCAAAGCAGGCATGAAAGACGTGGTCCTGCTGGAGAAGTCTGAGCTCACGGCTGGATCTACCTGGCACGCAGTAAGGAAAGCCCCCCCCCGCAACCTGTCCTGTGCCCCAGCTGGGTACAGTGCGGCCCCCTTCCTTCCCATTTGCACCTTCCCGCGGGGAGCTCTGAAGAGTGAGTTTCCTCTCCTCAGAGCTGGAGAGGGCAATTTGTTGTTTGGCTCATGTATGTCGGGCAGTGGTCAATATTTATCTAGAAAGTGTTTTTTATCTTGAACACATGGCTTCTGGATTCAAATCCTGGCTTTGCCATTTTCTACCATGTGACTTCCAGTGAGTTACTTTAGTTTTCATTTTCTGGTGGAGATAATGGGAATATTAATAGGGTTAATATTCTAATGGTAGGTTGTGCAGAAGACTAAGTTAACATGCTTAGTGTTATTAAACACATGGTAAGTGTGTTTTGTGTTGCAGACGGTGGCTGGGATATTGTGAGAATGTACCCAGGGCTTTCTTGATATCCCCTCACCTCATTTGGTGGTGGTTCGATTTACTTATGATGTTAATTTTGTGCTGTGACACCACAATGTGACCTCATAAAGGCTTAAAAAGGAGGACTATGAATTGTGCTACACCCTTTGTGTGAGGTAGGACACCAGGCCCAGTCAATCCTGCATGCTTCGTGGTCTACAGAGTTGTCCTGGTGCCACTGCATGGTCACTGGGCTTGACTGAAATGCTGCCCAGGTAAAGGCACTGGATGGACAGGGCTCTTGTGTTGCCAAACCATTTGTTTCCGTGATCAGCTAAGGATGACAGATTGCTGGTGCAATTTTCTTTTGAGGGAAGACTTGGGTACTGTTAGCCTCAGCCCTTCATCCCTTTCCTAATTAGCATTCCTCTCTGAGAGCAGGAGGCAAGAGAAGCCCTGCTTTGAGGGGCTTTTTCGTGTTCAGCACCTGCTCAGAGTGTGGTGCCTGTGGCCGAATCTAGGGGGAGTGCTGCCCAGACTTAATCCCTTTGGCCTAAGTCCAGTGGTCGCACTGTCAGCCCATAGGCTGTGGTCTGCCCTAAGCTCCTGGAAAAATCACAAGCCCAGTTCTTCTCCTTCCCAAGCTCCTCATCCCCCAGTCTGAGAGGGAGGCTGAGGCACCAAATCCCAGGCACAGTCTCAGAGTGTCCTTTTACTAGGTCTTGCCCAGTTTGTTTTCTCTGAGACAGAGAGGGGCAGCACACCTGCCTCCCCACCTCCAACTAGATTTCCTATGCAAGCTTCATGTTGTCCTAAAAGCAAGCCTGCCTTTCTCTATGGCCCTCCTGTACCTTTCCCTTAGTGTGCACTTGGTCACCCACTCAAGCAAGATTTCTGAGGGCCTCTGTTGTGTCAGGCCATGACTGATCCAGGTGAGGATGCAGCAGGAAACAAAACACAGTCCTTGCTTCCTCATATGCTGTGGGACAGACAGACAACACACAGCAGTATTAGAGCCAGATCCGGCCATACGGAAAAGAGAAACAGGGAAAGGGGTGCAGAATGATGGGGGCCAGCTAGGAAGGCTTCTTCCAAGAGGTAAGACTAGCAGAGACCAGGAAGCAGTGAGCAGGATGGCAGTTATCCAGGTAAGAGCATTTAGGGCAACAGATCCTGAGAGGGAGGGCTGACGCCTCACCACATCCACATTGTTAAGGGTGGCGCACACTTTAATGTCAAAATGACTTATTTGCTCATTTACATACTGACTTCATGTGGCCTGTGTTTTAGAATGCATTCCAGGATTCCCTGGGATCTTACTTCTTAGATGTCCCATGAGTCAAAAGCAGCCTGCCCTTAATGTAAGCTCTTTTAAGAAAAGTAGACAAAGATATTAGGTGACAGTTTCTTGTTCAAAGTTCTCCATGCAAAATAATTTTGCCTTAGGAAGGGGATCCCAAAGCTAGCGGGCAAAGGCCTGGTGTTGCTTTGTAGACAAGGTATACGCTGTGGCTTTCGTAATGAGCATTTGCGCAGTGTACTCTCCAGGTGGAATCAGGTATCAGAAGCCAAGTTATTTGTCCCCCTTGGAATAAAGGAAAGCAAAAGAGTTGTCCTAGGAAGCTGATTTTGGAATTTTTGCAAGTCAGGGAGGCCTGCCTCTAAGTAGCCACAGGAAGAAAATCTCATCTACTAGAAAATTTTAACACAGAGAAATTGGTGGGGGGGGGCGGTGCAGATAGGAGAATATGGAAGGTCAGGGGAGCCAGCTAAAAGGGCTGACTATGAAGATAAAGGCAGTCTCGCTCAAGCAGAATATGCTTTCAATGATAAAAGTGTCTAGAAAGTACAGGAAGGGGGTGAACATTCAAAATGGAGTCACGAGTCCATACATCCTGAGGTTTTGCTATATTTTAACAAGACAGCTTTGTCAGCAAGCAACAGAATTAATAATATAGAACATTTTATGTGGGGTGGAGAAAAAGGGGAGGCGATAGAGTGAGAAGCATGGGATTCCCCCAAGGAGAGCTGCCCCGGGGATGGAGCCAAAGTGGAGGTTTTGGAGACCAAGGACTAAAGAGGTGATATGATCCATCTGGAGTGTAGGAAGATAATATTAGAACTTGCACTTGCTTACCTACAATATAAGAAAGAAGTGAAATTCGTAATATTTCTAATGAACCCTCCCATTTGTGTGGGTGATTCCAAGGTCGACCAGAGGGAGGCGCTCTGAGATGGGAGCTTCCTCATTCTGATGCCTCCAGTGCATCATGACCTGGTGTAGACCAGGTGCTACTGGCTGACATTTTGTGAGCAGTTGTACAGAGACAGGGCCTGAGTAATACAATTTGTAATGGAAGGGAGAGGAGGAAAACTTGAGAGTATTGTGCTGAGGCTAGTTGGTTGTCTTTTGATGATAATTAAAACAGTTGTGGAACATGGAGATAAGTTTTTCCTTTACAGAAAGACAAGTGCCCCAAATTCACTGATCTTGGTAGTAATGCATACATATATAACATATATGTATGTGTGTGTATGTTAAAAAATAAATGCAGTCCGTTCCTTTAAGGTAAAAGGTATGCTTTCAATAAGAGGAAAATAACTGCTTTTTGCAAAACAGTACTGCTGGAAAAAGAACTTGTTGAAAGGGATGTTTGGAAATGTTGATATTATTACTAGATTTTTAAAAAAAATTTTTAACTTTTTAAATTAAAACAATTTTTTTAAGACTTACTAGATTTTTTTGGCCAAAATTATATGTATCACCTATGTGCACAAGATACATTTTTAACCCATTTAAAACTTCTCTGAATGATGGGTTTAGTGGGATCTGTCCTTATTCATTTTTTTTCTTTTTTTTGAAGTACTGGGTGCTTTAGATAGGGTCTTGTATTTTTGCCTGGGCCAGCCTGGCATACAGTCCTTTTACATGAGTCTCCATGTACCTGGGATGACAGATGTGACCTACTATGCTTGGTTTATTTGTTGAGATGGGGTCTCACTAACTTTTTTGACTGGGCTGGCCTCAAACTATTGTCCTCCGGATCTCCACCTCTTGAGTAGCTGAAGTTATAGGACCTACTGCACCAAGTTCCACCCCCACCCCACACACCCCATTTATTTAAAACACAAAAATCATAATACCTTCCAATTTGTTTGTAACAAACACTGATGGACAAGAGATTATAGTCAAATGTCAACAGAAATCTTTCTATAGGTTTTGACTGGGATGGAGAAAGGGGTTTCAAGACAGAGAGCACTGCTCCCACTTGGGTCCATGTACCATTGAGAAGGATCAGCCATTAAAACCAGCCTCAAATAAAGTAAACCTAGAATCAGGCCATCACACTGCTGGATTGCAACTGTTAACCCATTATACATCGTTTAATAATGAAGTTTAATAATGAATCAGATAGCTCTCACAAAAACATGATTAATAAGTTTAATATTCAAAAGGTTATGTACATAATAAATAAGATGAAAATTATTTAAAATATTTCACTGATTCCAAGTTGTTTTGTGTGTTTTATGTTCTCTATTAATACAGCAATCCATATTTGCATATCGTGTAAATAAAGAAGTATGCACATTTTAGTGGTTATTCTCAAAAGTTTTTATTGTGTGTAGGTGTATGAATAAAAGATTTGGAGCCACTGGGATATGGGGTGGGTTTAGGTCACTTGCTGGACTTTGGAGGTAGTAGAAGCTCCTGAAAGAGGAAAAGGATATGAAAGACTTAGGGAGATCATCATGAGTTGGAATCCATTATGCTACCCACAATTTAGTGCCCTTTGGTGATTTCTTGAACTCCATCATTCCTGTAATTCTTGGTAACTGCCAGCCTACTATAAGGAAGAACTTTTACTTCTTATCTATTTTATGTATGTTAACATAAATTCTTAAAGGGTTATAATCCTTCTCTATTTTGTTTTTATTATTATTATTGAGATGGGGTCTTACCATGTTGCCTAGGCTGGCTGGAAGCTCCTGGGCTCAAATAATCCCTCTACCTCAGTCTCCCAAGTGCTGGGACTACAGGTGCATGCCACAACACTAAGTTCAAGGGTTTTTTCTTTTTCTTTTTAAAATTAGCATGTAATAGTTGTACAGGGAGGATTCATTTTACATTTACATATGAGCTTACAATATATCTTAATTAAATTCACCCCTCCATCATTCTCCCTCATTCCCTCTCCCACCCCTAGTAAATTTCAACAGGCTTCATTACTCTATTTTCATAACAAATATAAAAATATCATCCACCATTTTCGTTCTCCTTCACTCTCTCCTTATGCCTTCCCCCCGCACACACTGGTATCCATCCCCAGAAAGGACCTGTCTTACCTTCCTGTCCTTCAGTTTTTTAAATTGTATGTTGATAGTTCAAGGGGCTTTCATCTTGGTATTTCAGACTTGTACGTATTGTACTTTAATCAGACTACTCCCTACTCCCACATTACTTACTCTCAAAGGGTTGTACTTCTTAATGATCATATCTGTGTTTCATCTTCCTTCTTTAGCTTTTCCACCAAGTACAATCATTTTCTTTCTTCAGATCAAAGCTAAGCCCCCTTCCTATTGGAGACTCCTGTGACCCTCCCAGCATGGTTTCTTCCCTTAGTTCTCCTATTTCTTAATGTCCCTCACTGTGTGGTCTGTCTTAATCATGTGCCCTTGATTTGATTGTCTCATGTGTGAAAGTCTGTGACCTCAATCAGACTGTAAAGTACTGAAGGATAAGACCAATATTTTCTCCCTCCCTAATGTATTTAATATACCTGTGTTGAAGACACAGAAGAGAAAAACATTGTGCCCTCCACATATCCAAATATCACAAAACTGTCACTTACATCAACAATAAGTACTTTGCAAGACTATTCAAATAATTTAAACACAGCAGAAGCACTGAATAGGTAACTCCAAATCGTAAGCACATATTAAAAGACAAAAGCCAACTTATAAAAGAGAGAATACAAAAAATAATTTTATGTCTGACTACAAAAATGACATCCATACCATACCTTTCTTCTGACTGTCCTTGCAGCAACAAAGGGAGAGAGGCATGAATCATTTCAGTAGAGATAGTTACACTATTTCAATAAGGGAGAATAACTTTTCCTTGACCATGAATTTCTAAAGGAATTTGTTCCCTAAACAAAGTACATTGGGCTTGAATGAAAAGTACAATTTTTACAGTTTTACAAAAATGAATCTGTGATCCTTTCAGATGAAAGATCATTAGGTCCTAATGTCTGGAGTGGAAGAGGAGGATGAATAGTGTAGGTAAGTGTAGATAGATAACAGTACTTTGTGATGGCCTGGCTTCACCCAGGCACGTGGCTTCTATCAGAAAGGACCCTACACCAGTACTTGTGAATAACCATTTCCTCCACAGACAGGAGATACATTGAAGACAAAATTGGGGTCTGGAAGGCCAGGGATTCTCTATTATTGATGCAGAAATGTTCATATGCACACTGAATATCAAACACGTGAAAGGGGAAGGGGTCGTTTGGCCATGAGCTCGGAAAGCCTGACTTGCAGTTTTATTGCAATGGAGGCTTCTCTGCTCTCACCTGCAGCTGTGCTACAGGATTACCCAGGAGCTGGGTTAGGATTTTTTTTGTGTGTGTGAAAACTTAGATGTGCTTACATCAAGCTGCTTGAACAAGCACTAGATAGAAGCCCCAGGATTCTATTCAATAAATGATGATTGGCAAATTTTAATGGGATTATTTTGTGTTTCAGAGAACCAAATGTCCACCACTACTGTAGAAAAACCTTATAAATATTCCCAAATACATTTTATTTTCAACAGATTGTGTTCTGATGAGCTCTCCAAGATAAATCAGCTGTAAAATGAGGCCCAAGATAGTTAATTAAGAGAACTTGCTTCATATAATTGCCTAGAATTCTTTGTCTGTATACTACATTGCATTTGCTAGAGCTGATTAAAAAAAAAAAAGACAAATTTGGCATAGCTAATATTTAGAGATCTTTTCCAGAGAGTAATTACTCCATATTTATTTAACCAATATTTGTGGGGTGCCACCTCCATGCTCATGGAACAGGTTCAGCATCTATGAAAGTCCATTTACCTATGCAATGAGGCTCAATTACCAGGAATTCTCTAACTCTTAAAATTTTCAGTTTCAGAAAAGTGTTGCTCCATTTGAGGGAAAGATGGGGATTGGGTCAAAGAAACCCTTTGCTAGTCCATGGTCCTTCTGCTTATGGGAACACAGCATGGCTGGCTGACTTGAGTCCATGTTGTATGCTGTCTTTCCTAATACAAGATGAACATCACTAATCCAAAAATCTGAGAACCAAAATGCTTCAAAATTCAAAACTTTGGAGCACAAACATTAACACTACAAGTGCAAAACTCCATACCTGGCCTTTAATGATTCTGTGTATACAAGTTTTGTTTTATGCACAAAATTATTTAAAATATTGTATAAAATTACCTTCTGGCTATGTCTATAAGGAATAGATGAGAGATAAATAAATTTCTTTTTGGATAGTCTTGGGTCCTATTTCCAAGGTATCTTATTATTTGTATGCAAATTTCCCAAACCCCTCTCCCTATCCACTAGCCAATACATTTCTGGTCTCAAGCATTTCTGATAAAGGATGTTCAACTGTAACAAATATTCCTAAATCTATTTAACTATCCCATTTTTGAGTCTCCAAACAACACTTTTCCTAGTAACTTTTAGGCCATTCAGGCACATATCTGATGGCTGGCTTTCACTGTACTTGTGGCTAAAGGTGACTCACATGGCCTGTGTTCTCACCTTTGAGGACTGGCTGGCATTTAACAGTCTGAACAAAACTTAGCTACTACTTAGCAGATAAACTACTAACATTTTGAGAATGTTGATTTTTTTCAGTATTTCCTTTCTTCCCCATTTTTAAGGCAGGCTTAACGACTTACTTTCATCCTGGAATAAACTTGAAGAAAATACATTATTATAGCATCAAACTTTATGAGAAACTGGAAGAAGAAACTGGACAGGTAAATTCATTTAACTTGAAATTGTCTGTTGGGTCAGTGTCTCAGAAACAGATAAGGTTTCCTAAAGGATTTGATATACCATCATGAACGATTGGGTGTTGTGACATTGATGACATGTGCAGTGTTTACTGTGCTAGAGTAAGGCAGAAGCTTAGGGTAACAACGTCTAAAGTTTGCTCTTTTTTTTGGCAGTACTGGGATTTTGAACTTAGTGTCTTGCACTTGCTGGGCTGGTGCTCTATTTCATGAGCCACTCTGCCAGCCCTTTTTGCTTTACTTATTTTTGGGATGGGGTCTCACTTTATGCCCAGGCCAGCCTGCACCTCAATCCTCCTATTTACTCTTCTCAAGTAGCTGGATGACAGGTGAATTCTGCCACACCTAGCTGTTGGTCGAGCTGGGGTCTTTGGACCTTTTTGCCTAGGCTGACCTGGAACCTCGATCCTCCCGATCATCATCTCCTGAATAGTTTAGATTAGAGGCTTCAGTTTGAGTTTGCTTTTAAATCAACCTACATTTCTTAAAGAGTCTTATCCATGTAATTAACCATTTTTGCTTTGTGAAGTGAAGAAATGGATAAAAAGCAGCTTCCAGAACTATCTTTAGCCAGTTGCTATATCTAGAAACTAAAAATTTGGAGCCTTTAAGCAATTGGATTACAAAGCATCTGACAATGGTGTGTGCCAGATTTTCACACAGCCTTGGAAAGTACTTCACTCAAAGCCCCCCACTTTGATTTTTATATCTTCTCATACTAACTTGTACTCTCAAAATAAAATGGCAGGCAAAGAGCTTCCAGAGGCTAAGCTCAAAGACTACATTAAATTTTCATGCTGTTCTCCTTGCTGAAAACCATCACTGGCACCTCACAATCTACAGGATGACGGTCACCAGCTTAACATGGCCTGGGAGCATGACCTCCATCAGTTGACCCCCACCTGCCTCTCCAAACTTTTCTCCTGTCACTTAACCCTCTGCTCATATCCTATGTTTACTTCTGGAATGTGCTGAGCTCTTTCAAATCACCACTACTTTATTTGTGGTGTTTCTGTTTTTCCCTGTTGCATCTTGGTCTGAAGCAACATTCCGCCTGCCCCCCTAAGCTGGGTGGCACATCTCTCAGCTCTAAGAGCGTTTGCACACACCCTTCTTATGGCACAAATCTCTCTGTTGTAATGGTTGCTTGCTTTGTGCTTGGTTTTCCCTGCAGATTACAAGCAACTGGGGGGACAGGACTGGATCTTTTATCTCTGTAACCCGGACCCTTGCTGAAGCTTGGCAAACAGAAGGACTTCAAGAAATGTCAAATGAATGTTTAATTCAGCTCACAATTAATCATTTTGATTCTTCCTAATCCTCCTTAAATCCTTTGTCTTTCTCTGTTTCACATACTGTTCTTTCAGTCTGCACACTAAGACTGGTCCCAGACTGTTGTAACGATGCACGTAGCCATCTTGTCCTCATCTGTTCACTTAGCTCCCTTGAGGCAGGGTCTTCCTTCTCTTGTTCACCCCAATATCTCTGGGGTTTAGAATAGCCTGGCACAGAGGAGCATTTAGTGAGTAGCTGCTCAATGAATGTCTTTTCATGAGATACCAATACTTTATTCACTGCATAGTAAATTTACTTTCTTATATACTTTTATGTTGCCCAGGAGCTATGTTTTATGCCAACTAACATTTATTTGTGTGCTTTTATTGGAATTATTGTCACAGATGGTAGGATTCCATCAGCCAGGTAGTATCAGAATTGCTACAACTCCTGTAAGGGTGGATGAATTTAAGTATCAAATGACTCGGACTGGCTGGCACGCAACAGAACAGTATATAATTGAACCTGAAAAGATCCAAGAGCTGTTCCCTTTACTCAACATGAATAAGGTATCTATCTGAAGGGCATTTTCACCATTGGCTGAAAAATTGGGAAAAAGTTGTCTTGAGAAGCAAATAAAAAATAGAAACACTCTGTGCACATATATATATTATATATATATACACATTTTTGGAGGGGTGATACTGGGGTGTGAATTTAGGGTCTCATTCTTGCTAGCCAGGTGCTCTACCATTTGAGCCATGCCCCCAACCTTGGGCACATATTTCCGACTGCAAAATTATATGATGAATGCTGGATTTGGGGTAAATTACAAGGTGGGCTGCCATGTATGCTAAACGAAATATAAGGTAATAAAAATTCTTACTGCTTTTCTACCGATGACAACTGACAAAACGTTTTCCATGACTTTCTATAACTGTTTTCCCCAGATCAAAGGGTTACCATCCACAAACCTGTTTGAGAACTTTAGAAAGAACTATGATCTGATATTTCAGAGAAGCAGTTATTATATTTTTTAGGAAATTCACTTAAGAAGTCAGTAAATCTCACCCAGCTCATAGCCGTACTTCCCTTATTGACTCTGTGCCAGGTGTGAGGGAATCCACTTGACAAGGAATTTACTGGTTTTTTCACTGCTGGGTGATCATCCTTTTTGAATAACAATATCGACTAACACTACAACACATTTTTATGTATTTGGAACCATGCTAAGCCTTTTACAGACATAATTCATTTACTCTTCACAATAGTATTACAAGGTAACTGTTAATACTCAACAAGAACTGAAGTTTAGACAGTTTACATTGTGTATCCAAGTCATTTGTTAGAGCTGGAGCAAGGATTTGAACCCCGGCCCTCTGACTGCATTGGCACTGTGTTGATGTCCCAAGGGGCTGTTAAGGGAAGCGGATGTTTATGCTTCCCTGCTGATGAATCCTGCAATATTCTGCCCTTCCACGGTTTGTGTCATTGCTGTGGGTGCAGGGAAGGTGCGGGGCGGTTGTTTTCTCTGTAGGTCTATACAGGTTTCAGACACTCCCTTGTCTGTCATTCTGTGTGACAGCAATGTGTTAGTAGATCGGGGTTGCACACTGCATTTTCTGTGAAGCTCTACCTCACTCCTGGTGAGGACATGGGTATACCTCATTAAAGATCCATACTGGAATACTTGGCTGGATGTTCTCACATCACGGATTCTCAAGGGTGTTAGGCAGTGGAACACATGTCCAAGATATTCTCTGATCTGGGGCAGGGTGCCAAATTAAATATATGCAACCACTACAGAGAGGACACAGCCGTTATAAAAAGCCAGTGTGACATTCAGAAGTGTGCAGGAGTGCGAATCCCATGAACATCAGGGTTCTTGCACTGGACCTATGGAGTAAAAGGACTGAATTTGTAGTCAGAAACTTCCCACAGGGTGAATATGATCAAAGTAGATGATGATGATGATGATGATGTGTGTGTGTGTGTGTGTGTGTATGTGTGTGAAAATGTCACAGTAAAGCCCGTTATTTTGTACAATTAATATACATTTAAAAAAAAAAAAAAAGGAAAACTTCCCATGAAGAGAAGGCCCAGATGGCTTCACTGGTGAATCCTCCCAGACATCTGAAGAATTAGTACTAATCCTTCACAAAGTCTTCCAAAATTAGAAGTGAACATTCTACGAAACCAGCATTGCCTGCCCTAATATTAAAACCAAAGACATCACAAGGAAAGAAAGAAAAATCTTGAGATTTTCTTGAGAAAAATCTGTGATGTAAGAACGTCCAGCCAAGTATTCCTGTTTCTTAGGAATACAGATGCAAAAATCTTCACAAAAACACTGAGACCAAGTTTAGCAACATACCAAAAGGTATGACCAAGAAAATTTATCCCAGGAACACAAGGTTATTTTAACATCTGAAAACCAATCAGTGTGGTAACACCACAGTAATAAGATAAAGGACAAACCCACATGATCATTTCAACAGATGCAGAAAAGCATTTCACAAAAGCTCCTTGTTCATATTTGATGCTAAGCAGATTTCTGTTGAATAGATAAGATCAAATTATAATATTTCATCTCCATCACTCATTTCAGCAACTTTCATTCTTCTTTGTTTTCTGTATAGTACCTAAGTTGAAGCCCTAACACAAAGTATAAATTTTCATGATAGCAGATATATATGTGAATCTATTAACAGTATTAAGCAATTAAATATAAATCATGACTGACATGCCAATTAGATTAGATTTGGCTTTAAGTATCAGAAGCCAAAATAATAATGCTCAAACACCATAGAAGTCTGTTTTTCTTTCACGTAAACATCCAACACTTGAGTGGTGACTCTTTTTCATGAAGGGTTCAGGGCACCTAATCACCTTCCAGATCATTGCTCCATCATTCTTGGGGTGTGGCTCTAGTATTATTCCCAGATGACAACTAGAGCTCCAGCCATTGTGTCTGCATTGCATCCAGCAAGATGGAGTAGGACAAAGAAGGGAATGTACCAGGTATCTTTTTAAGATGATTTGCAGAAACCATTATATATGTCACTTTCATTTGTATTTCCACCAGCCAGAACTTAGTAATAACTTTAGCTCTCAGCTAGAACTAGGAGCTCCCAGGAAGGTTGGAAACTGTACCCTTTGTTCCTGGTGGCCATGTGTCCAAATAGACATTTGAGAGTCAATGCTATGGGACGAATGGAGGAAGCATGTTAGAGACAATTGCAATCCTCTGTCAAATAAGCCTGCATAATTAACTCTGAATCCTGCCTGTCTCTGAGCAGGATTTAGGAAAAAGACAGGCAGATTGATCAGTCTACCGCCAAGAGATCTTCCCTAGCTGGGTACTGGGAACTGAACTCAGGGCCTCACACTTGCAAGGCAAGCACTCTACCACTTGAGCAATACCGCCAGTTCTTTGGCTTTTAGTTTTTCAGATAAAGTCTTGCACTAGCTTTGCCAGGGCTGGCCTGAAACTATGATTGTCCTACCACTGTCTCCTGAGCATCTGGGATTACAAGCACATACCACCATGCTCAGCCCCCAAAAGATGCACTTTTAAAGTCCACTTTTCTCAAACATTTGCTGGCAGGATATACTTAGGCTGAGTAGCAAGCATATATTTATTTGAATAGTGACTTTTTACTGATTAATTTAGATTTTAGCCGGACTGTATAATCCTGGAGATGGTCACATTGATCCTTATTCTCTAACGATGGCCCTAGCTGCTGGGGCTAGGAAATATGGTGCCCTTTTAAAGTATCCTGCACCAGTAACTGCTTTAAATCCCAGACCAGATGGGACATGGGATGTGGAAACTCCACAGGGATCCGTGAGAGCAAACAGAATTGTGAATGCTGCAGGTAAGCCTCGTATCTTTTTTTTTTTAAGCTAGTGTTTTTAAAGTGCAAAAAAAATAAATATTTAGCCACAAAGCGATGGTTATAGGATGAACATTGTTACACAGCTGAATGATGCTTTCATGTTTGCTGTAAGGCCACCAAGACTGCTGACCATGACTTTGCCTGGGGTGAGTGAAGTACCACTCACTCCTGGGTTATCCACACACAGTTTGTACTTTTTTTTCCATTCTCTATTTTCTTCTCTTCCAGATTGTGTTTTGTGAAATGAGGCTTCTTTTTCCTTTCTATGTTCGCTACCTCCACCAATAACCAAGTTCTACTGTTTCTGAGCACCCTCTTTGTTCTCAATTGGCTTTGGAGGGCAGATTTAATCATTTCTGCCCTCTCTCATCCATTTCTGATTACTTTTGACTCTAGTCAAACCTTTTGATCCTTCTCCTTTGAGAACATTATCAAACATGTTTCATTACCTTTTCTCTAGGCAGTTCACTTACAGTTTAGAGTAACACTTACAGCTCATAGAATAATGGAGCCCGAAGATATCAGTGGTGAGCTGACGACTTCCTCATTTTCCACTTGTAGAAGGCAGTGTCCAGCAGGGTCAGGGTCCTTGGCTAAGTGACATAGCTAGTTTTGTCAGAGCTAGGACTGGGTCTTTTGATTCTTGAGCTGATACACTTTCGATATACTTTCTAACAGGTCAGTTGTATGTGAAGTCATTTTCAACTATCACACAGGCAAAAATAGGTTCCATTGAATCTATTTTGTGCAAGCTATGCTGGATTTAAGAGTTTATACTTTCCTACAGTGCATAATAGTTCCTTAAAATCTAAAATAACCATGAGGCAGTAACTGATTTTCCTTGAGCCAGTGTTTAAATGATAAAATGAAAATAATCTTCATTATTCATTAAATCAAATGACAGGCCACAAAGACATACCAAAGACAGGTGCCCTTCTGATTCTGTCATCTAAGTTGTAACTTCTGACTGATGCTATCTTTTAGCAAAAAAAAAAAAAAAATTAGTGAGCCTAGAATAAAAGCCTTGCCTTCATTATTTAAGATTCTAAATTAGTATTTCTGAATCTTTCTTACCCATGCATGAAAATCTCATTCTTTCTTTAATATAATTTGAAATTCAAAATAATGCAAAATGACCCAAACAATGTGTTCACATATGGAAAAAAATGAATACAGAAAAATAAATAAATAAAAAATAAAAATAATGTAAAATGTCCCTAAAAATAAAAGCAATAGAATAAAATGGCTTTCTTTGCCCCTTTATCTACCTGGTACACCTCTCTTTCTTTGTCCCTGGGAGAGTCTGATCTAAATTCTGATAAAAGAGCAAGCACAAGGCCTTGAGTTCAAACCCTACTACTGCCAAATAAATAAATTGGAAGATCTAAGACATTAAAATAATTCACTTTTTTCCCCAAGTAGCAAGGATTCTTTGTAAATTTGCAGGTTTTTTATGGTCTCATGTTCTTAGCTCCTTAAAACACTTGGCACTTTCTTGACGACAGCAAATACTAAGCAAGCATACTGAGAACGCCACGGCCAGTGCCTGTGCAGACATGGCTAATGGATGGCTGATGTGACTGTACCCCTTGCACAAAGCCCCACCACTTTTCAAAACACAGCTCTTCAGGAAGTCAAGCCTTCTCAATGGGTATTTTGGGAAAGAAACTAGCAGATCTTAGTTTAACACATTTATCCTCTGTCTCCTACGATGAACGCGCTTTTATTTACATAATAATTTGCCATGGTAATAAATGCACTGTGAGGACTATGGAATCTGTGAGGAGGAAGAAGGAAGAGCTCCAAAGAGGTCTGACCTAAACCTGGGAACTGGTCACCGGATGGAGCTTTCTACACAGCTGTGAAGCCCTGTGGGTTGGAGGGGTGGGGACAGCAATGACAGGAGGTCCTCCAGAATGGCTGCCCCTTGCTGGCTTTGGAAAAAAGAATCCCTGGAATTAGGTGGATAGCATAGCCTTTGCGGAGTGGCTGCTTCCCTTCATCCCTTGTTCCAGACTTGCCCCGCCCTCCTCCACCCCTTTCTCCCTCTCCCTGGTAACTCCAGGCAGCATCCTGCTAAAAGTTGTGTGAGCTGTCCTGCCTCAGTTCTCAATTCTTTATCTCATTCACACCAGATCTCCACCCCATAATCTTTTTTTTTTCTTTTTCTCTTCCATCTCTTCCACTGTGCAAAAGTTACTACAGAAAATCTAACTATGACCATATTGGTAGTTCACAGATGTATGTGTGTTTATTTCTAAGTCAGTTTTCAAAGAAACCTTATCTAAAGTACAGTCGCTCCTCATAGGGCAGGCCTCAGTAAGTGGGGGTAAAAGTTTGGACCTGCCTCCTTCTAGAGTTGAAGCTAATGAAGATCATATAAATGACTTGAGAATGTAGCAGCTGGAATGTTTCCCAGAGCTACTCAGGGAGACCAGGATGCCTCACAAAATCAGGCAAGGTTCTTAGGTTGCCTTGGAAATTTAATTAAAGTAGCCAGGATATAAACTTGGAAATATAAACAAATTGTGAACCATGTAAGGACTGCTGACTCTTCAGGATGCCCACAAGAAGGAAAGTGTAAGAGTGAAAACATGTCTGTTTGCTGATGTGTCTCCTCTCCTCTCCCTTCCCCTCCTCTCCCTTCTCCTCCCCTCTCCTCTCCTCTTCTCTCCTCTCCTCACAGACTTCATAATCCTCACAATGCATTTATTACCATGGCAAATTATTATGTAAATAAAAGTGCATTCATCGTAGGAGACAGAGGATAAATGTGTTAAATTAAGATCTGCTAGTTTCTTTCCCAAAATACCCATTGAGAAGGCTTGACATCCTGAAGAGCTGTGTTTTGAAAAGTGGTGGGGCTTTGTGCAAGGGCACCTGAAAGGAGTGCAGTCATATCAGTCATTGATTAGCACCCATTCTGCTAGTAAAAGTGATCTAGGTGGGGGCTTAGAAACTGTATTTTCTTTTTTTTCTTTCCTTCTCTTTCTTCTTTTCCTCCTCTTCCTTTTTTTTTTTTTTTTTCAATCCTGGGGATGGAACCCAGGGCCTTACACATGTTAAACAAGTGCTCTACTGCTGAGCTAGCCACATCCCCAGCTGCCGATATAGATGATTTGAAAATATCCCTTGACCACTAGACAGTAGAATGCCATGACCATGTTCTTGAGCAAGTAGAGCTGAGGAAGGCTTTGATGCCTCCAGCCTCTTGGTGTAAATAGTCTAACTTGCTCTTAGTCCCCACTGCTTTCAAAATTGGCTTCATTCTACCTTCTTTCTACTTTTCCCTCAGGTGCATCATGAGGATGTGGCAAGGTGTCATTTGTTATGATGCAAACCTTTTCTCTGCCTCATGATGGTTTCTCTTGACCCATCCAGTTGACCCATCAGATGTAGATAACTTTGTAAGATTTACTTAAGAATTTTCCTAATATGGTAAATCAGAAATGTGACTGGATTGTGGTAACATGAAGCCTAGTGTTCAGCCAAAAGGAATGTATTAATTTTGCCTGTTAACTCTGCATCAAAGAATGAAACCATCATTGTCTGTGTATAAAGCCTCTGTAGAAGTGAACTTGTTCATGAAACTTCGCCCTTCATTTTAACCTCATTTTTATTAATTACTGTTTTTTTTAAATGAAGGTCATTTCTATTGGTTCTTCAGTTGCTTTCTATGTGTTAATGGTAGATTCTTTCATGCTTGACTCTTTCCTCTGAACTTGGTGGGTGTATGATATAGCAGGGGTTGAAGTACAATCTTGGTTAGATTTAGGCTAATTTAATAACATCTAGAGGGAGAGAATGCCTCAAACACCAACATCAAAGGGTAAAACAGTACAGAGTTGCTATGGTATTTGAAGTAATGTAATTATATGAGACTTATGCATACATTTCTACTTTATTTTAATGATGAAGTGCATTAATAAGCAAGCAATTAGACTCAGAAATTCATAAATATGTTGGAACAGGACAGAGTAAATTTTCTTTATGTTTTTAATTGGAACAAGTAGATTGAGGACATTGCAGTAGTTTGAATTGCTAGGCTAAATATTTTGACTGTTTTATATTTAAAAATTGCTGTACCATATATAACTAGAATATGTGGCTTTATTATATTTTCCTACAAAGTCCTGACACAGGTAATTCATATCTTCCTATAGCAAGAATAAATTAAGTCTCAAATTATTAAAGATTGTATTTCGAGTTCACAAATGGGCAGCCATTTCTGGGGTAGCTGTACAACTCCAGATTATGACTAACTTAGCCATTAGGCCAAAAGAAAACAGGATACAGGGGTAGGATTTAGATAGTTAAACAGAAAGAAACTTTGGCTCATAAGAGAACGTAACCTGGCTTTACAGACTGACTCATAAATGAGTCTGTGTTTAGCTCTGAGCCTCCTAATAATGAAAGAGACCTCAGAACTCCTTATTAGATTTCAAAAAGATGAAGGAGGAAGAGGAAGAAGTAGAGGTTGAAGAGAAGGAAAAGGAGAAGAGAAGAAACAGAAATTATTGAAAATTTAAAGAGTACAACCTGTAAAGCAGAACCTTAAATAGGACTCTCTAATCCTTTGTATGATTACTCAGTTACTATGAAACAAACAAGCAAACAGAACACCCTCCCAAAAAAAGAATCCATTGATGGGTCAGGGAACATCATGCCCCTGCCAAATAATAATCATTTTTTTTAACATTTTATATCCTGAAATACTTTTATACCAGTAAAAGTGTCTTGGGTTTTTAAAATAAAGTCTTTCTGAAGCATGAAAACCAGTAAAATATGAAGATTATCGGATCCCCCAGAGTGACTTTGGGCATGTCTTAACCTCCCTGGACACTGGCTACCACATCTACATACTGAAAAGTCAGCCTGAGAAAGAATCCAGGGTCCTTCAGCCACAAATGACCTAGTTCTGTGTTTGGAAAATGATGTGAAACGAGTAAACTTTGTTTTGGGACCTGCTCACCTACTGAGGAACCCAATCTTCCCTTTGCAGTGGCTGCTCTTCACACCTTGGTTTTTGTTTGTTTTGTTTTTGTTCCTGCTGTTGTTTTTCTTTTCTTTTTTCTCCTCAACACAATAGCCTCTTCCTTTACCTGTCTACAAGTGGGGTTTATTCAAATAAATTTTTTTCTATTCATCTTTAATTAGGGGAAAAATGCTTTTTCAGGAACAGAACTCCCTTAGATTGCAATATCAAAACACTGAGCAATGTAAAGTATTGTCTTATCTTGTCATTCCCCCATTCAATTTTACAATGATAAAAAATTTAAGGTGGGGATAGATTGGTGATAGAGCCTTTGCCTAGCATATTTGAGACCCTGGGTTCAATTCTCAGCACTTAAAAAAAAAGCAAAAAGGAGTAAAGATTGTTATGACATTCTTTAGACATTTGTGTATCAACACACGAATACTCCAATCTAAATGTTTTTGGTATACATTGCCATATCACTGTCCTATCAGGTATGTTTATATAAGCGGTGACATTTTAAAATGATTTCTTCTACTTAAGGATTTTGGGCTCGAGAAGTAGGTAAAATGATCGGATTAGAACATCCTCTCATCCCTGTTCAGCATCAATATGTCATTACATCCACCATACCTGAAGTGAAAGCTTTGAAACGAGAACTCCCTGTGCTCCGGGACCTCGAAGGATCCTATTACCTGCGACAGGAAAGGGATGGACTTTTGTTTGGTCCATATGAGAGCCAGGAAAAAATGAAAGTTCAGGACTCCTGGGTCACCAGTGGAGTCCCTCCAGGTGGGTTCAGGTCAGACACATGGGGTTCATCCTCTCCATGGCTGGGGGTCTGCTAAAGATTAAGACAAGGCCACACTACTACAATGTCAGGTGCCTGGGACAGTAGGTGAAGGGCTCAAGGTGACTCTGCTCTCAGATGCCTTTGAACAATCAGCAGAGAGTGAGGGGAAAGAGAGACGATGCGGTTGGTGGAGAAGCTGAAGAAACCTGTTGCAACCGCTCTGAAAGGCTCCAGGTGCATTTTCACTTGTCCACACCAATTTTCTTCTGCCTTCCCACTTTTCCCTGATCCACTATCTGCTAGGTCAAGTTTCAAGATTTGAATACAGCTGCTCTTGTGTTTTCATAGTTGGTCCATCCATAACAGGTATCAAAAACAGGACAGCCATCCTACAAAGAAGGAAGCCCAGGAGTCTGACAGAGTAGGACAGGTTGGTCTATAAATGAGACCTTCCCATGTGACATAAGTGGAAAAGGCTTGGGGCCGAATGCTGGAGCACATGGGGCTATAGTTTCTTTCAAGTTCTGTAAGGAAATGGGTCAGTTTGTTTCTCTCTCTCTCTCTCTCTTTTTATTGAAATATTCCCACAGAGCCAGATTAAGAATTGGGTTGCCTGAGGAGACACCTCTGGTTTTAATCTTAAAGGGAGCTAAAATGTCATTGGGACACTGAAATATTATGAGTAACATAAAGAAGTAGGGGAAATTGTGCCTCAGAGAATTTTGCTTTGTCATGTCCTATGTAACGGGACATGACCACTAACCCAGTATTGCAGATGCTGGGAGCGCTTTGGTTTCACTGAGTGGGCTGTGTGCAGTTGGAGCTGAGCAGAATCACTCCTGACCCCAGAGTGAGGGCTGAGCTGTCTCCAGGAGCCTCACTCTCCACCACGCCCCATGCCAGCAACCTGTCTTCCAAATACTGAAATAATCTCAGTTGGCGGGAGAGCTCGTTTTTGAGCTGTCCCTAGGTGTGGGTACCATGAGTCCCAGTGCACTCTGGGTAGCTGAGGCCTCCATGCTTCTCCCTATACTTGCAGTCCCAAGAAAAGCTGGAGAAGCTGGCTGGATACGATGTGGGAAAATCACCAGAATGGGCAGAGGCATTCCTTGGGATGTTCTCTGTGGCCTTGCTTTCAATCACAGTGACTTTTAGGAGAAGATGATTGTCCTCCAAGACCATTGTTTTCACAGAACTCTAGCCCACGGATGCACGTGGGAGCAGGATAGAAGAAGGAGGCCTCCTGCAGAAAGGAGAGTTCAAAGGATCCAAAATCTCTCATCCTAGATCCTGGAGCAGGGATCCAATTTGCCCAGAGTCCTGACATGACCCTGTACAATCCTATTTGTCCTAGTCTGGGGCAAGGTTGGGGGAAGTGGGATAAAACAGGCCTTTATTGTTAATTGAAGGATTAAAAAAACTCTCTAGACAAACCAAATTACTGGTTTTCTCTTTTAAATTGTGATTTGTTAAAATATTAGAAACAACATACAGAAATTTAAATTTATATTAATTAAAAGGGTGATTTTGTTTCAAGAATAATAGCACTATTGCTCTCAGTAATATAATGGTTATCCATATATGAATAGTGAATGTCAAGTTTAGACTTAAAAAGAAAAGGAGGGTGAGGGGAAGGGAAGAGATTGGAGTAGCTTTCTAACAGGCATCTCTAAACTGGGCTGCTTCAGATTTAAATTACTGAGCGCTTGTCAGTGCACCTGTAGCATCCTGACCATAGGGGCCTATCTTTCCAGGCTTTGGAAAGGAACTCTTCGAGTCTGACCTGGACCGAATCATGGACCATGTTGAAGCTGCCATGGAAATGGTTCCAGTCTTGAAAAAGGCTGACATCATAAACATTGTCAATGGTCCTATCACCTATTCTCCTGACATCTTGCCCATGGTGGGGCCCCATCAGGGGGTTAGAAACTACTGGGTAGCTATCGGCTTTGGGTGAGTTTCTCCATGCAATTTAACATTGATTATAGAAGCATTTATGTTACCTAAATGTAGTCGCATAATTTCAGGCCACAAAAGGAAAATCCAGGAGAGGATGAGAGTGGGTCGTAAGAGGCAGATTTTTTTCTTTGCATATGAAGGAATGATACAAGTTATAAAAATATCAATTTTAAATCACTGACTATATAATGATCTAATCCCTCCATAGATTTTGAAGATTAGCACACAGAAAGGCAATCATTTCCTGAAACTTTCTTTTTGTATATTTCCTGCCATTTCTATTATTTGTATCCTTTCATGCTGTTATCATCAGATAGGTCAATTTGCTCCAGTTTTATAAGGATGTTTTCATAACCAAATATGACAAAGATAATTCAAAATATCAAATGTGCCCTGTATCTGACGCGTTTTCACTGTAATTTGTGTTTGTCCACCATGACTTACTTCTTTATTCTTGCTTGGGTTTCTTCCTAGTTATGATTCCCTTGTCTCTCTGATATATCATTTCTAATATTTGTCCCATTAATTTGGTGAATATTGATGTCAAACTCACTTTGCTATCATATCACTGCTTCTATTATTCTATTTTTTCTCCATTTTATTTGGCCAGTTGCTCAACTAATATTTAATGACTGCAACTCTGTGCCAGGCCTAGTGGTACACTACCCAGAGAAGTGTAAATCTCTGTCCTTTCATTCCCTTCATAAAGAGCATTATAACAACCTTAGGCATTCATTTTTCTAACATAGCAAAATTGGTTTCTCATTGTGAGGAAAGTCAACATGTCCACTCTGCTAGTTCTACCCACACTCTTAGACGTGTGGTTCTACCTTTTAAGTCCCTACTTTTAGGGACTAGAGGTCTTGTGTTAGTTTTTGTTGTTTAATTTCTTTTCTTTCTTTCTTTCTTTTTTTTTGCTCTACCATTTTTGTCACACCTCCAGTCCCTTTGCCTCTAATTTGTTTTGCAGATAGGGCTTGAAGCTTTTGCCTGGGCAGTTTCAAAGCATGATCCTCCTATCTCTGCCTCCTGAGTAGCTGGGATTACAGGCACAGTCACCATACCTGTCTGGGTTCTTGCATCTTAATGTCTACTCATGTGGTTCCTTTTCTTGGTTCTTTCTTCCCCCTGCTCCCCTTGCCATGTGACTCCTGGACTAGTCAATTCCTCAAAACTGTGTCACTGATTAACTCATAGAGAAAGCCTTCATTAGACAAGAGTGAATTTGCAGAAATGTGCATGGTCTAGGTAAACCTGTGATCTCTCCATTCTGATACCAAAACACAACCATATTCATGGTTTTAAAGCATCTTCTTATGGAGATACGAAACAAGCTGACCTTCCCCACCAAGCATCCCATTAGTTGCAAAATACAGGGGCCATCATTCCTTTCCACCACCTCCTCACAAGTCCCCAGTGAGTCCCTGTATGTCTGAATGATTCTGAGATAGTAGTCCAAGTTCCTTGCACAGAGGCCAGCACCTAAGGGAGTCAGAACTAAATTGAATCTGAGAAGCGATGGATGGGGCACGCATTTCTCCCACAGTTTCCTATCAGTCAGGATAGTCACAGCTCAAGAGGGCTGGTTAGCACCAACCACATTGGCCTATTTGCTTCCCTTCCCCCTCTCCCAGCCCCATCACCTCTTACTTAGTGAGCATCCTTACTAGCTAGAAGTTGTAGGTAAGTGGAAACAAACTCACTATCAAGTCAGGCACACTTAATTTGAATGTCTCGGCATGCACTCATTTATTATGAGGAAAAATGTAGAGCATAAAACTGTGTTTCCTTTGCATTCTGAATAGCACAAATCACTCCGACTTTGAGGCCCTGACAACATTTGGACATGTTTCGTCGTTTTCAAACAGCATGTGTTAGTAACAAGATATCTATCTCTGTATTTGAAAGATACGGCATAATCCATGCTGGCGGGGTAGGGAAGTACCTCAGTGACTGGATCCTGCAGGGAGAGCCTCCTTTTGACCTGATAGAATTGGATCCTAATCGCTATGGCAAATGGACCACACCTCAGTACACCGAGGCCAAAGCAAGAGAATCATATGGATTCAACAATATTGGTGATATACTATTTTGTTGTTGTTTTTACAGCTTGCAGAACTGACTGGCAGTACCTCTGACTTCAGATGCTTTTTATTCTGTTCACTGGGGCAGGGGTAGTCAGAGACTCTAAACAGCATTGTACCTTTAAGCACAACAAGGAATATTTATGACGTTACATATTTAATGTGCACAGTGCATCACTGATTTTAAATTTTAAGTATATTTTTACCTTACCCTTTGATGATCAATGTAAGTGACAGCTTTGCTTTGTACATGAATTGTGTGCATTTGTGTCTGTACACACACATACATATGTATATGTTTCTGGATTTTCAGTCCTGCATTTTCTGTTTTCTAAATCCTTTCAAAGTATTTTGTCATTTTGATTATAAGCCACTTAATGTATCGTTTTCCTTTTTCAGTCGGCTACCCTAAGGAAGAACGATTTGCTGGGAGGCCAACTCAGCGCATCGGTGGACTCTACAAGACCCTGGAGTCTAAGTGTTCCATGGGGTTCCACGCGGGTTGGGAGCAGCCGCATTGGTTCTACAAACCAGGCCAGGACCCTCAGTACAAGTACGAGATGACTTAACCTTCCTATAGTTCTGACCAAGGGATCAGACCATGGAGCAGAGTGGAGGGCAGCAGAGAGGCGTGATTCCCCATGCCACACTACACCGCGCCCCATTCTAAGGAGCCCTGAGTGTATTTCTACAAGTTATTTTCTGGCGGTGGAGGCATTAGTCTACACATATAACATTGGCCCACAAAGGGACCAATCAGTCCTTGTGACGCCTCTTCCACTAAGCATTTACCAGCAGCTCAGAGGAACCTTCCTCACCCCCATCAAAAAACCCACATGGCTTTCCTTGGTCCCTAAAGGCTTTCTGTGGCTTAGGATACCTGGTTGAATCACATAGCATACAAGCACAAGATGGAAAGGACCTGTACTTTCTACTCAGCATGAAGTAGCTCAAAGCACCTGCTTTCTAGTGTGTGTGCACTGAGCCATGTAAATTAAGCGCACAGTTGATAAATTAGGGGAAAATGTCATTTGCTTAGTGTTTCAGGCTAAGCTAAGACAGAAAGCATGCCACCAAAATAGTTCCCTGAATTCCTGTAAAGTGCTACATGTCACTGTTGTACTTGGGATTAATAGTGATTATATGTCTATTTTCTCATGCGACTTCACAAACCAAAGGAAAACAAATAGCAAATTTAGAAGATAAAGTGGTCTTTGTATTCAAGCTGTCATTTTGCTTATTTAGATGGGTTTGATATCTATTTTAAGACCAGATCTAAGGGGTACAAAATACAGTGGAGGATCTGCTGTTGATGAACAGATTGGACTCTATAGACAGTCAGCCTAGGTTATTTGGTCACCAAATACTGGTTTGTTTTTTCCTAAGTGACTCAAATAAATGCCAGCTCTGTTCTTCACTTTGTGCTGTTTATATCTGGGTCTAACTCTCTTCTACCATTTTAATAATTAACCTACTAAAAACTCATTTTGCAGAGTTAGCACCTCACTGTGAAGTTAAAATATCATGTTAGAAGTGTACTTGGTAATGTAGAAAGGACCTTTCGTAATGAGCCAAGAGACCTTTGTTCCAGGCCAGCTCTGTCATTAACTAATGCAAAGGTCTTCAAAATCACTTGGTGCCTTTTCTCTGAAAAATGAAGATGTTAGATGAGACTCTTGCTTACTCCAGGTGTGGACCAAGGAGACTGTTAGAATGTAGGATCCCCACCCAGGCATCAGAATCTGGATTTTAACAAGTGAAAGTGATTTATATTTGCATTAATGTTTGAGAAGCACTGAAATAGATAGTGCCACCCTACCTACCAATATTCTGATTTAATTAAGCCCCCAAATGCACTCCAAGGGATTCGACTGAACAACCACGGCTGAAAACCTATGATGGGTTGTTGTCTGTGCTGTTTTTCGAATCTGAGAATACATGAATTTCTGTCTTATTTTCTAGTTAATTAATACTTCATTCACTATAAAATGGGTCAGAGGGACAGAAGAGTAACTTTAAAAGGTCAGATTCCAACATATATGTATCATTTGCATAACAGAATTGCATCTTTTTCCCTTAAAGAGGGAGTTTGTAGATGGGTAGTTTATTAAGGCATTCTTATTCTGTAACTTTTGGACAATGGATTGCAGTTGTTTTTTAACACTAAATATTGTTTCAGGCCAAGTTTTTACCGCACAAACTGGTTTGAGCCTGTGGGCTCTGAGTATAAACAGGTTATGCAAAGAGTAGGGGTGATTGACCTGTCACCATTCGGCAAGTTTAACATCAAAGGCCAAGACTCCATTAGATTGCTGGACCATCTCTTTGCAAATGTGATTCCAAAGGTAAATAGACAAGGTCCAGGATTATGACCCATTTAATTCTCCATCCTCTCATTTTTTTCTTCAAAAACCAAAATCCAGTATGTCCTTTTCCTTCACCTAATGCTGTCTGTGTGAACACTAGAACTCTTCAACTGACTGAGAATATACAAGCTAATTTTCAAATTTAAATTTTTATGGAGTAAATTATCATCCAAGGATCTAATGACTTTGCTTAATTATACCAATGGGAACTTAAAATTAACTGCAATTAAATCAAGTGTAATTTTTATGACAAGTAGTTTTAAATGATTGTTTAAGTTGAGAATTCTAAATCAATCTTGCATGCTAGTGGTAAGAGTGGGGGGTTTCATTGTTCACACTAACATTTTTATTTATATGTGTGTTAAGTGAATGCATAAGATTTAAAATTCATCCTAAAGTAGTTTTAAACTCTTTTGTTTAGGTGGGTTTTACAAATATAAATCACATGTTAACGCCCAAAGGTCAAGTGTATGCTGAGTTGACTGTTTCTCACCAGTCTCCTGGGGAGTTTCTATTAATAACAGGTTCTGGATCAGAGCTTCACGATCTCAGGTAAGTGCATACCTAGTTAAAAAAATGTGATATTAAATGTTGACCCAATCCTACCTTGAGTTTTTCTTTTACTGGTATTTGAAGAACACCTTAATTCTTCAACCTGATCGTTTTGTATGAACTTCATTGTCTTTTTAGGAAGTGTTGAAGTGAAGGCTGTCCCCCTTTGGGTTTACTGGTTCTGTTAGCTACCATTCATTGGGTGTCATCAATGTGCTAGAACCCCTTTTGGATATTACCTCAATTAAATCTCCTAATACTTTGCAAAGCATATTATTCTCATTTTCAGGGAGGGAAATTGAGTTTGGGGTAAAGTTACTTGCTCAAATCAGTTTTTGATTCTGATGCCCACACTTGACTGACTTCAGTTCTTTTTTCCCTGTATGATACTTTGTGCTTCCTGGCTCATAAGTAAATGATTGACCTGCCAAATTAAGTCTTTGTACAAACCTTTAGTTTGCTCTAAAGTCTGTAGTCTTGAGTATCCCCATAATACTTACCTAATCATTGTCTTACTCTGCCAGAGTCTCATGTTAGTTGGAAAATGATGCAAATTGTGCGCTCTAGTGTAAGATATATCGGGTGCCATCTTAGTAACTGAGTTTCACTTGTCCACACGCACACTTTATGATAGACTTGCATACTCCAGGGACTGCTCAGTAAATTATAAACTGGTCTCGTAGCTGGACCCATCAAGACTTAGAAATTGAACATTGAGTGTTTATCTTTTCCTTGTGATTGTCAAAACGATTATGCGTCTAGTGGCATGCACAGTAACCTTTAGCAACACAAGTGTGCCTCCTGTGTACAGTTATTAGAGCAAATCTGGGTTTAAATTAATTTTTGAAGACGGACTCATTAGTTTAAATGCAATAGAGCTGTCACTATTTAAAAGAACTGCATGGCAGAGCTCATTTAAATTGAAGGATCCTTCTGTGCTGTGAAAAATACCCCCCTCCAATTTTGAAGTGGGTGATTTAAAGAGAATCACTTAATATCTCAGGGACTTAGCTTCCTCAACTTTGAAAATCAAGTGATTGTATACTATGAGCCCCTGGGGACTCTGACAAATCCAGAGACAAAGCATGTGCCAAAATTAGAGAAATGTTAGCAAAATGCATTATCCAAGCCATAATTATACGATGTTTATGACTCAAATACAGATGGATTGAAGAGGCAGCAGTCAAAGGTGGCTATGATGTGCAAATTAAAAACATAACCGATGAACTTGGAGTCCTTGGAGTTGCAGGACCACTTGCAAGGAAGGTCCTTCAGAAACTGACCTCTGAAGATCTCAGTGATGATGTTTTCAAGTTTCTTCAAACCAAGTCTTTAAAGATGTCCAGCATTCCTGTCACTGCTATTAGGATTTCTTATACTGGTAAGTATTGGAAAACAACCTAGAGTAAACCTCCAAAATTTAAAAAGAGATACTACCAGAAACGGCTGTGCATACACATACACTCTCACACACACATACTCACTTTTCGTCTGTGTGACTTTAAAGGAAGATCTCTTCTGCCCAATTCTAAGATTGGGCAGAAGAAATCTCACTCAGCCTTTGGATTGGCTCCACAGATCCAATTGTTGCCCCCACCTGAAGGATAGATAGGAAAGTAGGAAAAAGATGGCTGTTGGAATATCCAGGCAGGCAGATTCTGTCTGGGGACATTTACCATGGTCTCCCAGAGATACATTCTCACTTAGGGACCATCAGGAATGTATGGAGCTTCCTATTAGACCATTGCCAGTGACCCATCTTTCCTTCCAGACTGTGTTCACGAGGAAGTCTTCATGTAGCATGTAACCCACAGAGCAGGCGTTCGAAACCAAATGCTCTCCTGTTCCCCATTGGTGCTCTGGGCTCACCCTGACTTCCTCTAAGCCTCCTTGTCTCTCGTCCCTGAAAGAGTACTTTTATCTATTTATTTATTTACTTTTTAAAAGTTATCCTATTATTGTTATACTGGAGGACATTGTGACATTTACAAAAGTTCTTATAATATATCATAGTTGAGTTCACCTCCTCCATCATTCTCCTTTATTCCTCTTCCCCCCTAGTCCTGGAATAGTTTCAACAGGTCTCATTTTTCCATTTCCATCCATGTGTACATAATATTTCTACCACATTCATCCTCCCACACTCTTTCCTCATATCCTCCCCCTCCCACTTGCATCAACTCCCAGACAGGACCTGTTTTTACCTTCCTGTTCTTCATTTTTGAAAGAAGACATTTTTGTTTAAGATAGCTATACAGAGAGTTTCATTGTGATATTTCCATGTATATATGTATTATACCCTGAATTGTTTCATCCCCTTCATTTTTCTCCTTAGTCCTCTTCTTATGGTGATTTCAGGAGGTTTAAAAATTCTATATTCATAGGAAGTACATTGACCATATTGAAAGAGTACTTTATGCCCAGGCATTCACTCAGGATGTCTCGCCCCATTCTGGTGGTATTCTGAAGAGCCTTGCTCTTCAGAACAAGGAGAATATGCAATATTAAAAGCTATAGCTCTTCCCTAGGGTTCCATTCTAACTTTTGGTGACCAGAATAAAAAATAAGCAAGACTGTTTGGGTTGGGTTTCATTTTCTTTTTATTTTTGTGCACAGTTCTAATGATGAATGAAATTTCCAAGTAGGGAAGGAATGGGAAGAAAGGGAGTTAAAAACTAGGATATCCCATGATGAAGGCAATTTGAGTAGTTCTGAAGAGATTGTATTTTTAAACCTTGTGATTCTTGGGTTGGGTGTCTAAACCTTGAGCCCTTTGTCTTGATAAAATATCCCATGCAAATTGTTCACTTAAAATCATTGTCCTGAAAATAGAAAAACTTCACTATGAAGGTGGAATGAAGGGTGGAGAGTAAGTCCTGCAGCACAGTTTTCCTGTTTCATGAGAAGAGGTGTCCTACTGCGTGGGAGTCATTTGTGAGTGCACACTAATGAATGTGCGAAATGCCTACTCCTTTGCAGGGAGGCCTTAGGGCAACTTTCTGTGACCTGGTCATTTAAAAATCAACAATGTCTGTGTCGCCTGAGTATAATTTCTCTTGTTTTTGCAAATGCATGTTAGACCCAGTGATCATTATTCTTACTGTGGTCTGGCCCCTGTGGGTTTATTTCAGGTGAACTGGGTTGGGAGCTGTACCACAGTCGAGAAGATTCTGCAGCCCTTTATGATGCTGTCATGGATGCAGGCCAGGAGGAAGGAATTGACAATTTTGGAACATATGCCATGAATGTCTTAAGACTGGAGAAAGCTTTCAGAGCCTGGGGGTCAGAGGTTTGAAATGCTAACGTCTTCATTAAAAGTTTATGTTATTGTATCTAATTTTTGCTTGAGGGATGGTTTTTAACATTGATTCTGGCTGTAAGAGATATAACACATTATCAGACAACTTTATTTTAAATTAGGGAAGAGAGTTTCCAGTTGAATGTTTAGTGGAATTCTGACATAATGTTTATTCTGCCTTATTTCCTCCTTGGTGGTGGAAAAATCCTCTCTCTGACTACAGGGAGCAGGCCTGTCCTAAGAATTGAGGATCACCTTTCAAATCCTCTTCTCCTCTGTCACGTTGTCCATCTCATTTTCTTCTTATGGTCCAGCATGTGTTGGTCTGGCCTTCCTCCACCACTAATAATGGTACCTAAGAGTTTCTATTTGTATCGTGCTTTAACCATTTACACAACATTTTCATATGCAGGATTTTATTCACCTTCTCAGCCCTCCTCGAAGTGCATATTATCATGACCCTTATTTTACGTGCAGTCACACTAGGGTCAGTGAATCCCTTGGCCTAGATTACACAGTAAGTGGCCGAACTGGCTCAAATTTCATTCTCCAATTTTATTCCCAATGTGACAGTATCAGACCACTAACTTTTCCAGATTCTCTAGTTCTTTCCTTGGAATACAGTGAGATTTTAGGTTTGAAAGATGAGATAACAGGCAGTGGTAAAAGATGACCGTCAGAGTGGGACTCTTGGGTTTAAATTTATCCTCTCCTGCATACTTGCTGTGTGACCTAACGCCCAGAACCTCAGCTTTTCTATAAAATGGAATATTATACTACAGAGTTGACATAGAAAGAGACAAGCACACAATAAAATTAAAGGGCTGGTGGTGTGGCTCAAGTGGTAAAGCACCTGCCTAGCAAGCGTAAGGTCCTGAGTTGAATCTCCAGTACTGCCAAAAAATTATTAATTTAATTTAAAAGCCAAGATTGGGAAGCAAAGGGGCCTGGAGATGGAGCTGTTAAGAGAAGCCGTGGACAGTTTTGCATGAAAAATGCTCTATGGGGCCTCAATCTACAGCTGGGCCTTCTCTGAGTCCACGTGCTTGGAGAAAACCAGGACAGCTCTGTCCCCACTCCCCAAGAAATGAAGCAGCAGAAGCAGCCTTCCGCTTTTGTATGTGCTTCTTTCCCCTGCCCCTCCTCCGGGAGCTCAGCGCCATCTTAGGCCCTGTGGTTTCCTTGCGGTGCCAGAGCGCCCTCTAGTGTTCTGACAGTGCTACCAATCTTCTCTGTGGTGTAACTTTCTTTTTTGAAAAAGTCCTGAAACTTTAAGCAGATAAAAAATAATTGGAGTAGCTCAAATTGATTAAGAAATATGAGAAAAATTATATCATGTAAAATAACCTTATTTTCATTTGGTTTATGTAAGTGCTATATTATCTTTGAAAGTTTAACTGATTTTAAGGGGGTTTTAACTAATTCTTGTACAACAAAGAGGACAGAATAGAAAAATGAAGAAACAAAAAACATTAACTTCAGATCTAATTGGGATATATTGTAATGCTTCAACCATATGTGAGAAGATTGAGATTCAACCCTAGCTTTTTCTTTTCCTTTTCAAATTGTGGAATTTATTTTCTACCATCTGTTTTTCTCTCTGTCCCCTGATTCGTGACTGATTGCAATATAAGTATATTACTTAATAACTCTCAAAACACAATTATATAAAATTATGCAAAGAACAAGAGTCTTGTTTGTGAAAGGAACATTGTGTGCTATCCTTCAGATATTTGTTTAAAAGCTCTGGAAACAAACTGTGACTTTAATTTCTAAATTTGCTAAATTCAAATGATGGTATTTGACAAAAAATTACATTTGAATTTTGGATTATAAAACTGTTTTAGAGACCAGTTCATAGTTTGCCTTCTTCAGGACCTGTATTAAAAAAAATCACAAAGTGTTCTCTCTCCTAATATATATATATATGAATGTGAAATGATTTATACTTATCCAAGATTTCAAGTATGTGTTTCTCTTTCAGATGAACTGTGATACAAATCCCTTGGAAGCTGGACTGGAATATTTTGTCAAGTTAAATAAGGTATGTTTACATTCCAAAGTGTGCTTGAAATAAATGCTAAAATTATGACACTGTTTTGTGACAAAGCCATGCTTTAAAACCTAACCAAGTGTGATAATTGGAGAAATGAGTTGAATATAAATGCTAAGCATTGCTCAGTCGCTCCATATTAATCATCTGTCAAAATCTGCTCATTTCAAACTACTCGACTATTGTTGATAGCAGTACACAGCACTTTTAACAGCAAAGTCTAAATTATGAAATAAAAAAATTGGGAAAAACTACAATGATTATCAGTCAGATTTTTGCAGACATTCCTTTTTTCTTTCTTCTTTCTTTTGGCAGTATTGGGTTTGAACTCAGGGCCTTGCACTTGCTAGGCAGACTCTCTACCACTTAAGTCACACCCTCAGTCCCTTTTGCTTTAGTTATGTTTGGGATAGGGTCTCCATTTTTGTCCAGGCTGGCCTGGATTGCGATCCTCCTATTTTATGCCTCCCACATAGCTGAGATGACAGGTGCTTACCACCACACCCAGATATTAGTTGAGGTGAGGTCTTGCTAATTGCCACCCAGCTCCCCTGGCTTTGAACCTCAGTTCTCCCAATCTCTGCCTCCAGAGTAGTTATGGATTAAAGGCACGAGCCACTGTGCTTGGCCTCACAAACATTCTTGTTGAAATTGTACCATGCATATGTTACAGTAACTCCTGGTGACCTGGAATATTAGCTAATCAAACTTCCAGCTCACTGGCTATCCCTGGATGCTCACAGTGCTGAGCGGCCGGCCCTGCCATTGTAGATAGAGCCAAGTGCCTGTTGAACGTCTTTGTATGTAACTGCTGCATCTGAATAGAAGCAAATGACACAGTTCAAATGTGTCCAGCATAAAATGGGGATTCACTGAGAAGTCAACACAGGCCCAACGAATTATAACTGTTACTAACACTGCAAAAGCCAGTGGTTCTCAGAGTGTGGTCCTCAGACTAATGGCCTCAGCCTCAGCTGTCAACTTGTTAGAAACACAAATTCTGAGGTCCAATCTTGGACCTACTCAAAGCAGAACCTCTGGGGGACTTGGGTCAACAAATCTGTGTCTTAAGAAGCCCTGCAGGGGGTTCTGGTGCATGAGGATCTGATGAGAAGCTCCGACCTCCATAGTCGTGGAAAAGCGGATCATGATGCCAGTTCACTGTCACCTAGATCATCTGTACAAGTGTCCAAATAGAAATGGGGCAACCCCATGGAGCAGTGCTAAGACTTAGGATGGAAGAACTTGGGAGAACTTGCAATCATTGGCAGGACTGAAGGATGGGGATGGCAGCTGCTACTGCCCGAGGTACTTGCTAGAATCCCCGGATTGAACGGTCCTGCTGTCAGGGCTCACAAGCTAAAGCGGGGGGCTTCCCAGCCTTGGGGATATGTGAACACATGTATATGAATCAGGCGAAGGAAACTTTTTAAATGCCCTGCAGCAGTTCCTAAATTCTGAACTGAAATAGGAACATAAAACATGTCTATTTATAGTACTAGATTTTAGGGAAAAGAACCTCCTGAAGGGTTTTAAAGGGACTATCTTTCTCATACATTTTTTTCCATGGCTTTTATTTTTATGATGTACCATCTGCCTCCAGGCCAGAGAAAGCAGGTGCTTGGGATTTGGGCAGATCCTAGCAGCAGATTGCTCCTTCTGAGAACAGAAGTCTTCGTTTGGCTGTTTGAAAAGGAAGATTCAAATGCCTGACTCTAGAAAGCACTAAAATTCTGCCCTCAGTCACCAATAGGTAGAACTGGTTGTTCTGCTTCAGTGTTTAGATATTATAGTTTGGGGATAAATGATGTCGTCATATTGAAATTGGATTTTTAAAACCCTTTTTATGATGATTAGCAGGTGTGGGTTGTGTGTTTATTAGCATTTTTAATATGATCAAATCACCAACACTCAGCTCTGAAGAAAGTTTGGTAGATACTGGTTTTGATTGATGGCATGTTTTTATGATTCTGAACTGCTTGTTCTCATTCAGGTGTCACAGTATTAATTCTTAGTGATTTTATTGGGTGAAGGTCCAAGTGACCCAAGGACCTGGGCTTAAGTAAGCAAGGCCTTTTTGATTACAGGGCTTCAGGTGGTTAGGTCATAGCCATGAGTGCTAATTCCTAAGGCAGGTGAACAGATGAACCAACTTTGTTTAGATCTTATTTGGTGGTTTCATAACAACTGTCTTTTGGCTTGTAGCAGTCTACAATGTGAAACAGGTTCCTGAAAAACTTAACATTACAGCTGAGCACCAGAGGCTCACACCTGAAATCCTTGCTACTTGGGAGGCTGAGATCAGAAGGATTAAGGTCCCTGGCCAACCCCAGGCAAAAAAGTTTGTGGGACCCCATCTCAATGGAAAAAATTGGGTGCAATGGTGTGCGCCTGACATCCCAGCAAAAGCAGGGAGGATTGTAGTCCAGGCTGGCCTGGGCAAAAAAGTGAAACCCTACCTCCAAAATAACCAGAGCAAAAAGGGCTGGAGGTGTGGCTCAAGCAATAGAGGCCTGCCTAGCAAGCAAGTTCTGAGTTCAAACCTAGTACTGCCAACCCCACCCCACCAAAAAAAAACCCCTAAGATTAAAAACTAAGGTATATAACTTCATAATTTAAGTCCTGTGTCTAAAAGAGCAAACTGTTACCACCTTCCTTTTTTTTTTTTTTTGGCAGTACTGCTTACTATGCAGGTGCTCTACCACTTGAGCCACTGTACCAGCCAGTTACCCAGATATTTAATGTACAGAAAGATATTCCCTTCAAAACCCTTTAAAAGGCTTCATATGACTTTTTAAAGAATAATCTGCAAGTCCATATTGATTTGGAAAACATGCTGTATGAAAGTAGAAACTGTAACTAATACAGAGGGATATTTATATTTGACAAAAATTGAAACACACAGAACAAAACACGCTGGAATTTTATAATTGTTTGAAATCAATTCTTTCTCTTCAAAGCAAATAGAATATTCTTCTTGACCCTTAAGTGTTTTACATAATGATTGTAGAAGCCATATTTGAAGATAGGCAGACTGTCAGAGCAGGAAGAGTCCCTGGAGATCACCTGGCAACTCCTCATTTGAGGGTGAGGAAACCTAAGCAGAGAAGGCTGAAGTGACCTGGAACAGTCACTACTTTAGCCCAGATAAAATGCAGACCTCTGGCTTCAGTGTGGCACTTTCTCACCCACCACCTTTCCAGCAGGGTCCTTTTCCATAACCCAGGAATTTCTTTTTCTGGGAACGTATACTAGAGAAGTTGTACACGCTACCTTTTATAAATGGAATCTCCCATAGTCATGTCTTTGTAGTAACTAATTCTGCTTTTTCTGGTAGGATCAGAACATTTGCTTTGCCCATTTTAGGAAGGCTGAGAGAGGAGGTGGGCCATCAGGCTTCTTAGGGTGAATTGTGTTCTTGTCTAAACCAGTAAGGAGGAAGGGAAAAGAAAAATGGAGGATTGAAGAGATCTTCCATCCCTTCACTGTTTCAGCTTCAGCCCTGGCCCTGGCTCCATGCATAAGCACCAGGTCATGTAGCAGACATTTGTTTTGCACCATTTATTCAACATCGTGCTAAGCCACAGATTAAAGACATACTTCAACTGCCTCTCAGATCCCATAAAGCTTGTAAACAAAATTTTCAGGAAGAAAAGCTGTGGGATATATTCTTAACCTTAATTCTAATATTATTCCACATGAAGAGGGTTGTCTAGCAGCTCCCAGCACTGCCATCTTGTGGAAGTGAGCCGTAGGGCCCTGAAAGTCTGTATTTGAAACCAGGTAAACGTAATCTAGTAGAGACGTTTTGAAATCCCCCAAATCCCCTTACCTGAAACAATTCGTATCATTATTCTTAATGGGATTTTTATTTGTTCCAAAAGAAGTTAACTTGGGGGTGGAGGGGAATCTGGTATTTTGTTCTACCTGGAAAGGAAGGAAATGCATCAGTCATGAGCAAGAGGAAAATGAGCTGCCCCAGCAGCTCATTCTTGGAACATTCTTGGAATGTTCCTTCTGGAATCACTGAGTCTCTGTCCATTTCTGGGATGCCCACCAAGATTCATGGAGAATTAAGTACTAAGTATAACGTGTTTAAACAGACCATATTTTTTTCCCTAAATGTTTATTCCTCTTTCCCATCTTTGCTCCCTCTTTTGAGTTTCTAACCAGTAGAAACAGCATAAAATGTAATATATATTGGCCACAAATTAGAAGACAGTTTATTCCAGAAAATACAAGGTCTTTCTGGGAGAAAATGTTATTTGAAACATAACTATCAGGTAAGCAAAAACAAAACAACTAAGGAACTGATAAAGAAGTATAGCACTTACCAACAGACCAACTACATCTTAAGTATTCAATAAAAATTAGCTAGTATTAAAAGGTCAATGTGGAAAGAAACCACTGCTCACACGCATCATGTTAGAAAGGAATTCCTAACATGGTGTGATAATGTGATAATGGTAACAGGAATCAAGGGAGCAGAATTTTCATTGACAGCCTTGGCTGGACTTTGGAATCACCTGGTATATGTTGCTTTCAAATAATATGTTGCTATAAAAAAAAATTCCAAGGTCCAGGCTGCATCCCAGCCCAATTAGAAAAGAGTTTCTGGACAGATAGGATAGCATATGCCTATAATCCCCCCAGAGGCCACAGCAGGAGGATTGCAAGTTTTAGGCCAGCCTGGGTGACATAGTGAAACCTTGTCTCAAAAAAAAAAAAAAAAAAAATCTCTGGGGCAAGGATTCAACTACCAGTTTATCAGTTTTTAATTCCCTAAGTGATTCGAGAAAAGATCAATAATGACTGCTTTAGCCAGTGGTTTTAAACAGCCAGACCATTACTATCCCAAAGAACTTCAGAAAGTTACCACTTTGAGTGGTTCTTGGTTCACAGGCCAGTAGTCAGGGTCACCTGGTGACTCCATACGCCATGCAAATTGTCAGGTGCCATCCTGGAGTCCTCAAATCTGAAACTCAAATCTGAAATGTTCTGGGAAACATCAAGCTGTTTAATTGCCCTAGGCAGTTCTGATGCAGTTGGTTTGAGACCTGCCCTCTATAGGTGTTTTTTGGTTTTGTTTTTAATGCAATGAAGATCTAAATACACTTTCTTCTTTTTTTTAACCTATGGTCCTGAGAATAAGCCCCAAAGCAGAAAAACAGGTGGACTACTTGGTACTGTTCAGTCTGTAGTGGGTTGGAAGTTAGCAGAGCTGTGACCCATTCTGGCTAGGGTACAGATTTGATGATGTGCCCCACATCTTTGGTTTTTTCTTTTAGAATTGGGCAGTAAGTGAATTTTCTTTTCTTGTGCTGGGGATCAAGCCCAAGGTCGCTCATATGCTAGGCAAGCACTTTACTACGGAGCTATAACCCCAGCCCTGAGTTTTTGGGGTTTTTTTTAAGTTACTAAATCCTAGCTGTGTGGCCCAAGGAAGCCATTTAACTTCATTTTGCATCTGACATTTCTAATTTGCAAAATGAAGGCTCCTTTTGAAAGTCTAAAATTCTGTGAAATACCACTTAGCACAGTGGTTGAAGACATTGGTATCACATTATCTTTATGAGACATAAAACTGTGTAATTTTAATTAAGCCATCCTGAGTGAGTGTCTTACCCATTTTCATTGCTGAGTGATAAGGGAAAGAGAAAGGGAAAAGGGGTTAAACCTAGGTTGATTATAGTTTATCATTCCTAAAACACCTGTCAGAATATATTAAACTAACAGCTATTGAATCATTACCCTCCTATCCAATTTCCATTATGAAACAATAATTTATTTCTGTCCTAAAAGCTGAAGTGTGTTATTAGCTAAATGCTTTAAAATTTGGAAATTCATGGAAATCCAGGTTTCAGAATAAACTGATGTAATTTTAGACTGCTTTTATTTTATTCGTATTATTTTATCAGCATAATTGAACATACAATAAAGTGAGATATCTAAAGTAAACAATTTAATACATACATACCAATGAAACAATCACTACAGTGAAGACAGTGGGCATGCCCCTCACCCGCAGAGGCTATTCACCCCCTGGTAATCCTCACCTCCCAACCCCCTACTGCCCCTTCTCCCAGGCAACCATTTATCTGCCTCTGTCACTGTAGATTTCAGTTTTTTAAATTGATATGTAATTGTACATTTTTATGGGGCATAGGGGGACATTTCAATGTGATGGTTGAATATTTAAAGGTCTAGAGTTTTGTTGTTTTGTATTTTTGGGTTTTTTGGCAGTACTGGGATTTGAACTCAGGGCCTTGTGCTTACTAGACAGGTGCTGTACCACTTGAGCCACTCCCCCAAAGATAGCCTTTGTGTATCTATCTATTACTCGTATCTCTTCTTTTGTAAAGTATCTGTCAAATCTCTTACCCATTTTTAATTGGGTTTGTTTTCTTGTTACGGGGTTTTTCAAATCCTTTATATATTCTGTGTTTTTATTAGGTATAAGCTCTGAAAATATTTTTTCCAGTCTGTGCTTTCTCTTTTCATTTGTCTAATAGTATCTTGCAAAGAGCAAACATTTTTAAATTTTAAACAAGTCTTTGTTAACTTTGCTCTTTCATGGATCATGTTTTGGGGTTCGTTTCTAAGAAACGTGGGTTTAATCCAAAGCCACATTACTCTCCTGTTTTGTTCTAGAAATTTTACCTTACATTTTACATTTAGGTCTAGGATCCATTTTGAGCTAGTTTTTGTATATGGTGTGAGGTGTTGGGCGGAGTTTCTGTTTTTTGCATGTGGAAATTCAGTTGTTTCCAGCATTCAGTTTGTTGAAGAGACAACATCACATACCTCACTGTCTTCACACTTCTGTCAGGAGTCAGCTGTGCATGTGCTTTTGGTCCTATTTTTAAACTCGATTGTGTTCCATTCATGTTTGTCTTTCTTGAAGCTGATACTACCCCATCTCAATTACTATAGTTTTTTTTTTCTTTTATTATTCATATGTGCATACAAGGCTTGGGTCATTTTACCCCCCTGCCCCCACCCCCTCCCTTACCACCCACTCCGCCCCCCACCCCCTCAATACCCAGCAGAAACTATTTTGCCCTTATCTCTAATTTTGTTGTAGAGAGAGTATAAGCAATAATAGGAAGGAACAAGGGTTTTTGCTGGTTGAGATAAGGATAGCTATACAGGTATTGACTCACATTGATTTCCTGTGCATGTGTGTTACCTTCTAGGTTAATTCTTTTTGATCCAACCTTTTCTCTAGCTCCTGGTCCCCTTCTCCTATTGGCCTCAGTTGCTTTTAAGGTATCTGCTTTAGTTTCTCTGCGTTAAGGGCAACAAATGCTAGCTAATTTTTTAGGTGTCTTACCTATCCTCACCCCTCCCTTGTGTGCTCTCGCTTTTATCATGTGCTCAAAGTCCAATCCCATTGTTGTGTTTGCCCTTGATCTAATGTCCGCATATGAGGGAGAACATACCATTTTTGGTCTTTTGGGCCAGGCTAACCTCACTCAGAATGATGTTCTCCAATTCCATCCATTTACCAGCAAATGATAACACTTCATTCTTCATGGCTGCATAAAATTCCATTGTGTATAGATACCACATTTTCTTAATCCATTCATCAGTGGTGGGGCATCTTGGCTGTTTCCATAACTTGGCTATTGTGAATAGTGCCGCAATAAACATGGGTGTGCAGGTGCCTCTGGAGTAACCTGTGTCACAGTCTTTTGGGTATATCCCCAAGAGTGGTATTGCTGGATCAAATGGTAGATCGATGTCTAGCTTTTTAAGTAGCCTCCAAATTTTTTTCCAGAGTGGTTGTACTAGTTTACATTTCCACAAACAGTGTACGAGGGTTCCTTTTTCCCCGCATCCTCGCCAATACCTGTTGTTGGTGGTGTTGCTGATGATGGCTATTCTAACAGGGGTGAGGTGGAATCTTAGCGTGGTTTTAATTTGCATTTCCTTTATTGCTAGAGACAGTGAGCATTTTTTCATGTGTTTTTTGGCCATTTGAATTTCTTCTTTTGAGAAAGTTCTGTTTAGTTCACTTGCCCATTTCTTTATTGGTTCATTAGTTTTGGGAGAATTTAGTTTTTTAAGTTCCCTATATATTCTGGTTATCAGTCCTTTGTCTGATGTCTAGTTGGCAAATATTTTCTCCCACTCTGTGGGTGTTCTCTTCAGTTTAGAGTCTATTTCTTTTGATGAACAGAAGCTTTTTTGCTTTATGAGGTTCCATTTATCTATGCTATCTCTTAGTTGCTGTGCTGATGGGGTTTCATTGAGAAAGTTCTTACCTATACCTACTAACTCCAGAGTATTTCCTACTCTTTCCTGTATCAACTTTAGAGTTTGGGGTCTGATATTAAGATCCTTGATCCATTTTGAGTTAATCTTGGTATAGGGTGATATACATGGATCTAGTTTCAGTTTTTTGCAGACTGCTAACCAGTTTTCCCAGCAGTTTTTGTTGAAGAGGCTGCTATTTCTCCATCGTATATTTTTAGCTCCTTTGTCAAAGACAAGTTGATTATAGTTGTGTGGGTTCATATCTGGGTCCTCTATTCTGTTCCACTGGTCTTCATGTCTGTTTTTGTGCCAGTACCATGCTGTTTTTATTGTTATTGCTTTGTAATGTAGTTTGAAGTCAGGTCAATTACTATAGTTTAAGTCAGATTATGATAGCCCTAAAACTTTGTTCTTCTTTTTAAAAATTGTTTTGGCTAGGTCCTTTGTATTTTCCACAAATTTTAAAATCAGTTTGTCAATTAATACAAAAGTACCTGTTGGGATTCTGATTAGAACTGTGTTGTATCAACAGGTCAGTCAACTCTCTCACCTCATGAACTAGCAGTATCTAGTATCTGAGAGAGCTACTTAGCTCTCTCAGACATGCTTTGTAGTTTCAGTGTACAGGTCCTGTACAACTTTCTACAGATTTATTCTGAAGTACTTCATATTTCAATACTATTGTAGATAGCATTTTTAGTTTCAATTGTCAATTGTTTATTGCTAATATATAGAAATATAATTGGCTTTGGATATTGATCTTATATTCTACAACCTTTGTAAATCCTCTTAGTTCTGGTAGCTTTTTGGAGATTCCTTTGGATTTTCTACATGAACAATCGTGTAAAACTAAAGCTTTTCTTTGTCTTTTCTAATCTGAATGTCTTTCATTTCTTTTTCTTGTCTTATTGTATTGGCTAATGCCCCCACTGGTTGAATCTTCAACAAAGTTGAACTGAAGTGGTGATAGCAAATGTCCTGACCTTGTTCCTGGTCTTAGGGGGGAAGCATTCAGTCTTTCATCATTCAGTCTGATGTTAGTTGTAGGTTTTTCATTAATGCTGGTCAGGCTGAAGACATTTCCCTCTATTCTTAGTGCTAAATGTGTTTTGAATCAGGAATAAATATTGTATTTTATAAATGCTTTTTCTGCATCTACTGAGAATGATATTTTTTTCTTTGGCATAAGAAAAATTACATTTATTAATTTTCTAATGTTAAGCCTTTCACTTGGGGGATAAAATTAACTAAGTAATTATTAATACATATTGTTGGATTTTATTAGGTAATTTTAAAAGAAATTTTACAGATATTTCCTTATGAGACTTAGCACTTCCAGTTATTTTATTTATTTATTTTCATCTTTTCCTTTTGAACAGAATCTAAGTTTGTTGAGTATAGGTTCTAGCAATATAAAATACATTGATCATTTTATCCTCACCTACCTCAGAGCTGGCACATGACAGATGCCCTGTAAACATTTTGTTGCTGAAAGAGTGTCAAGAGGTGCTAGAGAAGTACTTTTACCTCACCAGGAAGGGATTTTCTACCTGCCAGTCTAGGGAATTGGTCCTGGAGACATTGGGGAATGACTGAAGGATTTTGAGTAAGAAGTGACATGCTGGTGATGGAAAACAGATTAAAAGTAAATCTGGTGGCTGGAAGACCATTTCCCCAATTATTGAAGAAATCCGGTGGAGAAAAGAAGAAAACTTCAACTAAAACAGTGGCTGTAGGTAGAGAAGAAAAATATGTAAGTAGGCAGAATGGAGAGCACGTGAGGGACTCTGCATGGGAGCTGGTGGAGAGGAGAATGCAGGGCCCTTTTAGTGACCTAGGAAACCCAGACAGACAGGTGTGGGTGTGATTGGGAGGATTTGTGGGGCTGGAGGGTTGTAGGATAAACTAGTGGGAGGTCCTAGAAGACAGCTGAGCATGTCTACTCTGGAAGTATGGATCTGGATTCTTCATATCTAGGTGATAATTAAAGCCAGGGGAGTGTTGGGAACCCCTTTATCTATAGCCCTCTGTATGTCTGTCTGTCATTGTGTTTATCATAATCCATGTTCCTGGCTGCCTCCTGAGCTGGACCATGAGTTCTCTAAGGAATCCTGTCCTCAGAGCACTGGGTCTGATCTCCAATGAGGGCTTCGTAAATGCTGGTTGAGGAGTTCAGTTGTTCTGCTATTCTGTAGTTCCAAGACTAAACAAGCTGCTTCATCTATAAGCACTTTTGCTTTCTCACCTGTACGATGAAGAAAACTCTCACCATAAAAACTTGTTGTAAGTCTTAGGTGAGATAAACAACATTTGGAACCTTACTAAGTGTTAGTTCCTTCCTATCTGACTTAATGAAATCTAAACACATCATTTAGGGGGAAAGCAGCTGTTCAGAAAGTCCTTTCGGTTTTTTGAAGATCCCAGCAAGGAAGATCTCAGGTTCCTATTGAGGCTCATTTCTTCATGCTTTTCTTACTTCCTTTCATCATTATTTATGTGCATCTAGGCATAAGTACTACTTGAAACACTAGTGGGTACTTTCTTTTCACTCTAGCCCAGGAAGAGAGAAAAACTGCTGTCATCCCTCCAGATGTGTGGGTGATTGGCTCCTGGCCCTCCCCCATGCATATCTGCAGATGCTCAAGTCCCTGATGTAAGATGGTGGAGTGTCTGCTTATAACCTGTGCACATCCTCCTGCATCTCTAGATTACTTATAACACCTAATATAAGTACCATGTAAATAGATGTTATATTATTTAGGGAATAACAAGGAAATTGTTTGTACAACTCCAGTATAGGTATGATTTTTTTCTGAATATTTTCTTTTTTAAATTTTTTGAGACAGGGTTTCATTACATAGCCCAAATTCAAAATCTTCCTGTCTCAGTCTCCTGAGTGCTGGGGTTATAGGCATGTACTACCATACCTGGCTCTCTTCTGAATCTTTTAAATCTGTGATGGGTTGAATTTACAAATGCAGAACCTAAGCATACTGAACGTCAGCTGTATTGTGAAAACTCTATATTTTAATTGTTGCTCAAAGAGTTAAACAACAAAAAAAATTGAGTCTACTAGCCAGGTGCACCGGCTCATGCCTGTAAGCCCAACTCCTGAGTGGGAGACAGAGATATGGAGGATCATGGTTTGAGGCCAGGCCTGGCAAAACACTTGTGAGACTTCATCTCAACAAATAAGCTGGGAGTGGTGGTATGCTTCTATAATCCCAGCTAGGCAGGAAGCCAAGGTAGGAGAATTAGAGTCTGTGGCCAGTCCCAAGTCAAAACATGAGACCCTACCTGAAAAAAGAACCTAAAAGTAAGAAGGGTTTGGGCTGTGCTCAAGAAGTAGAGGACCTGCCCAGCAAATGCAAGGTCTTGCGATGAAACCCCAGGACTGAGAACAGAACAAACAAAAACTCTACTGAAAGTCATAGAACATATGTAATGGGAGCTGTTTTAGTTTTGAAAAATCTACTTTGGTTTGAATGCTAATTAATCTGATTATTGATGTGGCTTAGGCACACTTTAAATATTTTCTGCAGGTTTCTATTTTATTCCCTCCTGTCTTGTGTTAATAAGTTCCCCTTTCTAGTTACATTAAGGACTTTTTCAAAGAAGGAATTCTTACCTCTAGTAATTTGGGTTAGGAAAATGCTAGATGAGTTCTATCTTTTAGATCGCTAAGGGAAGAGAAGGAAACTACCTATATGTGGGAGTGTTTGTTTTCCAGCCTTTAGTTACTAAAGTAGTAATTTAACATTTTGCCACCAAAGAGTTGCCAAAATTGCGGTGGCTCAGAACTTACATGCAGTGTTAAGGAGTTCAGCCTAGCAGACGTGGTTGGGAAGCCTGGGGTTTGGTGCTAATTCACTTTGTCTCTGCAGATTACACCCTCACCTTTGCTGAGCCTGACTGTTCTTAAATGAAAAATGAGACTTGGTCTAAGCCTTTTGCTTGCTAAAGACTTCTGTGGCTCCGATTCTGTGAATAGGAAAGGAACAGTGCTGTGATTTGTCTTGATGGGGTGGGGCTAAATCGGTCATGCCCCCAAACCAATGAACCCAGTGTACGGCCTCTCGGTGTTGTTGAGACACAAGGTAGTGAGCAATGACCAAAGGAAGGTGAGATTACACAGACTGTAGGCTAGCAGTGGCTATATGCTTCACAAAAGGATTCCCATCACAAATGTTTTATTTTATATTTATTTGTTACTATTATTTACTTTGGTAGGACTGGGCTTTGAACTCAGGGCTTCACACTTGAAAAGCAGGTACTTTACCACTTGAGCCACACCTCCAGTCCATTTTGCTTTGGTTATTTTGGAGATGGGCATCTCAAGAACTACTTGCCTGGGCTGGTCTCAAACCTCGATCTTCCTCATCTCAGCATCCCAAGTAGCTGAGATTACAGGTGTCAGCCATAAGTGGCTGGCTAGGATTGTTTTAAATGATGATCCAAAGCTGGCTATAAATGAGAAGCTTTTAAGAAGTATTGAGGGACAGTGGCAGAAGTCTGTCACCTGGATTTGCACCCCCCACTCTGCTAGTAGCTGATGACCAGCTCTTCAGTGCTGAACCTGATTTCTTTCTTTTTTTGATGGGACTAGGGTTTGAACTCAGGGCTCCACACTTGCAAAGCAGGCACTCTACCACTTGAGCACAGCTGCAGTCCATTTTGCTCTAGTTATTTTGGAGATGGGGGTCTCATAAACTATTTGCCTGGGCTGGTTTCCAACAGCAGTCCTCCTGGCCACAGACTCCCAAGTAGCTAGGACTATAGGCATGAGCCATGGGTGCCCACTATGATTTCTCAAGGTGGCTTGATTTTGACTCGGGAGGTTACACTGATTCTCCCTGTGTTCAGAATTTTGATATTTAAGTTAAAAGGACCTTTGTCCAAAAAATTAAATCAGTCTGATGACTTCCTTGATTTTCTGATGGCATTTTACTCCACATAATGGAAAAGAAAAGGCCATGACTATGTTTTGAACATCTGTCCACTGGTCTATATGTTACTCCCCATGCATGTGTTGGATGCCTCCTCCACCTGCTGCTGTCAAATGCGACTTTCTGTCCTGCAAAATCTCCATCTCCCTGGGAGTCACCCCTCAAAATACACCGATTTATTTCATTTACACCAGCTTTTAGGTAATATGCACACCTTTAATGGGGCTAATAAGAGATGAGTAATTGCTTTTCACTTAAACTCTACTTAATCCATGCGTGTGGATGTTTATTCAGTATGCATTGCAGGTGGCTGTTTTAGTGGCTCTTATTGCTATTTAAAGTTAATAAATTAAGAAAGTACCACCCAAGGCTATTTTTAAGCTATAGTCTTAGTGCCCTGGAAATGCGTACATTGCTCAAAGACATTAACTGCTATTTATATAGTTAATTGGTAATGACTCATTAAAGAAATGTATTTCTGTTCATGGGTCATTCTGAAAGCACCAATTTAATTACAGCATGACCCTCAGACACATTTTCTTTTTAAATTTATTTTTATTATCATACTATTGTACTCAGGGTACGTTGTGACATTTGCAAAAGTGCTTACAATGTATTATAGTTGAATTCATCCCCTCCATCATTCTCCCTTATCCCCCCAACTCGCACATTCAACACGTCTCATTTTTCCATTTTCACACATGAGTACATAATATTCCCACCATGTTCACCCTCCTACACCCTCTCCTTATATCCTCCCCACATTTGCTTCCCATGGATAATTAGTAACTATGGATAGAGTAGTGTCTACAATCTGGGGAGGCCCAGGAATGTGAGGGAGAGGCACCATCACCCCATTTAAATCTTCTGAGTTAGGGACCCAGCTAGTATAAGAAAAGGGGACGGGGCAAGGGGCCTCTCTGTGCTGTAGGTGGTCCTGTAGGTGTGCTGTTATCAGAGTATTGTTTTCACTCATGTCTGAGGATAATATAGCTCGCAAGATCACTTCCCAATTCAGATATGAGGTATAGATGTCAAATCTCATTAGTATTGACCTTCAGTTTGCTTGCATTCTGCCTCCACACATCAGATGCTGTCTGTGTTTTAATTTACAACACACTTGTGATGCTTACACTCTCATAGGACACACAGAGCACCCATGAGCGACCTTTCAAAATTGGTATTGCTGATTGATATGCCATCAGGTGTCATGTTCCACCATGTTTTCAGTCATCTCAAATTATTCTTTTTCCCCTCTGCTTTGTTGAAACATTGAGGAGATAGAATAACCTCGGGACTGGGCACAGTGTCACAAGAAGGGAAGGGAGTCCCTTTCCCCAGGGGCCTCCCTGAACCTACAAGACAGTGTTCTCCTAAGCTTTGAGCACTGCATGCCTAACAAGTAACCGAGGAGCAGCAAAGGCTTAGCAACAGATAAGTACATGGTTGGGAGGAAGTTCCTTAATGGGGACTACCAAAGACCTTCAAGACCTAACCAAGAAGATTCAGATTCCCTGATAGGAGGTGAGGAACAATTTAGGATTTGCCGGCCTTCTACAAGTCACACTTTTTAAAGTGCTAGCCGCACAGTCAGGCATGAGAATATTTTTTTTTAAATTGTAATTACTGGCTCATATGTAGACAAGGACTCTAAAGACCCTGTCTTCATTCATCTATTATAGCAAGTCTCCTTTTAAAAAGATAATAAAAAATTTGTTATTGGCATAGAGCTCTCTCTGTATGTAGATACACATATTTTAACTACAACAAACTTTGGTTCATTATGAGTTTTTATCATGAATTTACCTTATGTATGAATTCAAAAAGATCAAGGGCTTTCTGTGGTTCCCACCCATTAGTCTTATATGAAGTAACAAGGGTCCCAGTCTTCTTTATGTTTTTGTACTCTGGCTTCATAGTAAAGCTTTGTAGTTGGTCCTCACCATCTGAGTCACACTGGGGAAGGAGAGAGAATTGGACTTGCATTTTGAACAATTATATTAACCTTGGCTAATGGCAGCTTTCTTTAGCTTCCCGCTAATTTAAAGTCGGGATATCCAAAGAAATTGAACTGTCATGGGCTCATACTAGATTCTCCACATCAATAAAGGAGTGCACTGGGGTGTTGGGTAGAGAGCACATGAGGACCTGTCCTGCTGCTTGAGAGGTCATGGGAGTTCATGGTACTCAGTCCTAAATCCTAAGTGTTTCAGGTGCAGCGAGATTTGTATAAATCCTAAATGGTGGTGGTGGAGGACATCTTTGGCATGAAAACATCATTTCTTTTCCTCTTACAGCCAATAGAGAAATTAAAGTTTGTGGGTTTTTTAAAATTTTTTTATTTCAAAGACTAGTTAGTCTGTATACAACAACTGCTTTGAGAATCTTATTTTTATTTTAATCTCTAGTTTCATTCAGCAGTACACTTTGTGTATCACAAATTCCCCTTTCGTCCCATAAGATACTAGATGCCTGTCTGGGTTCATTATGTAGAAGACTGACCTTATTTTCCCACCTGGAGGTCAGCCCTCTCTCTTGGGGCCCCTCCCTGCTCTTAGACTCTGACCAGTCATCTCATTTAACAAGTGTCCCCTGGCATTCTGGCTGGTGTAACTGTGTCTCCCGGTTCCCCTGAGGAGTCATTGCTCTCTCTGTCCCACCCAGTTGTGAGGACAATGGAAAGGTCTTTAGGCTTGCCTGATTCTTATTTCTTTTAACACATAAGAATGGATTCAAGGTTATCTCCATCCCAATGTGACTTACTCTCACTGCATGGGGATAACCCTGAGTGTGCCCATGGGAGTGTATTAGCAACAGGAATGTCATCTGTCATGCGTTGCATGGAAGAAGAGAAAAGGTTGAAAAGTGGAGTGTCCCAGAATAAGCTCTTTGTTCAAAATGCCTGCGTTTGACTCATTTTGTAAGCCACACAGGGCCTACCATGATGCCTCACAAATAACAGGGACTCCATAAATGTTTCTTGATGGAACTAATGAATGTAACCCAATAGATTAATAGATCCCGCTGTTTCATCATTCTGAAGAAGGAAAATAAAATATAGCACTTTGGGGTTGTTGTAACATCACTTGACCAAAAAAAGGTGCATTTTCTTCTTGTAGAAAACTTTCAACAGATAAAAAGTGAGTTGCATTTTGCACACTGACAACCTGTACCACTGGCCAGACCCAGCAAACACAAGGGTCACTTTCCTAACCCATGATCACTACAGTGCCTTATGTTTTTCTGTCTAGGTGGTGCTGGTAAAAATGTCATCACAAGCTATTACCCTAAATCTCACATATTCTGAAGGAATAGGCGCTGATCCTGTCATTTGAGGACTACAAAATATTTGTCTAGACGTTTGAGCCAATCTGTATTTTTATTTAATGTGGAATTGGCGAGAAAATAACAAAGACAAATTCAAATGCTTGCATCTCTAACCTTGTCACAGTGTCTGAACATTCATTCATCATCATTATCTTGAATTCTTACAGCCAGCAGACTTCATAGGAAAGCAAGCACTGAAACAGATTAAAGCCAAGGGGCTGAGACGGAGGCTGGTCTGCCTCACCTTGGCAACGGAGGATGTGGACCCAGAGGGAAATGAGAGCATCTGGTACAAGGGCAAGGTGAGCGCTGAGGACCTCGTTGCCAGGGCCACCATGTCATCTGCTGAAACTCTCCTTAGAGGCTTTTTATTCTAATTTATTTCCTTACTCAAAGGCAGATACACTTGATTTCTGAGCTACATTCAAGAAACAGAAAGTAATTAACTGAAAGGAAGATGAAATGCTGCTTATTTTTGAAAACATAAGATTCTGTATGTTTTGTTTTAAAAGAATAAACCTGAAAGAGTACTGGGGGGGGTGAATATGATAAAGTACATTAGGTGCATATATGGAAATGTCACGAGGAAACCTCTTACTATGTATAATTTAATAGACACCAAAAAGAAAAGAATAAACCCAAGGACTTGAAAAGTGTTGGACAACTGGGTAAGTATGAATGAGAGAATAGAACCATCAATGTGTTCACCACATCCATACCTGTGGATGCAAAATATGGAGTCTATAAAGGATCTGGCATTGTGAGTTAGTTCTCAGGGATCTTTCAGAAGAGGGAAACTAGCATATTTGCAGAAAAAGAATTCCAAATGAAAACATCTGTGGCCATGGGGTTGAGCCTTGGAAAGTGAAGTGAAAAGTGGCCACTCTTCATTTTTTTCTTTCACTATTTTCACTCTTTAGAAAAAGTGAAATTTTCCCCATTTGAAATGAGGCATTCTCTCTGTCTGCAATAAAACCAGGGTCTGTCAGGTGACTTATCCAGGGAACTTCATTTCCTCTACATTTACGACTATTTGTAAAACCCAGTTTGGTTCAGCATCTAGATGGCTCTCAGCTGGTGTCACCAGGCAGGCACAGAGAATTCAAAGCTTGTCTAAGAAGCTGTTCCATTTTAAGAAGAGTCAGTTTTGTCAGTTCCCAATACTCTGAGATTCCAAATCTGGGCTTTTTTACTCACTTACTGTTTTTTATTTTCTCTCTCAGTGAGAAGTTGCTAGAGGTGGGGAACCCTGTAGTATCAGATCACAATCTTTGAATTACTAAAAAAAAAAATGCACCTGATCTAAGGCATTGGCTATCTGACATAGAGTTAACATCTGTTCAGTTCCTACTGTAGGCCAGATGTTTTCATGTTCTTTCTCATTCACTTTTGCCACCTCCCTATCAGATATGTAGGACCATTTCTATTTGAAAGATGAGGCTCTGGGACTCAGAGAGGTTAAGTAAAGACCTTGAGTTTACACAGCTAGTTACTGAGGTTGCTGATTTCAAACCCAGGTATTCTTGGGCTTTGATTTCTTGTCCTTTCTTCTAAGGCATGCTGGATACTCCAGTTTGTTCTTATTTCTGTCCTTCTGATGTTGTCCTATAGTCTATTTTATTTTATTAAAAATATTTTTTTGGCAGTACTGGGGGTTGAACTCAAGGTCTCATGCTTGCTAGGCAAGCACTCTATCACTTAGCCACATTGCCAAACCCGTTTTGCTTTAGTTATTTTTCAGATGGAGTCTTGTGCTTGTATGCTCAGGACCAAACTCAGACCTCAGTCCTCCTACCTATGTCTCACTTTTTTTTTTTGGCCTGGGTTTGCCTTGAACCACAATCTTCCTATCTCCACCTCCCCGTAGCTGGGGTTATAAGCATGAGTCACTGCATGCAGTCATCTTTAGAACTTAATTCAATATCCACAGTTTTTGTACATCTCAGCAGTAGGTAGATGTTATCAAACACTGTGAAGCCAACAGAATTTTTTCAGATCTCGAGTTACTTTTCCTTTCTATCATTCTTCACAAGCCACCCTTCACTTACTGCTTAAATTGGACTCACCTTGCTCTTCTGTTTGAATTCTTCCTACTTTCCTCACTGTTTTTCCTTCCCGTACCCTTCTGTATCTCTGGTTCAGTCTCCTTTCTTAATATATGTACTTCCTAGCCTAGGGTGGCAGTGCATACCTGTAGTCCCAGCACTAGACTTTCAGGCCAGCCTGAATCACATAGCGAGACCCTGTTCTTCCTCCAGTTCAAGTTTGCTCACTATTTACAAGACTTCTACTCTTCACCAGCTCTGTTAACCAGTGACTTGACCTGATCCCGACCCCATCTCTGGCCCTCAGTTTTCACATCTACACAATGAAGCCGCTGGACGAGAGCATGTCTAAGGTTCTTTCTAGCTCTAATTAATTTTTTCTGTAGTCATTACATTTTCCCCACCCCATCTTTCCTGTATTTTACATTTTTCACTACAAACCTACCCAGCTTTCTCAGTACTTCTGAAGATGGCTTACAGTCATTCTTCTACCAGCATTCTGTTTTACTCTGTCACAGATGGTAGCAGTATTGTGCTGTAATGTTCTGTATGCAGCCCATGTCAACCACAATCAACCCACAGATTTTTAGCCACATTAAATAGGATGATACCCAAAGTCAAGTTAAAAACCTGAAAAACCAAGCTCCATTTAAAAAAATTTAGTTCCTTTGCCAACTGTATACAGTGAGTTTACACACTGTATCTGTTTCTTTCTTACCATATGGCCTCTGCTTACAGAGCTTCTGATGTTATAGGAACATTTCTTTTGAAGTTCTTAATATACGCTTGTCTTCCATGCTTAGTGGGGTCATAATTTCATCATGAAGATAGTTCTTTCAATCCTCTTTCTCAAAGGCCCTTCTTTAATTTTTTTTTTCTTTTTTTTGCAGTACTGGGGTTTGAACCCAGAGCCTTGTGCATGCTCAGCAAACAATCAGTCACTGAGCTACATCCCCAGCCCTTAAATTTTTTTTATTTTTATTGACACATAGTAATTGTACATAATTATAGCATACAGTGTGACATTTCAATTCATGTATATAATGTAATGATCCGATCAGAGTAATTGGCACATTGTCATTTTAGACATTTATCATTTCTTTGTGTGAAACACTTAAACCCTCTCTATTAGCTATTTTGGAATATTCAATTAATGGTTGTCAACAATAATTACCCTACTGTGCTATAGAACAGCAGTTATTTTTCCTATCAAAGGCACTCCTTTGATTCTCTAGAATCTGGGATGATAGATTCCGCCTCCCCCCCATTTGTGTTGCTTTTATTATTTGGTATTTTATTGTTGCCAGAGATAGAGTACAAGTTTGTGCATTTATTCAGCAATTCTTTTGGTTACCTTCTATGTGCCAGCAATATGACAGGCACTCCAGTGAACAAAGCAGAAAGCATCTCTGTCCTCATAGAGTTTACATTTCAGGCAAGGAAGGGACAGACAATGAGCAAAATAAATAAAAGCCACGGCATGTCAGATGGTGATGAGTGCCCTGAAGAAAAGTAAAGTCCCGTTGGGAAGTGCTTAGAATTTTAAATGAGGTTTAGTATTTTAAAAATCAAGGAAGAAGAGTGCTCCTAAGAAGGACTTTCATTATTTTGGATGCTTTAGTTTTAGAAGCTTAGCTGGGAAGGAAGTTTTGAAGAAGAGGTTTGTGGACAAGTTTGGAGAGTTTTTAATTAAAAAATTATTTTACTGTGGACAAGTTTGGAGAGTTTTTAATTAAAAAATTATTTTACTTCCAAAGTATTATTAAACTTGAGTGGAAAATTACTGCCTAGTCAGGACTCAGCCTTTGGCATAATTCATGTATCATACGATATTTTTGATGTAGTAAATAATTTTTGTTTCACCTATGTTTTTCATTACTTATATTTAGGTAGTTTATCACTGGTTTAAAACCCTGTCACAAATACAACTGTAGGCCAGATGACTTCGTTGGCAATGTCTATCAAAATTTAAGGTAGAAGCAAAAGCAATTCTACAAAGTTCTCTTAGAAAACAGAGAATGAACAATTTCCAACATTTTTATGAGGTCAGGTTTGCTAAAACACTTATAAGAAAAAAATTAAAACCAATATACAATATTCTTCATGAACAGATACCAAAATAGAAGAAAATACTCACAGTTGAATTTGACACTACAGAAAAGGCGGTTCATTCAAGAAATTCAAAGTTGTTTTAAGATTTGATAATCAGTCAATGTAAGTCACCCTTTAAAACAATGTTTTAACATATACTGGCCACCAGTGGCTCACTCCTGTAATCCTAGTTACTTGGGAGACTGAGATCAGGAGAATCCACGTTCAAGGCTAGCCTGGGGAAATAGTTCATGAGATTCCGTCTCCAAAATAACCAGAGCAAAATGTGGCTCAAGTGGTAGAAGGCCTGCTTTGCAAGAAGCCCTGAGTTCAAACCCTTCCCACTCAAAAAAAAAAAAAAAAAAAGAATCCATGTAATCAGGACTAGAAGGGAGTTTCCACAACCAGATAAAATGCATCTGTGAGCATCCTACGGATAAGAGTGTACCAATATGCAGTAGATCCTCACATCCCCGACGGTCCCTTGCTATAGAGATGTGGAAAGCAGAGGGGTAGAGGTAAGAGTGGAGTATGGCTGTGATGTAGTCAAAATCTCTCCTTGTGCTTCAAGTCCAGAGTCCAGACAAGGCATCTACTTTGAGAACTACTGATCCTCAATGTGGCAGGTGCCAGGCTGTGCTGCAGCACTGCCTCTATGAACACTGCAAGGAAGGGAGGGAAAGAGAGGGCAGGAACCTGCTGTGACCCAGGCAGGAGCTTCACGATCACACTGTGACCACCCAGAAGTGTTTCCAATGACCCAGGAGAGAGGAAATTGTTTGCATGAAGACCCTCAGCCTGCAGGTGTTACAAGTGAAAGCTTTGGAAGCACAACATGGAGGAATGCCCAAGCTGGCCTGGAAGGGAGTCCTTGCCTCTCCAGGGGCGACTGTAAGAGTCACAGGAGACTCTCTGCACCAGGAATGGAAAGGAGAAACACTGAAGCTGTGGCCTCTGGTCTCCTGTCTTGATGACTGCCCTCTCCCTCTGGGTTTCTGGAACCACTTCCCAGGATCTAGTAATCAGAAATCTTGCCTAGCAACTAAATCAGATAAGTAGAATTTTTTCATGAGTCCAAATCCTGGAGTAAATGCTAGAGCCAGAGAGGCCAATAGGATTTCCAGTTCTGGTGAACAGGAAGTAGCTCCATTCTTCCCAGGTCTTTCCTCTTAGAACTAAAAAGTCCTCTTAGGAATCACTATAGTTTGCAAGAAAAGAAATTGCTGTGCTTAACCTAGATTCACTCTTCAGAAGCACTGGTTTAAGCGGATTTGATAGGTGAATCTGCTTGGGCATCTCGGGATAACCTTGGCACTCACTCTCTAGAAGACAGTACCAGGTGCTGCTGCAAGTCCGCTCTGAGGAGAGTCAGGCCTGCACCAAAGCCTGGACTTCAAATGTCCCTTGGTCGTTGAACTGTGAGAAGTTGCAGCAGCCACTTCATTTCAGGGTGGACACCACAGACACTCCCATGGTTTGGAAAACCATTTGGAGGTTATTGGCTCTTTAACCATACTGTGAAGAAATAATTCAAATCTACAGTTAAAATTTACTTAGTTTGAAAAGTCTCAGTCAGTGCATGTTGGTTCTGGAAACTAGGAAGTGCAAAGTCAGGGTGCCAGCACAGTGGTTTCTAGGAAGAGCTCTGTTCCTGTCCTGTGGATGGTCAAGTTCTCCCTATGTCCTTACCCTTCTTACTTTGTCACCATTCGCCTTCTCTTGAGGCAGCCACCAGGAGGCACTGTGCGTTCCATTCCCTCAGAGATGAGCAGTCGGTCAACAGCCATCTTGGAAGCACATCCTCCAGCCCCACCCAGGCTTCAGGTGACTGCACCTTCATGAGACCAAGTTAGAACGATACAGCTGAGTAAACTACTCCTGGATTTCTGATCCTCAGAACTTTCGGGTGTTTTTGAGTCAGGATCTCTCTATGTTCAGGCTAGCTGGCCTCGAACTAGCAATCCTCCTGCCTCATCTTCTCAAGTGCTGGGATTATAGCTGTGCACCACCTTGCCTGGCAACAAAAGGTACTGTTACTGATGAACGGGGGTATTTCAGATGCTCCTCAGTCCTTCGGATGCACTGTCTAAGATTAAGATGCTGTTCCAGGCGCAGCAAAAGAACCACAAAGAGTAGGAAGATAGCAAAGTGAAAGCACGCTTTGAGGTATGAGGTGTAAGGGTCTACTGCCCAAAAGCCGTTGTGGGTGTGGTTACTAGGTGGCAGGAAATTAGTATCCTCTTCTTGTGACTCCTTCCCAAATGGTTTCACTACTGTGCAGTGACTGCCAGGGTGTGGGAAGTCACATGCCTGTGCCTTTGAGAAGGTGAGGGCAGGTGTGGGAGCCTCTGATCCTTTTTAGCCCTTCAGTGTTTAGAACTGCCAGTGGAAGGTTATATAGTGGTCACTAGGCCTTAAGAGTGCATGCGTGACCCTGATAAGGGGTGTATGCTTCCTGACCATACAGGGTCATCATTATCTTATTCATCAGTCCAGGATGTGAGCCACCTGTGGTTTTATGATTCTGTCTCTTTAAACGGAACAGAGTATCTCATGTAGCCTGAGATTCTTCCTCATTCCTGCTCATGTCTCCACAGCTGCCTACCTCACACGGCCTGGAATTGGAGTTCTGCACTTTGTGGAACCTGCCTGTGCTGAGTTCGGGTGCCACCTGAGGGGGCAGGGCCAGGAGTGGTGCCAAGTAGAAAGGCCTGGGGCTTTCAGACTTGCTGGGAGGAGTAGGCAGCTGGGTGCCATGTTTCTTCCCTTCTCTTCTTCGTTTTTTAATAAACTAAGACATACAGGGATAGTGAAAGAACCACAACACACCATCCCTCTTAAAGCACATTACTTCCTTCAAAGGCCATTTGCCATGTTTCCTTCTGTAAGTCAATTAGAGAGAAATGAGAAAAGGCTGAAAAATAAATGAGAATTATTTACACTGGTGAATTAAACAAGGGATGAAAAAAAGAAATGTAATCTACTGGACAGAAGCTGGGCAGGTTGTCCTTAGAATTTTCTACATAGAAAAGGAATGGATCTAATTGAACCTGGAAGGTTTAAGGTAGAACTATGTGAGGTTTACTGGACCTCTCTTTGGAGATTTAGTAATAAGATAAAAGGAAAAACTAAACTTTGAAAACATCCTGGGCTGCTAACCCTTGGGTTAGAGAGAAATTAAAATGGAAATGAAAGTAAATTCTAAGAGAAAAGAAAGCACATTTTGAAAATAGCACTCACAAAATGAGCACTCTGTTTCCTCAGGCAGCTAACACAGAAAAGACTGCAAGGCACTCTGACTGCTGCGACGTTAGGAGACCTGGAGACCAAAGTCTCTGCAAGTCTCTGAAGACTGACTGTGGGCTTGTGACCCAGTGAGTCAGGGATGGCACCTGCACACCGGGCTCTTCCTATTTCTTCAGTTGCCCAAGAAAACTAGGTTAACTCTCCAAGTTCCAAACACACATCTGTGTTTTGCAGACCTGGAAGTGAAAGGAAGGTTACCAAGTTAGCCTAGTCTTTCAAGGAGCAGTATTAAAAGTTCAAGTTCCCTGACCACATCCCTGTGTTTCACACTTACTAAGTTCTAAAGGAGCAAAGCAATCAACAGTGTGCACCTTACCTGGGCTGCTAATAATATGCAGGTGGATGCATTCCAGTTTCTTGATTTTTTTGTTGTTGTTGTTAATCAACCAATTCTCACTATGACATTCAGGAATCATATGGAGAGGTTCTGATTTGGGGTTTCAATGAGGTCATTAAAAATGGACCACAGAAATAAGAGAATATACTTAAAGTCACAAATGTGTTGAGATCTAAAAGACTAGGACTGTAGGGCAGTAGTGTGCTGTTTGCTGAATTGATCACCAGGATGACTGATGTCCAGAAAGCTCTGACCACCAGCAGTAGTCCACAGTGCTTGACAATGGGGCCAGAAGGAGTAGCGTGATGCTATGGTGACCAGGAGAAGCTATTTCGAGTTTTTGTTTGCTTCCTTTTACCTTTGTTTCATGCAGGGTTTTGACTTGACAGTTTTTGGCATTTTCTGCTTTTGCTTCTGTTTTATCCCTTTAACCTGGTTTCCACTAACCCTCTTACCTTCTTGGGATTATTGTATAGATTTTTTTTCTTTTGTAGTATAAAGCATTTGTTTTCATCTTCTGGGTTTTTGAGTCCTTGCTTAGTATTGTCTGCTGGTTTACCATCACAAGTTACCTTAATTCATCCTCTGTGGTTTTGAATTTTTGCTTCTTTGTTCATCTTTAACAGAGATAAGGTACAAGTTTATTCTTCACCAAATTTTTATTATCTACTATGTGCCAATACTATTCTTCTCTCATCGTGGAAGGTTTCTCCTCCACCTTTGCCAACTTAAATCCACCCAACTTGAAAGTATAGAAGAAACCCTGGCTCAATGATTATTAGCCTTCATGTTCTCTGCCCTGGTGATGATTTCTTGTATCTCGATGCTTATTCCCCAGTTAAGCTCTAAGTTCTTGAGGGTAGATATCAGGACTTTACTCATTCCTCTAGAAAAAAAAAGTATTGTGTGTGGAGAGCCAAAGCATTAAAGGTACCACTTACTAAAGTATCTTACAATTGGCAAGAATTGTTAAATTATCAGTATGCATATACACAATATATATATATTCTCTCAAATAGAATGCTGACTTCACACTGACTACTGCTGTTAATAAATACTTTTGTTCAGCACTATTTTGCAGACCATTTTCTAAACACCAACAAGGACAGTAAAGTAAGTTTGCATTTTAGAATTTTCCCATTCTATTACTCCAGTGGTTTAATGATAAAAGTTTTTTTTAAAGATTAAAGTGAAAATATTCCATTCTTCCTCCTACCAAATCCCTTAGTATGAACCTGAGCAAAATAATGCTGGGTTAAGAAACTAAGTGCTATTATTTTAAAATGAGAAGTTTCAGGGTAATGTAGATGTGTACTTAGAAAATTATTTTTTCATAATTTATAATTTTTTTATTAATCTTCGAAAAAGGGTGACTTTCCTCCTATATCTCTGGTGTTATCCCACAGACAGCATGTCTGAAAACTTTGATTTTGTAAATTGACTCTGTATTTTGGATTATTTCATCTGGAGATGAACAAAACACTGTGACCAAGATGCTGAGGACTGTTGGGTCTTGTTTTTCAGGTGGTTGGCAACACAACATCTGGAAGCTACAGTTACAGCATCCAGAAGAGTCTGGCTTTCGCCTATGTCCCTCTTGAGTTAAGTCAAGTGGGACAACAAGTGGAGGTTGAACTATTAGGTAAAAATTACCCAGCAACCATCATACAAGAACCTTTGGTATTGACAGAACCAGCCAGAAACCGGCTTCAGAAAAATGATAGAAAGGACAAACCTTGAAGAAGACTATTACCAGTCAGCTGGATTATAGTTGTTATATGACTATACTTGAAATTACTGTAATTGGTTCCTGGGGAATAGAGTAAACCAAGAATTCATTTCAAAATCATCGAAGTCTAGATTTAGAATCTTAATAAAACTTTTCCCTTAATTGTGTTCTAAGCAAGATAGAATAACTCATTAGTAATTTACATTGTTCTTCCAGATGAAGAAATTTAAAATAGATGCTTTTTGTTACCCCATATTTTTGTTTATGAAACCAAATCAGCAAAACATTAGGTGCTTGTCAATATACATTCGTCATAGTAACTGAATAAAAGGATTTATATAATTTTTGGAACATAGCATCTGGTTGGTAGCTGAAAACAAAATTAATAAATTATCTTGCATATAAAAACAAAAGCAATCTTATTGATGGGTTTACTTCATTGAGAAGTCTTTCCCGAGTTGAATAAGTGATAGTACTAATTTTCACAATATATCTGTGATAAAATTAGTAAAATTCAATATCAGTTTACCACCAACATTTCTATTCAGTTCTCTGAAATACTTTTTCTTAATGGCTTCCCTGAAAGCAGCTTTATAAGACAGGATGATTGTCCTTCCCAAGGCTGTTTTTAGTAGAGAAATTGCAAAAAAGAACAGAATTTTCCAAAGGAAGCGGTACTTGTAAACCTTCAAAAATGAAGCTGAAACCTAAATAGATTGTGCCAGTACAAACCCAGTGTGAATACTGAACACCTCTCCTTGTGAAAGAATTAATGCAAGTTGACATCACATGGTGTCTTTCTGAATATCTTTTCACAAAGCATTTGACAACACAGGTCAAACAAAGGCTTATGAGCTGACAGGATTGCCCTAAGTGCTATCTATGTACAGCAACAAAAAAAAAAAATTAGAAACAATTTTTTGATTTATCACTCAAAATTATTTGAGTTTAGTTCACTGAATATATCAAAAGGGTTGTTTTTGGTAAAAGGTGGTTTATCATTTATAACTTATTTGTATACATTTATTGCACATTTATTGAACTTTTCCTAGATATCAAAGAAAGTGGAATAAGAAACATAAGATTCTATAATTAGAATAAATTCTAAAATGATTTCTTAACTTGTACATTTTGAAAAGATACGAAATTTACATTTTAAATTGCTTATAAGAACAATCATATACTAGAACTCTCTAATCTGCCATTCATTTCTTTTTGGTATGTCTTCTCACATAAGAAAGGAGGCAATTCCCATGGTTTACAAACATTTCCTGATTATCAGGAATATTATCCTGGTTCCCAGTTAGGTGTTAGGTGCTTGTTAAAGGCCCTGACTGGGAATTAGGAGGTCCTTTTCTTAATCTCTACCTCTCTGTTTCCTTATGACCTTGGGAGAGTTACTTACCAGCTCTAGGTTTTCCCTCTGTGAAGTAGGTTTAGATTCTTCCAGTTTTTTTAGATGCTATAATAGCAAGAAGCAATAATGATAGTATGACATTAAATTTGTCATACATTTAAAATGTCAGCAGAACCTATAAATAAAAAGAAGAGGACATTCAGATTATCCTTTCCACACTGTAAGTCTACTTCCCGATTTTCTTTCTTTTTTTTTATTGTTTTATTATTCATATGTGCATACAAGGCTTGGTTCATTTCTCCCCCCTGCCCCCACCCCCTCCCTTACCACCCACTCTGCCCCCTCCCTCTCCCCCCAACCCTCTCAATACCTGGCAGAAACTATTTTGCCCTTATCTCTAATTTTTTTGAAGAGAGAGTATAAGCAATAGTAGGAAGGAACAAGTGTTTTTGCTGGTTGAGATAAGGATAGCTATACAGGGAGTTGACTCACATTGATTTCCTGTGCGTGGGTGTTACCTTCTAGGTTAATTCTTTTTGATCTAACCTTTTCTCTAGTTCCTGGTCCCCTTTTCCTATTGGCCTCAGTTGCTTTTAAGGTATCTGCTTTAGTTTCTCTGCGTTAAGGGCAACAAATGCTAGCTAATTTTTTAGGTGTCTTACCTATCCTCACACTTCCCTTGTGTGCTCTTGCTTTTATCATGTGCTCAAAGTCCAATCCCCTTGTTGTGTTTGCCCTTGATCTAATGTCCGCATATGAGGGAGAACATATGATTTTTGGTCTTTTGGGCCAGGCTAACCTCACTCAGAATGATGTTCTCCAATTCCATCCATTTACCAGCGAATGATAACATTTCATTCTTCTTCATGGCTGCATAAAATTCCATTGTGTATAGATACCACATTTTCTTTTTTTTTTTCTTTTATTATTCATATGTGCATACAAGGCTTGGTTCATTTCTCCCCCCTGCCCCACCCCCTCCCTTACCACCCACTCCGCCCCCTCCCTCTCCCCCCCTGCCAATTCCCAGCAGAAACTATTTTGCCTTTATTTCTAATTTTGTTGTAGAGAGAGTATAAGCAATAATAGGAAGGAACAAGGGTTTTTGCTGGTTGAGATAAGGATAGCTATACAGGGCATTGACTCACATTGATTTCCTGTGCGTGGGTGTTACCTTCTAGGTTAATTCTTTCTGATCTAACCTTTTCTCTAATACCTGTTCCCCTTTTCCTATTGGCCTCAGTTGCTTTAAGGTATCTGCTTTAGTTTCTCTGCGTTAAGGGCAACAAATGCTAGCTAGTTTTTTAGGTGTCTTACCTATCCTCACCCCTCCCTTGTGTGCTCTCGCTTTTATCATGTGCTCATAGTCCAATCCCCTTGTTGTGTTTACCCTTGATCTAATGTCCACATATGAGGGAGAACATATGATTTTTGGTCTTTTGGGCCAGGCTAACCTCACTCAGAATGATCTCCAATTCCATCCATTTACCTGCGAATGATAACATTTCGTTCTTCTTCATGGCTGCATAGAATTCCATTGTGTATAGATTCCACATTTTCTTAATCCATTCGTCAGTAGTGGGGCATCTTGGCTGTTTCCATAACTTGGCTATTGTGAATAGTGCCACAATAAACATGTACTTCCCGATTTTCTTGGAAGTCACCCCAGCATCCCCACTCGCACAGTGGTGCTGAACTCAACACCAGCCAATTCATTGCTCATCAGTTACATGCAACACAGCTGAGCCGTGGAAGATGAGTTAACCATATTTCTCCCATGGAATTATGAACTATGATCCATCAGAGTTCATCATCTGAGGGAGAGACAGAGACAGGGAGAGACCAGTTTTCCAAGCTCTTAGTGACTGATGGCCTGTCCACCAGTTCCTGGATGAGAACTTTGACTCAGAAGAGCCCAACTACTTGCTTCTGGAAAGTGGACCTGACACTGAGAGAGGCCTCCAAGGAGTAGGCCCAGGATTGATGTCAGCCGTGAACAGCAAACAGCTAGCATGTTTAAGAGAACTGCGGTGATGTGCACAAGCCATGTCTTCAGCTCAGGAAGAACATTCTCAAGGATGGGATGATGAATGAGAGACTCTTCCCTTGAGCAAGGGAAGCTTTTTGGAACTGCAAAAGCACATCTCAGTTACACATTGTCAGAACACTTATGCCTGTTGCGTTGCTAATGTTCACATCCTAACGAGTCTGTGTCTTTCTCCTTTTCTGCTGATGAGGAAAGGTGACAGGAAAAAAAATTTTTTTTAAGTATGCTGTATGGGACATTAAATTGCAGACAGACCAGATTCTGGAGTTGTACCAAGAGAATTTTGTGCATATTGAAATTGAACAAAAGAAAGGGTTAAGATTATCAAGAGACATAGCAGCTGTGGAAGGAAAAAGTGTTAGCATTCTTTAACCAAAGTCCCCCAAAAAGCAGAGAACCCAAAATCAAGTTAATTATGTACTTTGGATGAATCTGCATATAAAAACATAAATTACCACTGAGCTTTATCTCCCTGCCATTAATGAGTCTTTAAAATAGTTCAGTATTTTACAGAAAGCTGCATCATGAATGATAAAATGGTGACACATTACTGAACAGTACTTTCTCCAGGTATAGATCTTTGAAGTGTTAACAGGCCATGAAGCATTGGAAGTGTGACTCAAAGTCCACTGGACTGGAAGTCACCAGATTTGCTTTCCTAGCTCTGTGATCCACCAACACAGTCCATATAACATGTACTAAAGACTGTCCTGTCTTGCACATGCTGCGTAATTGCAGCATTCCTTAGTCTACAGATACCTGCTGAGCCCTGGCACTGGAAAAGCAGTGGTGATCAAGACAGACGGTGCCCTGCCTTTACAGAGTTTATAGACTAGAGAGGTCTAGGGCAACTTTTAACTAGGGGGAGAAAAAAACCCAGGTAAATATTTAGTTACAAATGACAGACATCATGAATACCAAAGGGAGAAAACATTTTGAGAATGAGGGGATGGCAAACTCTCAGAAAATAAAAGAGATGTCAAGCTGAAAAGTGCCCCTCGGGGTTAATCAGAGGCGTCTTGGTGCCATTGGCATGCACAATTTCAGGGACCAGTGAGGACAAAAGCCAGGCTCCTTTGCAGAAAGGGAACATAATTTTATTAGCCAGGAGCAACTAGCGTCCTGATAAGATGAATGATAAAGGGTTATCAGTTATGTACCTCTGGCTGGACTTGAACTTGCAATCCTCCTGCCTCGGCCTCCTGAATGCTGGGACTAAAACTGTGTGCCACCATGCCAAGGTGTCACGGTATACCCTCGGTGTTCCGGGGCCTATGGTTCCCAGGAACTCACCTTGAGGGAAAATGACCAATCCTCAGTATGCACAGTGTCCAGTGCTGTAACATGCATATTTGATTCATTTTTCCCAGAATTCTGCCCAACTTAAACCAAAGACACGTGGCTTTTCAACACATCTCACATTTCCACTTTAACACTTCAAGTAAGCACATTAACCTTTACATTGCATTTGGGGCACCATTTACTTTTTGGGAGGCAGATTTTCACAAAATCAAGGGCAGGGAAACACTGAGCAGATAACACAACGATTTAAACACAACTGACTGAGAGCTTTTCCCTATCAGCTGAGCTGTGTAATGTACACACAGGAACTTAAAATTTTGTTCTGGAAAAGTGTACTTCTGTGTCTAATCACTTTGGTCAAAACCACGTGTAATCAATTTGTAAATGAGGTGGGCTTCCTGTATTTATATAGTAATGAACATTGTATTCCTCACAGACATTAATCTGGAGAGCCCCCAGTTATATCATGGGTCCCCAACACTCACAGACTCACAATGCATTCATTTTGAGAAAGTTTTAAATTGCTGGAATCATTCAAGTTTACTGGAGGGACAGTTTGTGTCTTCTATCCTTATTGAATGAGTTATCCCACATTTAAACAGTAGATTGAAAATAAACAATGACAGCAGAGGATTGTAAATACAAAGAAGCAATTGAGTTTCTTCAATTCTGTCGTTCTATGTGACCAGAGTTTCAATTTGTTTATTATGCATATTATAAAACAGAAGGCAAGCTGTGAGGTTTAATGTTATGTTCAGTAATAGAAGTTTTAGTTCATACACAAAATACCTCACTGTTTATGAATGTACCCTTCAATTTCATATTTCTTTATAAATTGTTAATTGTGTTAAAACTAAAGAAACACATGATAAATTTTCTGATGGAGGTATTTTAATAGAAAAACTTTAACTTCAGAGATATTTAAAAGAAACCAGAGCCTGGCACTGGTGGCTCACGCCTATAATCCTAGCTATTATTTGGGAGGCTGATATCGGGAGGATCATGCTTTGAGGCTATTCCAGGCAAATAGTTCTTGAGACTCCCATCTCCAAAATAACTAGAGCAAAATGGACTGGAGGTGTGGCTCAAGCAGTAGAGCACCTGTTCAGCAAATGCAAAGCCATGAGTTCAAACCCTAGTCCCACCAAAAAACAAAACAAAAAACCCCCACACCAACAAACCACCAGAAACAAAGACATAGACAGTATAAGAATTTCTGGAGTTTATTGTAGAAGGAGATTTTTAGGAATCTCTGCCAAACTTATCATGTTGAAATCTTTCCCCAATTACTCAAATATTTGTTGCTCATGTAAAAGAAATTTGTGAAGTTAAAAGCTTAAAAATTATTTTTCATTTAGCCATGCTTAAAGGTAAATTAACAAATTGGCTGTATTTTTCACTAAATGTTAGGTTTCAAAGACTAATTTTAGTAATGTCACTGACATATTAGACAAGTTTTACACTGAAAAACAGAAATGGTGACTTCATTATTCACAGACAACAGACCAACTTACTACAACAAACAACTACACAGGCATAAATACTTTTCAAAAGTACATTAATATAATTTAGAAATATTATCCTCTTGCTTTTTTGTTCTGTACCATTTATATCATTTCTATTTTTCTCATTTGTTTCTTTTTACTTGTTTAACTATACGAAGCTCAATTGAAAACTTTCATTCTTTGCATTTCTTTTCTGATCACTACTATTCATCTGATTTCATAGTTACTACTAAAATGTGATTGCATCATCTAGAGGAAGCAGGGTTTTAAAAAATGATTCTCCTTGGCTGATCATCCAAGATGGCTTCTTCACCGACCCATTTGGCATTTCACCAAGGATGACTAGAATAGCAAGGGTGGGCAGGGCATCTCTCTCCATGTGGCCACCTCATGTGACTAACTCGCAGGGTGGTTCAAACAAGGGAACTTAATATGGAGAACCACCCAGGGGATGCCCTGGAGGCGACCAGGCAGTCACTCAGGTTGAGCAGGTGCTAGAGCCACATATAGTGGAGATAGAGCCATCTGCTGGAGCTGCTACCCAAACAGAGAGAGACTGGAGAAGTAGCATCTTAGCCTTTCCCTTTCTTCCACCCTAGAATCCCTGATCAGGGCCTCTCACTGGTTGAGCCTACCTGAAAGTCAAGTAGGCAAAGGAGCCAAGACCTGGGATCCAGGGTTTGTAGGGGTCATTTTCCTCCTCCCCATGCTACAGAACAAAGCAGAGGAAGAACATGAAATGGATCCCATAGAAAAGGACAGTGACTGGCACCAATACAGCATCAATGCTGTAGGGTCAAGAGGTGACGATACGGCTACTGGGACGGAGGGAGGTCGCGGGGAGGACTAACACACTTTTTAAAAGTTTACCTACATTATGACTTTTAAAAAGCTTTGTGTATGACAACATCAAATATGATAAGATTTAGGTTCAAATAGAAAAAAATATATTTAAATTGTGTTTATATATGTATAGATTTTCTCTGAAAGAATAATACTGGTACACCTGGGGACAGACTGAAAGATACTCATTTTTCACTGTATATGCCTTTTTCCATTTTTAACTTTAAAGAAGTATGTACATTCCACTTTTTTCTTTTCTTCTTTTGGTGGTTCTGGGATTTGAACCCAGAGCCTCACTCTTGCTAGGCAAATGGCCTACCTCATGCTTGGTAAGTGGGCACTCTACCACTTGAGCCATGCCTCCAGCCTTTTTTTTTTTTTTTTCACTTTAGTTATTTTTCAAATAGCCTCATATGTTTGCCTGAGTCAGTCTTGGACTGTGATCCTTAGACCTATGCTTCTCATGTAGCTGGGATAACAAGTGTGAGCCACCACACCCGGCCCATATTTTCACATCTTAAAAGATTATCATTAAAATTAGGAGTGTTGACACATGTCTGTAATCCCACCTACTGGGGAGGCAGAGGCAGAAGGATTTCAAGTTTGAGGTCATTCCAGACAAAGTTAGAGAGACCCTATGTCAAAAACAACAAAAGGTCTGGGACCATAGCTCAAGTCGTACAGCACTTGCCTAGTGTAAGGCCCTAAATTCAATTCCCAGTACTGCAAAAAAAAAAAAAAAAAAAAGAAAAGAAAAAGACTATCATTAAAATACCTATACATGCACATATTGGTTTGAAATACTTGGGAAGAGTTGCCTTGGAGAGGATTTTTAAGAAATGGGTACACAATGTAAACAGTTCAATACAGAAAAAGCAGTGCACAGCATTTTGTGTCTAAGACAAGTGCACAAAAGTAGTGTACATTGCCATACAACCACCAATTTGGCCAAGCAACAAGAGGATGCTGATATGACCAGCTTGTGTGAAGGTTAGGAAAATGAGAATTCATTGACTTATGTACATTTTTGTGCCCTTGTCCTATGCACAGGTTCTTTTTTGAGAAAAGAACCTTGTTCCATTCCTTTCTCTCATCTAGTTGGTTTGAGATCAGAAGTGATAAGTATTAGGCAAGTTGAGGGGGCCAATAGGGTCTCATTTTGAGTTGGTCATAGTCTTATTCAGACTTATCAATTTCATAAATTTGGAGAACTTAAGAGCTAAAAGAAATCTTCCCTCTTCTTTTTCTCCTCTGACCTTTTCCTTTCCCAACACATCCACATATACCAATACACAGAACAAAACCAACAATAAACTGTAACTGCTACTTTTTTTTGGTGTTACTGGGGTTTGAACTCAGGGCTCTGTGCTTGGTAGGCAGGTGCTCTGCTATATGAGCCGCACTTCCAGCCCCAACTTTAGTGGTTCTTAATGCATCAAAAGTACCTCCTAGCAACTGAAAGAAGTGTTAAAGAACCTCAAAACCCTCCTCTAGGGCTGGGGATGTAGCCTAGTGGTAGAGTGCTTGCCTAGCATGCACAAGGCCCTGAGTTTGATCTGTCACCACAAAACAAACAAGCCACTCTTCTGAAGTCTAATTTAGGACTTTAATAGGTCTTTTAGACGCTTCCTCCCTTACTTACATATGGTAGAAACAAATCTATTCCCCATCAGTTTCAAAATTAAATATGGTGAAGATGATTCAATCCATGGCATCCAAATGAGTGGACTTTGGGTCTTCTATCTGATGTTCAAATGTGTCTTTTCTGACTGTTCAGTGTAGCAACACCAACCACAATTTACCACGTTTGTGCACTTCAGCTTTTCTCTCTGAAGAAAGCCCTTGTACCATTCTTATCTCGGTAGCTGGGTAGCTTTTCTTCATAAACTCCAACGGTTAAACATTTAGAAATAAAGTGTTTAAAATTGCTTAGTCTTTATATGCAATATTTATCATATTCAAAGGCATTGAAATAAAATCAGTCTGGGAGAAGCATTGAAACATAGGAATTCTGACTTCTGAGCATAGCTCATGGCTGTCAGCACATGTAAGAATTAGGTCATGGAACAGCAACCAAAGGGCTGGGCATGAGAAACTATGGCCTTCATGCTTTACTAGTGTGGTCACCAGGGAAGACTTGCTTATGGTACTCTGTAAATTATGCCATTGTTTTAATAATGTAGTAGTAGAAGAAGAAATAGATAATATATTCACAGAGGTAACAAATGTAGAAAGAATAGAAAGGTATAAGGCAAAAAGTTAGTCTCTTTCCCACCCTTTACTCTAGTCAACTAGTCTGCCCAGGGACAACCAATGTCATAATGTCTTCTATAGCCTTCTTTAGTTACTCTATAAACAAGCAAACAGCGTTCTCTCTCTCTCAAGCAAATTAACACATACCAATGCCTAACTTTTAAAAATTAGAGATTATTCCACATTATCCTTTTAAATAATTATAGCCTTGAGTTCCATAAATAATAATCAATTAAAAGTTATAATGGTAGAGACAGCTCCATTTTGATAGCAACAGGGAAGATCAGATACTTAGGAATAAGTTTAACAAGAAAAGTAAAAACCTGATATGAGGAAAATTTAAAGACACTACTAAATAATGCAAAAGTAGACCTTAATAAATGGAAAGATACCACTGTTCTTTGATATGACAGCTCAATAGCACAAATATTTTGTGCCACAAGTTTATAAATTTAATTCAATTCCAGTAAAAATATCAACAAACTTTAAATGGAATTAGGCATGTTGACATAAAAGTTTATATGAAAACATTGACATGCAGGAATAGTCAGGAAAGCACTAGAAAAGTTACTCTTCCTACCATACATTAAAACATATATTAACTTAGACAATTTGACACTATAGCTAAATAATAGCCTGTGGAATGGAACAGAAAGCCCAGAAATAGACCCATATGGAAATTAAGAATAATGATAAAGGTAGCCTCTATACCCCTGGAGCAAAGATGGACTTCCTTATGAATGATGCTGGACAACTGGGTAGTCATCTGGACAAAGAAAACTGGAGCCATATTTATTGTCACACACAAACATAAAAGCCAGTTTATCAGGGATCTAAATGTAAAAAACAGTACTAGAAGAAAATATGAGTAAGTTTTTTTTTTTTTAGCTTTTGTTAAGGATAGTTTAACAGTGACTCAAAATCCAGATGTAATAAAAGAAAATATTAGTGAATTTGACCAGCATTTTAAAGTAATAACTTGTTTGTTAAAAACATTATAAAATTTTAATAATCGACAAACTGGGAGAAAGTATTTGTGGTACATAGTACAGTTAAAGGGGTAACTGCTATTGCATATAAAGAAGGAAAATTGAGGGGAAAAGACTAAAAACCTGATTAAAAATGGACAGAAAATTTAATGTGAAAATTGTCTTTCAATGCATGAAAATATGTTTAAAGTAAGAGAAATACAAAAATAAGAACAAACAAAAAAATAGTGGAACATCATTTCTTATAACAGATTGGCAGCAAAAATCGAAAAGAACAATTGTGTGCTCATAAGGACATTTTAATCAATGGCAGACCACATGTACAATGGTGGTCTCAAAAGACTATACTGCCTAGTGATGTCACAGCCATCTAGGTTTGTATAAAAGTACACTCTATAATGTTCGCCCAAAGCAAAATCGCCTAACAATGCATTCCACAGAATGTATTACTATTGTCAAGTGACACGTGGCTGTACAGCACTTTTTTAAGATGAAATTTTTTTTTTGGTGGGAACTGGGCTTTAAATTTAGGGCTTTGTGCTTGCAAAGTAGGTGCTATACCACTTGAGCCACATCTCCAGTCCAAGATGAAATTTTTTAAGTTTCAGATTCACAGCAAAATTGACAGGAAGATTTCCTATACTATGCTCTTGGGCTTCCCAGCTTCTAGAAGTATAAGCCAAGTAAAATTCTGTTCTTTATAAATTACCCAGTCTAAGGTATTCTGTTATAGCAACAGTAATGGGCTATGATAGCTACCCAAAGTCCATGGTTTGGAGCTCACTATTGGTGTTGCATATTTTATGGTTTTGGACAAATGTATATGACCTGTACCCACCATTATAGTAGCATAAACAGTAGTGTCACTGCTCTTAAAATTCTTTGTGCTTGTATTATCACCTTCAACCCCTGATGTTTTTATACCATCTCCATAAATTTGCCTTTTCCAGAATGTCACATAGTTGGATGCATACAGTATGTAGCCTGTAGTCTTTTAAGGTTGGCTTCTTTTACTTAGCAATATACATTTAAGATCCCTCCATGTTTTTTCATGGGTCAATAGCTCCTTGCATTTTCAGAACTGACTAATATTCCATCATCCAGCTGAATCACAGTTTATTTACCCATTCACAAATGGAAGGACATCTTGTTGCTTCCAAGTTGTGGAAATTGTGAACAAAGCTGCTATTATAACAGATGGAAAACCTAAACAAATCCCTTCGCTTCACTTGCTTTTAGTGACTTTAAAAGTCACTAATTTTGGAGGTCACACAGCTGAGCAATCTATACCTTAATCTTGGGTCAGATTTCTGCTCAGCTCTACATGGAGATATGTTAATCATTTAAGGAATGTTTGTCTGAAACTGGTAATGCAAGACTGATTATTTGTAAATTTACTAATCTTCCTCCTCTGCATCACAAGGCTGAAGAAACCAGGATAAGAATGACTAAGATGTTTTCAAGATTTACAGGGGGCACCATGATCAACAGATTACCAAGCAGGTAATTGTGAACGGGGCTCACAATGTCCCATTCTGACCAACAGAGCAGCACGCAGAAGCTTCTAGTCATCAGTCCTACACCAACACAAGCCCTTGTTTTCCCTCTTTTCTAGGGATAAAAGGAGCTCGAAACCCAGGCTGAGTTAAGATAGTCTTTGTTGGTACTAGCCTCCCGTCTTCTTTAGTTTGCTGACTTTCCAAATTGATCTTTTTCCTTTCCCCAATAACTTGTCCTCAAGTCACTGGTCTTTTCGAGTGGTTAGTAGACAAAACCAGTTATAGCATTATAAACAGTTATGTGCACATTGTTGTGTGAACCTACATTTTTATCTTGGTAGATACCAAGGTGTGGCATGGCTGGATCATATGGTAAGAATATGATGTCTTCACTCCAGTAATTTTTAATAGCTGGTGATAAAGAAATTATTATAATCCAAACATATATGGAAGGGGGGGATAAAATTGGAGGTATCACTATAAACTCATGGTTTTAAATACATAAATATATACACACACACACATACATATATAGTATATAGGGATGTATATATGAACATTTATGCATGTGTGTATGTATATACACACACATCTAGTTCCTATCACTATCTAGTGAGAAGCCTGCCATTGGCAGCTCAGGAGCAATAAGCAAACCTAATGCACAGATCTTGGTTTCTAAAGGCCATCTTCCACTAAAAAGAATCAGTGTTACTTGAAGAAGTGTCTGCTTTCAGGGTTGGGGAGGAAAAATACATGATGAGTCTAGGAAAATCTCATTGTACCAAAAAGTAAGGAAGTGCTCAGAGATTAAAAGAGGATACAAGAGCCAGATTGAAGGGGCTTCCATGACCAAGTCAGAGGAAATTCAACCACTGAAGTAATTCTGATAAAGGATTATAGCATATTGATTAAAACAAGAATCTAGAAGTTCATGGTGAAATCAATCAATCAGTAGAAAGGCAAGTCATTGAAGGAAAGATGAAATTAAAAAATCACCATTTGGTAGTCATCCCAATTATAATTGATTGAAGTAAGAAGCGAGATACTAAACCTAATAAGAAAAAGTTTGAACAATGTTATCATTTCAATATGAAATATTCCCACAAGCTTATGTGTTGAATGCTTGGTCCCCACTTGGTGCCATTATTTTGGGAGGTGCTGGTTAACTTCAGGAGGGCCATGCTAGAAGAAGTAGGCCATGGGGGAGGGGGCGGGGGTGTCCTTGGGGGGCTGTATGTTGTACCCAGCTCCTCTCTCTTGCTCTATCACTTCTTGTCCACTATGATATTGTTGTGGGAGGTTGTTAGCTGAGGTACATGACTCTGAGTCAGATTAGCAGGAAGCAACATTTTATTGTGCCAGTGCAGACTCAGTGGACTCATATTCAAAGGCTGAGCCCCGAGAACAAAGGGGTGTCACCTTATATACCCTTGCGAGCAGGTTACAGAAGCAAAAGCAAAGTGTAATCCATATATGGTTATATTTAATTTTATTGGCTACTTTATCCTAGTGCTACTTGACTTTCCCCTCCCTGGTGAAATGTGACCTTCCTCATGTTCAGATTTCTCAGGTTTGATCTCTTTGCTGTGCCATCCCTACCTCCCTGCTACTTTCTCAGGACTCAGGTCTAGTCTGTTTTCTTCTGATCCTCCTCCCTGTTACGTTAATATGAACTGCTCTGCCATACCCTTGCCACCATATGATGGACTAAACCCTCTGAAACCATGTGCTAAAGTAAATCTTTCTTCCTTGTTATGTCTGGCATTTTGTCACAGTGACGAGAGAGCCTGACTAATACAGAAGTTTGGTACCAGAGAAGTACAGTTGTTGCTAAAACTGAACTTAAACCTTTGGAATTGATTTATGGGAAGAGTTTGGAGATGTGAGCTAGAGAAAGCCTAGAATGCTGGAAGCAAAGCTTAATGGGAAATTTTGGTAGGAATTCCAAAGACTAGAATGCCAACAGGAATGCAGACAGTGAAGGCCAGGCTCATGAGGTTTCAGATGGTAATGGACTCTATTGAGAACCGTACTAGAGGCCACTCATGATACATTTGGTGAAGAATTTCTCTACATTTTGCCTGTGTTCTGAGACTTTTATAAGTACTAACTTAAAAGTAATGAACTAATTAATCTGGCAGACGAAATTATAAGACAGCATAACATTCAGGTTGTGTATCGTTATTGATGCCTGCTTTTAGCCAGGTTTATAGTGAGAATTGAGTGGAAAAAGCAGAACAGAAAGACTTGGAAAAAATTGCAAAGTTTGTTGGAAAAGTCAGTGTAAAGTTGGGCTAAGGAAGACGTAGTTTCTGGAGTTAATCCCATTAAAAAAAAGCCAAGCATTTTGCATCAGGACAATAAATAGGTACGATGCCTTGAGGGAATCTCAAGAATTGTCCAGTCTCTACCCACTATGGGCTCAAGGGTATGAAAGACTAAAATCATTTGAAAGACTTTCCCTTGAGAAGAGAGTGTCTGTCTCTGGGGTGACCTGCAGGTACAGGGATACCAAGGAAGTTGTTTCATTATGTTCAGCCACCCAGACACTAAGACTATTACAACGATGATCCAAAGGAGCCAAGGTACTGCTAAGCTGGTAGCAGACTCTGGTTTTGTTCATTTGATGCTGGTTTTGCAGGCATGCAGAATGCATGAGGTAAGGGATCATGAAGGCTTCCACTGAGATTTCAAATTAAGACCTGGAAGGCCAAGCAATGTGTAGCAGGGTCAGAATCTTTGCAGGCAGTCAGTCCATGAGAGGGTGATGGATGAAACTCTGAGGGTGAAACCAAAGCTGCAGGAGAGACCCAAGGATGTTGGTGATGCCAGGAACATGGGATGTCTGCTGAGGAAAACTTCAGTCAATGAATGAAGCCAACCCAAGAAAGAAACCATGTGGGCTGCAACCAGCGAGGACATATGAGCAGAGCTGCCAAAGTCTGTCAGCTCACATCACAACACCACATCACCAGATGCTGGACATGGACCTACAGGATTTAGTGTTTGCCCTGCTGGCCTTCAGTCTTATTTATACCCAGTCCTTCCTATAACCTCATCCCTCTATTTTGGAGTAGGACTGATTACTCTGTCCATTGCGTCTTGGAAGAATGTAGCTTTCTTTTTGAATTTACAGGGCCCATAGCTAAGAGTTTTTCTTGAGTCTCAGAAGAGACTGTTTCTTTTCATTTTCATTATGATACATTAATTGCACAGGGGGGATTCATTGTGACACTTCTGAATAGCCTTACGTTATACATTGATTGGGTCACCGTCACCATCTTTCCCCCTCAAACCCCTCCGAGCCCCACCTAAAACAACTGAAAAAGGTTTCATTGGTCTATTTCATATATGTATACAAAGCACATCGAAAATATCCACCCTCTTTCATCTCCTCCATTCACCCTCCTTCTTCCCATATACCACCCCCCCATGGTACCTATTTTACATTCCTGTCCTTCAGAAGAGACCTTGAAGTTGGACTTTTGGACAATGCTGGAACTGTGAAGGCTTTGGGGACTCTTGGAAATGGATTGGATACATTTTATATTATGAAATGGCCATGAGCGTTGGGGGCTAGGGATGGAACATAATCGTTTGAATATGAACTGTCCCCCACAGGCTAATGTGCTGAATGCTTGCTCCCTACCTGGTACCACTATTTGGGGAGATGCTGGAAACTTTAGGAGGTGGGGTCCTAGCTGGAGAAAGTAGGTCACTGATGCTATGTCCTCGGGGGCTTTATCTTGTCCCCAGTTCCTGTTTCTGCTTCCTGTTTACTATGGGGTAAGCTGCTCCACCACACTTTCTCCACCATGATGGACTGAACCCTAAGAAGCCATGTGCTGAAATAAATCTTCCTTCTTTAAGCTGTCTTTATGCCAGGTATTTTGTCACAGTGACTAGAATGATTAATATAAGGAATAACAGGATATTTGCAAATTCTCAAGCTATCTGTCCAAAAAAATACTTGGTAATTACAAGGGGGGAAAATAGTAACTTTACAGTGGAGAAATGATTACCTGAACAATGTGATCCCATAGAGAGCAAATGAACATCACATATGTCTTTATCTGAGGCACCAAGAGGCACATGACATCACTTTTGTGCTGCCCTTGCACAAACCCATAACTTGAATCTAATCTCGAGGAAACATCAAACTCCAATTGAGAGATTTCACAAAATAAACAGCCTATACTGCACATTGTAAGTGTTCCATACATAGATGAACATAACTCTGTCATCTGCACATTTCTGGAGCACTGTTAGCATTAGCTTTTATTTGAAAATGCAAGACATGAAAAGGTTCAGCGTAAGTTTAGTTTCAGGAGCAGCGGACTAAAGGAAGAATTGTTCCTGCAGATTAGCAGCCACTGTTTAAGCAATGCAATTTTTATTAAGAAGGGTATAGAGGGTGAGGTGATACATGCCTGTAATACCAGTGCATAGGCAAGAGGCCAGTCCGTGTCTCATCCCAAGACGCTGTCTCAGATAAAATAAGGGGTGGGGTAGTTGTGGAGTAGAAGGATATGCAAGGTGCATAGTGGAAATTATCAGTCCTTCAAGATATACAGACAAAGATCTATGTCATCTTTATTTTTTTATTTATTTGTTTTTGCAGTATTGGGAATTGAACCCAGGACATGGTGCTTGCTGGAGAAGTTCTCTATCACTTGAGCTACCCCTGGCCCCTTCCCTATAGACTCTTTTAATCAAGAAGTACAAGCCTTAACAGAGTCAAATAGCTCTTCAAAATTATTCTCTTTTGAATTTAGTTAATGCTAAAAATTATTTTTTCTGGCAAAATTTCGATTTCACTAGAGATGAAAAGTAGATATAATCTACTTCAAAGAAAAAAATGCATAAGTGTGTAACAAACCGCTCATGCATTAAAGGATAATTTTCCAAAAAAGGTAAAATCATTACCCTTACACAAATATAGACATGAATGCATGATAAGATTTTATTTAGCTCATTAATAAGGAAATTGGTAAGATGTTAAAACCAGTGCAAAGGAAAATTCTAAGGACACATGAGGAATACATTTACATGTCACTGCAGGTGAAACTGGTTTTCACCTCAATGCTGGTGTTGCAGGGAGGGGATGTCACTCTGCTTACTGCATACAGTTCATCTGCATACATATAAACAAGAATTATTTTTCATGGCTATTATTTATCTACAACTTACAAAGTTGTAAAAATAAGCCAAGTGTGGTGGTGCACGCCTGTGGTCCCAGCTACTGAGGAGGTAGAGGAAGGAGGATCACAGTTTGAGGCCAGCCAGAGGAAAGTTAGTGGATGACCCTCTCTGAAAAAAATTTTTTTAAACGCAAAGGACTGGGGATGTGGTTCGAGTGGTAGAGTGCTTTTCTAGCAAGCAGAAGACCGAGTTCACTCCCTAGTGCTGCAAACCAAAACCAAAATAAAATTTTAAAAAAGTTGTGAAGTAATTCCCATGGAATCAGACTCAGCCTGAAAGGATGCGTTCTTTAGGCAATGCAAAATTGTTTCTCCTACACAGAACAGCTATAATTTATCTCCAGACGTACAGTAAGCAGAAAGTCTGAGTTGGAGACGGGAATACGCTGTTTAGAAATAAATTCAATAGACATGTCAGGCAAATGACAGACTGTACTTCGGTTCACTGCTCCGTGGAGAAGCCAGCTGTGAATGTGCTCAAACCTGGACAAGGTATTCAACTATTCGCCAATCACACCACACAACAAAACAACTCCAGGGCCACCTGGAAGTAAAACTGCACGTTGAAAGGGCACTGTGCGGTCGGACTTGTGGATGTGGCCCACACTTGCTAGTGGGGAGGAAGTGGCTTCATGGTGCACTGGTCACAAAATGAATGTAAAACACCATCGCCCTCCCTGCCCAGGCTGGACTCTGGAGCTTGAAGAGCTAAGACCTTTACAACCACGTGTTTTCTGAAACACAGGCGGTAACGATCACGCCTGGCTGCCAGGGCTGCTGACATTTAAACCGATGAAGGATGTGAAAATGCTTTGCAGACCGTGAGCGCCATTAAGACGCACGCATCACTGCTCGGCTAGATAACGGGCCTGGGTGCCCCGCCGGCAGCCGCGGGCGTGCACGGCGCTGGTTGCCGCTGGCTCCTCCCCGCCGGGCCTGCGAGCCAGCAGCGGTGAAGTCCCCGGCGGGCCGGGCCGGGCCGGGCCAGGCCGGGGCGGGGCGGACCCCAGCCGCCCAGTTCCTCATTCTGTCAGCCGTGCGGGGCGAGCGGGCGGCGCCATAGGCCCCGGAGCGCGGGCAGCTGAGGATGGGCCGGCTCCTGCCGCTGCTCCTGCTGCTGCTGTGGCCGGCCTGGGCCGCCGCCGCCGCCGCCCGCTCGCCGCCCCACCTGGTCTTCGTGCTGGCCGATGACCTGGGCTGGAACGACGTGAGCTTCCACGGCTCGAGCCTCCGCACGCCGCACCTGGACGCGCTGGCGGCCGGCGGGGTGCAGCTGGACAACTACTACACGCAGCCGCTGTGCACGCCGTCGCGGAGCCAGCTGCTCACCGGCCGCTACCAGGTACGCGGGGCCCGGCCGGGCCAGCAGTCCTCAGCCCGCAGCCCGCTGCGGCCTCTGCGCATGCCCGGCGCGCCCCCTTCCTCCCCCCCCCCACCCCCGCCCACCCCGGGCGCCCGCATCTCCGCGGCCCGGGCAGCGCTTCTGACTTTCGCTTTCTACAGCCGGGCGAAGGGGGTTCTGGGAATGCGCTCGCCAGGCCCGCCGAAGGTCCCAGCGGCCGTAGGGGAGGACTGTCCACCAAAGTGGAGGCAAATCTTCCACGCTGTCCGCACCCCTGCAATGACACGTGCCCAGATTGATTTTTCTTAGGCTGCTGATACTCCTTTGGGGTTTAACCCTGAATTGAGCCCCTCTGAGCATCTTCATCAACTCTCTGGAAGCTTCTCGTTAGAAACGTCTGGAGTTTGAATTCAGGGCCTCGAGCCTACTGCTTGAGTCACACCTCCAGCCTAAGTCGCTGTGATTAATAGAAAAAATATACATATAGAGAGTGTGCGCGTGAGATGACTAAGATAGCAAGAACATTTACGTTTACAGTTACTTGCTGAAACGGCCTATGAAGTAGTTACCTTTGACCCTCTTTACAGGTGAGGGCCTGCATACATCGGATGACAGGTGGAGAATCACACAGCTACGAACTAGTAACGCCCAGTCTCGTGCTCCACTAGGCATCTCAGACCTGTAAAACTGGACTTTTCCCTCAATTTGAGTAAGATCGACATGTTTATAAGATGCTGATGTGATCACGACCCTTTTTTACTGTTGGATATTATAGACACACCTCCATGTACGTGTGCACTTTGCACAGGTAACAGGTACAACAGACATATTTGTATGTGCCAGTCACAGGAGATACTTGAACCCTATCTTCCCAAGTTTGTGTTCACATAAACTTTCAGATCAACCCTAGCTTTGTATCCTCCTAAGACCAAGGGAAGGGAGACTTTCACTTATGATGAATATTTCAACAGTGATCTGAAGATAGTGTTTTGCTAAGCAGCTGAGAAACAGCTGTAGCCAAGGTTTGCAATAGAGATGAAGCCTGGTTCCCTTCATAATCACCAGTAGGATTTTCCACCTTTCCTGCCAGGGCTGCTAAGTGTAATCAAGAATCCTACCCTCATGCAAGTCTCCCCCTGGACACTGTTGGAGTAGGGGATGAGAGTGAAGAAGGGAGAAAAAGGAAGGTCTGGTCTGTCCCTGTGTCTGCTCTCGCTAAAGAGAACTGAACTCACATTGCAAAAGAATGGAAGGCTGTTCATTTCTCCACAGCCTTGAATAGGAAAGCAAATACCACTGGATCCTAACCCTAAAGTCTTCCCCTACCAGTGACCAACATTCATTCTTGAGGAAATTCTTGAGTATTTAGGGTACCCTGTGATTAAGAAGCTTCTCTAGGTAACTGACTCAGACAGGCTAGCCTCCCTAAGTACTTTCCTTGACTTTTTTTTTTCACCCATTTTATTCTATTAGACTTTATGAGGCTCACTTAGAAATTACCTTGGTTTAGCATGTGGTTTTTTTGTTTTTGTTTTGTTTTTTTTTTAACAGTACTGAGGATTGAACCCAGGGTCTTGCAAACAGCAAGCATCCTGTAGTAAAGGAGTAAATATTTGTGGGAGTGCTAACCAGCCTCATTGCCTTCAGATACTATACATATTGGTACTATTCTGGACATTTTACAAATGTTAACTACTCCTCACAATGATCCTGTGAGGCCAATACTACGTCAGGTATCCTATTTATTAGAAGGAAACTGAGGCTAGAAGAAGCTAAGAAACTTTCTCAAAGTCACAGGGCTAGGAAATGATGGACCAGGATGTAAATCGGGCATTGTGCTCCAGAGTTGGTGCTTATAACCTATAAACAATGTCACCTACTTAGAATTATTGAAAATATCATCACAAAAGCTATTTCATGCTTACTAAATAATCTGCTTAGTTTTGGAAAATTAAGTCATTCCTAACCATCACAGTTTTTGAAAGTTAACATGACATGTGTTTAAGCTAGAAACTGCCTGTCTTACATGTACACTGGGAATAGATTTTACTTCCAAAAGAGTTGTTTGTGTACATAATCAGGTACAATACAATGAGGAGATTAGCTATTTCAAAATTAGGCACTTGAAAAAACAACTTAAGAGTTCTGTGAACTTGACAATCATATTTTAAGTTAATGTTTAGAGAACCCCTTCCCGTAATAATATCTTTAGACTAGAAAAGTGATAAACAAGCCTAAACTGACTGGACTTTGTACTTTAATGAAATCCTGAGTTTTAGTTTTCTGGCTTGCAAAAGTATTGAGTAAAGAAGACTGGTTGAGAATTATGAGAGATGTCAGTCTTGGCTGTGTCAGACTCTGTTCTCACTGGACAAAAACAGATGTAGGAACTGGGCTCCTATAATATATAGTATATATAATAAATAATAACATGCATAGTATAATAATAATATATAATAGCATAGAAGTAGGACACAACTGTAATGGCCTTTCTAGCTCTAGATTTTTTTGGCTCCACAGCTTCTGTGTCCTGCACCTTCTGTGACTTGTTACCCACTAACTCCATCTGTTGGTAGAAGGGAGGATTAATCTTGCCTAACACTTTTACAAGTTGTAATTGTTCTGTTGCTAGTTCATTTAAACAGGAACATGAATTCAGCTTTTTATATTAAGACATTTAATTGTTAATAACTCTCACAAATGAATCTTTTTAACCTTCTTATTGGTGGAAGATGCATGGAGACTGAGTGAGGTGGTTGGGGTGGTGGGAGACTGCTGAGCAGGCAGGGTAAATATGAATCCGGGAAGTAGGAAAGCAGGTCTTTCTGTAGCCAGGCTGGTGTTCTTTCCATAGCCCTATAACTTATTCATTACTTTAAAACATTTAAAAATCTATATTTTATTTATTTGAAATAGAAAATACGTTCACGCACACACATTCTTTTCCTTAGGCTTCAAGTTCCTATCTCTGCAGGCAAACAATGCTCTCCTAGCTTTTGGAAAGATAAAAGATAAATATAATTTATGCTTACACAGCAAAAAAATATATATAAATTTTGAGTTATTCTCTCTTCTCTTTATATAAGGATGGCGATACCTCTTACTATTGTATTGCACAATGTTTGTTTTTAGTTAACATTTGAAATCATCCAATATTGTTAAGTAAAGATCTTCCTCATTAATTTTTATGGCTGTATAATATTTTTAAGTGAATATATTATGATATTTTAACCAATTGCATAATGATGGATATATAGATTATTTTTAGTCTTTTGATATATCAAAGGTAAGGTCAATATCTTATACATATGCCATTTTGTACATGTTTGAACATATTTGTAAGACAAGTTCCAAGAAAAGAAATTTTCTAGGTTTAAGAATAGCTGGTGGGGCTGACAGAGTGGCTTAAGTGGTAGAGCACCTGCTAGCAATTGTGAGGCCCTGAATTCAAACCCCAGTATCGCAAAACAACAAAAAAGAGTAGATGGTGTTTGTAATTTTGATATTGTAAAATTGAATTTCAAGAGGTCGTACCAAAGTACATTCCAACCAGAAATACATGATATTTACCATGTCCCTACCTTCCTTTTTAAAGTTGTAACTCACATGCTATAAAACTTACCATTTCAAAGTGTACAATTCAGTGGTTTTTCATATATTCACAAGATTATACAGCCAATATTTTTTATTTCTGCATAACCATTCCCATTCCCCCGTTCCAACGGTCCTGGAAATCACTAATCTATTTTTAGTCTCCCAATATTTGCCTGTTTTGAACATAAATGGGATCATATAATGGGTATCTTTCCATATATGTTACAGCATGTCTTGTTCCCTTTCGTGGCTCAGTAGTAGTCTACAGTAGGTCTACACCACATTTTTGTTATCCATCCTTTGATGGACATGGGTTTCACCCACTTTCGGCCATTATGACAATGCTGCTGTGAACATCCATGTACAAGTTTGTGTAGGAACATGCTAGTCCAGTCTTCTTGGGTTAATACCTAGGAATGGAATGTTAGAGGATACAGCAACTATAATGTTTAACCTTTGAGGAGCTGCCAAACTGTTCCCTTCAGCAGCTGTACCATTTTATATTCCAATTTGCAATGGGGGTTTAGTTTCTCTGTGTCCTTGTTAACTTTTGTTATTATTTGTCTTTTTGATTACAGTCTTGTAGCCATCCTCTGAATATGAAGTGATATCTCATTTTAGTTTTGATTTGCATCTCTTGGTGACTAATGATGTTGAGCATCGTTTTATGTCTTACTAGACATTTAAAAAATCTTCTTTGAAGAAATATCTACTCAGATCCTTTACATATTTTTTAGCAGTACTGGGGATTGAATTCTGGGCCTTGCATTTCCTAGGCAAGTGCTTTACCATTTGAGCCACCACCTCAGCCCTTTTTGTTTTACTTATTTTTCAGATAGGGTCTCATGCTTTTTGTCGAGGACTGATCTCAGACCACAATTGTCCTACCTCTTACATAGCTGAGGTTAGAGGTGTGCACCACCATGTCTGACCTTTTGCCTATTTTCAAATTTGATTTTTTTTATTATTGTAAGACTTCTTTATATATTTTGAATATTAAACCTCAATCATATATATTATTTGCAAGTATTTTCTACCATTCTGTGGGTTACTTTTTACTTTCTTGATCATGCCTTTGATAAACAACAAAAGTTTTAAATTTTGATGTAGTATAATTAATTTTTTGGTTGCTTGTGCTTTTGGTGTCATATCTAAGAAACCACTGTCTAATCCAAGATTACAAAGATTAGCTTCTGTGTTTTCTTCTAGGTGTTTTATAATTTTAGCTCTATGTTAAGCTAATTTTTGTATATAATTTAAGGTATGTGAATGCATTTAGATGTCTAGTTGTTTCAGCACCATTTGTTGAAAGGACTATTCTTTCCTCATGGAATATTTTTTCCATCCTTATCAACAGTCCATTGATGACAGATGTGTGGGTTTAATTCTGGACTCACAATTCATATTTGTCTATCATTATACCAGTACCACACTGTCTTGGTTACTGAAGCTTTTGCTAAGTTTCAGAATCAGAAAATGTGTCTTCCAATTGTGTTCTTCTTTTAAAGATTGTTTTAGTTATTCTGTACTCCTGGCATTTCTATATGAATTTTAGGATCAACTTATCTATGTCTATAAAAATGGCAAGTGGAATTTTCATAGGATTGTACTAGTGTGAAGATCCACTTGAAAGTATTGCATCCTTAACAATATAAATCTTTCTAATCCTTGAACATGACATGTCTCTCTGTTTATTTAGGTCTTCTTTAATTATTTCAAAAATATTTTGTAGTTTTCTGCAAATTCAGTACTTTAATGGTTAAGTTTATAACTGTTTTACTATTTTTTATTGTATTGCAAATGGAATTGTTTCATAATTCTATTTTCAATTATTCATTGCTATTGTATGGAAATGTAGCTATATATAGGCATTGAAACCTTGCTGAACTTGCTAGGTATAGTGTGTGTGTGTGTGTTTATGTGTAATCTTTAAGAATTTCTGTATTAGCAGATCATGCCGTCTGCAAATAGAAATAATCTTCTTTCTTGTTTTCAAGCCAAGTTGTCTTTTATTTCGTTTTCTTGCCTAACTGCCCTGGCTCAAACATTTAGTATAATATTGAACAGAGGTGGCAAAAGTGGACATTCTTGTCTTGTTCAAACTTTCAGTCTATCATCATTAAGCATGACATATTCCTTCTCTCATTCAATAAATATTAATGGAGAAACTATTTGTACCAGGCATCGTGCTGTTCTTGAGGATCTTGTGGTACTTACAGTCTGGTGGTAAAGGGAAGAAGTAACTGGTGACTGAGAGGAGAGTGAAATAAATACATACAAACAAATGTGTAAGTAAAGTGAATTTAAATGGCATGGCAATAAATGTGGGGGATAAAGTAGGTAAAGGGATAGTGACTCCAAAAAGGTGGTATTGGCAGAGACCTGAGTGAAGAGGAATAAACTATGCCAAGTTCCTGGAAGGAGGCGTTAACAATGGGTAGAGCATCAGAAGCAGAGGCCCTGAGGCTGAGATGGATTCAACCTAAGACTGGGGAGAAGGCAGATGTGTCAGGAGCTGCTCCAAACACATGCCAGGACATGCCAGTAGCCTGCCAAGAGCTCAAAGGGAAACGGCGCTGTGGACCTTGTATTGCCTGTTCATGATAAAGTGTGAAACCTTGGGCTCTGGTGGTTCCTACTTTCGTAGCAATACTGCATTGAAGGCTATTGTGTACTAAAGTCTGTGTCTAATCAATACAGCCATGTTTTCAATGAGTATACTTTAAGGAACTACCAGCAAGTGCCATATGGCATTCTTATTGTTAAAATTGTGTATAGGAAATACATACAAGTGTTACAAATATAATGATCTTTTTGTCCTTTCTCCCAGCCCTTGTTCCTGTAGGTAACACCTGTTTGCTAGTTTATTGGTACCCTTGGGAGGCATCTTAGGCATTTATATGCATATTTCCATATTTCCCTATGGAGATATAATTTATATTCATTTTTTCCCTCATTCAAAAAATCCCAAGATTAAAAGTATTCATTTAAAAATCCTCCAGTTTTTCTAATAAAATTTGTATATTGCTTAGTTTAAATAGGGACCTGAAAATACTAACTTTTCTTATTCTAGCAAATTGACTTTGTTCACTATAAAACACTCATTATATGCCTGCATTCCCATACACATTTTAATGGTGGTGGCTTGTTCTGAGGTCTGGCTTCTCCATTAGCTAGCTTTGCTTCTCTGTGGGTCTAGAGAATTGTTCAGCATTGAAAATAAGTGTGTGCCTCAGGAGCATTTCCTGAAAGAACTCAGTATCTTAATTAGACTTCTATTGGTTAAGCCAGGCATGGTGGCACACATCTACTACCCCACGCTCAGGAGGCTGAGGCAGGCGATTGGGAGTTCTAGGCCTCCCTGGTCTACATAGGGAGACCCTGTCTCAAAAACCCAAGGGCTGGGAATATAGATTAGTGGTGAAGTACTTGCCTAGCATGGACAAGACCCTGTGTTTGATCCCCAGCACTACAAAACAAAACAGCAAACCCCTGCTAGAATTGCTATGTCATTTCTAGTCCCCTTACTTCCTTTTTAGGGAATTAAGAAGATTAAGGGGTAACAAAAGTAGTCGGCCTTAGTGGAAACAATATCTTCTGGGAAAAAAGTAAGTCTGGTTCTCAACTTGTTCTTCCCTTGGGGACAGAAAAGGCCACACCACCAGAATTCTATAAACCTTGGCAGAAAATAGACACAAGATAATACCAAGGTTTCATTCTTACAGGAACCCAGCCACATTTTTCTTAATCATGTTAATAAATGGACAAGGCACTGTCAGGGCTTTTCACTCATCCTGAAGCAGCACCTGGAAGGGAACATTTGGGAAGAGGCTGGGCAGGAGCGTAAGCTTCAAGTTTGCCTTAAGAATGGCAGCAGACAACACCCACGCCTGCACAGAGGAGGACATGGGAGAGGATGGAGAGCTGTCTGTGGATGACCTCGCTAGCTGCTGCTGCTTCTTGTTGACCTCAGGGTCCTGCCTACCCCCCCACCAGCTTGTATCCTGGATTCTTGTCATTGGCCATCTTTCCTAGACTCTACAGATAGAAGTAGAGCAAAGAGGAGTGAGGAGCTGGAGGAAATGGGTGAAGGACTTGTTGTTGATTGATTTATGAGGTGTGTTACTTCAAGAATTACTTAGAGCACAAGCTCTTGCTCTCTAGTCATTATCTTTTTTTTTATGTCCTTAATCATATCACCTTACTAAAATTTCTTTGTCTCAAGCTTCATATTTTCCTTCCTTTTCATTATAAATTCCTATGGGGTTTATAATTTAAACAGGAAGTCACTGAATCCCTTTCTGCACATTTCTTCTTTTAACAAATAGCATCCCTTTGTGGATTTAGTCAGATTTATACTCTTTACTAATCAGCACCAAAATAAATAGACCCTTAAAACTGCCAGTGACACGGGCCAGTTCTGCAGCCTCAATTCCAAAGACCAGGCCAGATGGCCAAGCCAGGCACCTAACACATAATGTGTGTTCTGTAGCTCTTGGCTTCCCAGCAGCATGGGCAGCTGACTGCTTGTTAGAGGACTTCAGCAGGGAAGGGGCAGATTCCTCGCTCTCCATTTGTTCTGTGGGGTATCTCCAGGGATAAATTCTGAGGTGGTACAAGTGGTACTTGACAGTGGTTAAAACCTAAGCATGCTTGCCAAGGCACAGGCTGGAAATTTTGAACTCCTGGCTGGCTACCAGCATGTCCTGTGATTGTGTTCTGGTCATGAAGCTTCCCTTGGGCTCTCTGTTGTGTGAGACAGAGGGGTAGGACTCCCTTTTTTTTTTTTTTTAATTTTCAAGAACTGTAGCAGTAGGTGTTGCACAAGTATATGGTTGCAATGTGTGTGGGTTCATTTCATACAGATCAGATGGACTGGACAGCACCTTCCTTCCTTCCTTCTGAGAAGCTCAACTGGATGCTTTCTCACCACTGTCGAGGTTGGGAAATTGCATCTATTGCCATATCTGTGGCAACGGTTCAGATTGTACTGGAGCTTCGTACAAGGGTGGCTAAAATACTGTGCCCTGATCTCTGAAATAAGTATTTAATAAATAGACTACCTGGACCTCAGAAAAAGAGATTGGAAGAGGTTCTGATGTGGGGGCCACTGTCCTCCTCTCCCCCAGCAGGACATTGACCTTTCTCTTTGATGCTCAGGAGACTATACTGCAAGGCTCTCCTAGGTCTACAGAGGGCAGAATAACTGATGGGAGCAAATAAATTGTTAAGTGAAATTAAAATGTAAACAAGGATTTCTCATCACTTATGTCATGGAAAGAGCCCAGAAACAAGTCAGGTCCTCCCCTGGGTTTACGGACTCTTCACCTTCATGGAACACTCCTTGATGATCAAGTAAAATGTTAGGAGGTAGATAGTAAGTAACCTCTGTGGACTTTCATTTGTTTTGTATAGGAGTGTCTCCATTTACACATGGTCTCTAGACATTGAAGATGAGTGTTAGGATGAAATTATTTTAGATTTTATTGCATTGACAAGGGAACTCTTCTCTTATCCTTTTTATTCTAT